>NC_137014.1:20757638-20882638 GCF_032717465.1 Coenobita brevimanus | reverse complement strand
ACAGTTAATTACCTCTTTCCAAATCTCATTACAGTCTCGATTTTTCTTAAACTTCCAGACTTTGAAGTCTCACTTCCCTTTAATCTCTTTTGAACGATGTTATTCATCTTAGCAATTCCCCGTCCTTCCACCCCGTAGTAACCACATCAACACGACGGCTTCTGTTTATTCATCCTAATACCAGACGATTATAATCAGTTAAGAGGCACATTAACAGTAAGGGGATTACTTAAAGATGTCCCAGTTCCTTCCACTTCCAAAACTCCCTTCTAAGATTAATAGACCATTTAGAGGTATGAAACAGTCTTAACTTTAATCTCATCTCTCCATACACTTTCAGTTCTTCTTTTTAAATATATCTCCTCCCAATTTCAGTCACTCTTATAATTCTGTGACTGAACTACTCTCGACTATAATATCGTCCAGGGTTAGCTTGTATAAAATTCTCCGGTGGACCAGTAGCAGAAAAAAGGATTATCGAGATCATTTTGATGCCTTTGACTGGAAAAAAATTTTCACATATGAAATAATATTGTTAGTTTTAAACTGTATAAAATAACGAAGTGTACAGTACCATCGAAAGGGTCAACTTTCGCTCGTCTTTTTCATTAATCCCTCAGCATTCTACACTGTTGACTTTTTTATGTTATTTCAAGCTTCTCCATTCCTTTAGGCGTCACTGTGTACACTAACATTTGTTTAGCATCAAGTCTTTTTTTCCATCTCACTTTTTCTTTCCCTTCTCCTCCTTTCCTTATCCATTCCTTCTACGTTCCCAGTCCTCCACCTCCTCTCCACCCTCCTCCTTTCTTCCTTTACTAATTTATTCCTGTTCTCTTTTTTCATCTTCCGATTTTCAGTGGTGTGTTATATCATTCTTCTCTCTTCGTGCTCTCCCCCTCCTCCTTCTCCTCCTCCTCCTCCTCTGTCAATTCCCATATCCTCCTCCTCTACCTCTTTCTGTCCTTCGCCCCCTTATTCTGATTCTTTTATTTTGCAGAGGAGTGTTCGTACCCTGTCTCCTTCCATAAAGATATCCCGTCAGTCCGTCCTGTTACACACACACACACACACACACACACACACACACACACACATTTACTTATATTTTCTCTTTCTGTCGCCTATTCTCCGTCTCTCTCTCTCTCTCTCTCTCTCTCTCTCTCTCTCTCTCTCTCTCCTGCCTTCCAACCACTCCAATTTCTCCTTTCCTCTTTCCTTTCTTCTCTTTTTTCCCTCTCTCCTCTCCTAATCGTTTCTCCCTTCTTTTCTCCGTCTGTTTGTTTTACTTCACTCCTCTCTTCTCCTTTCATTTCCTCTTCACTCGTCTCTCCGCCGCTTTTCAACTTTTCTCCTTTAATCTCTTTCCACATTTTAAGTTTTCGCTTCTCTCACTATATCCCGTTTTCGTTTCGTCCAGCCTCCTTCGCTGCTTGTTGTTACCTCTCTGTTCTCTCCTCTCCTTTCTCGTTACTTCCTGTCTGCTTTCTTTCTCTGATGCCTCAAATTTTCCTCAAATGGTTTTCTTTCCTCTCTTCTCTTCTCCTCTTCTCTTCACTTCTCTCACCTCTTCATCTCTCAGCCTCTTCGCTTATATTCTCTTCTTTATTATTATTTTTTTCTATTTCTGCTCATATCCTCTCGGCCGTACATAGCGTCGCGTCACGTCATTATATATTGTTCAGTTTATTCAGTGCAAATAAAGTAATATAATCACAGATTAGGATCTGCACAGATAGCCCTGAGTTAACGGTCACTACTCTTACTTTCGAACTGTGATGGGCTGTGGATCACTGAGGTCCCTGTTAGCCAAGAGACCACCATCGGGAATTTTTTAATGTACCATGGGTCACTGCTTCAGGATGAAACTTGTGTACTTGTCCCACATGGGAGAGTTTCTTGTCTCAGTGGAATGGAAGGAGCTGGGGCCTGATTGACTGCTGCCAACCTTAAAAGCGCCAGTTAAGGCTGCCACACCACACCTGAGTATCCACACTGTGCACTGTACAGTCCCCATTTGTCTACAAGACACCCCATAAACTTAACGTACCCGTTCATAATGTCATGCCAAAGTTATTAGTGTATTTGATCACTTTCTCTTTCAGGTTATTCAGACTAGTAGCATATAGATAAAGTATTATAGAATGTAAGTTTTCCTTTCCAGTCTCTCCTGTGAAATTTCCATGTCAGTTTTTCCACGCTACAGCGTGTTTTTTCTCACTTATTCCTGGAGGGTTTCGAGGTGAGGGGAGCCTTCTTGCTTTACTATCCTTAACCTTCAGCATGTAGGGTTAGATCTTGTAGTCATAGTCTACCCTGTAACAAGCAGCCTCGAAAGGACCATGAAGTCTGTTGCTGTTTGCTTTCCTTTGTATTCCTTTCGTCTCGAGTCCTCACGGTGCTGCATTTCATGTTTCCTTTTCTCCTTCACGTTGGCGTCACATAGTGGAATGTTTTTCCCCCTTTCATTATTTTCCTATGGTCCTCTAATGCAGTTTCTTCATACTCATTTCTTGTCTCTTCTCCTCTCATCCCTGTTCACTTCCTCCCTTGTCTCCTTTCCTCAAGTCTCTTTTCGTCTCCTCTCCTGTGTCTTTCCTCCCCTCTTTGTTTCGTTCTGCAAGCCGTGATGTTACTTTTTTCACATTTCTTCTCTTCTGGTCCACTGTTCTTTCTATACTTCCTTGCTCCTATCATAACTTTTGATTTTTCTGCGTTCTTCCAACATCTCCTCTCCTGTCCTCTACTTTTTATCTTTCCTATCGCCTTCTCTTATTGTCTGATGGCTCGTTTCTCTTCTCTTTTCTCTTCAAACCCCCCTTTCTCTTATTGTGTTCTCTCTCTCTCTCTCTCTCTCTCTCTCTCTCTCTCTCTCTCTCTCTCTCTCTCTCACACACACACACACACACACACACACACACACACACACACACACACACACACAGAGGGAGAGAGAGAGAGAGAGAGAGAGAGAGAGAGAGAGAGAGAGAATTAGATGGATAAGAAGATAAATGTAGAATAACAGAGATATTTAAAGAATGAGAAAGAGAAGAGGGATATGAAAGTCTTGACAAATAACCATCTCGGCGTAACTACTGCCGAGAGTAAAGGGAAAGTGAAGAGGATGACAATGAAAAAGGGAAAGAGAAGAGAAGAGGAAAGTGTAAGGAAACAGAAAGACAGGAGCGAAAGGAAGGGAAATGAAATTGCGGATGAGAAGAAAAAGGAAGCGAGTAAAAAGGGAAGGGGAAAGAGGAAAAGAAAGTAGGCATCGAAGGGAGAGGTGACATGAAAGGGAGAGGAAAGAGAAAGGGGAAAGGGAGGGAGAAAGAAATAAACAAAAGTGAACATGAAGGAAACGGAATAAAAACGAAAGAGAAAGGCGGAAAAGGAGAGGAATGAAAAAGGAAAGGGTAAGAGAAGAGCAGAGGAGAAAGGAAATTAGAGTGTAAAGGGAAAGAGGCAGATAACGACAAGGGAGAGAAGAAAAGGTGAGGAAAGGCGACTGAGAGGAGAAAAGAAAAGGGAAGAAAAGAGAAAAGGCAAAGGTAGGGAAGAAGGAAAGAGAAGGAAAAAAAGGAAAAAAAGGAAAGTGGTAAGCGAAGGAAAAAATAAGGAAAACAGGAACGTGGAATGAGAATGGAAAGGGAAAATGAGAGCTGGTCGGAAATGACAAGAATCTCGTCAGAGAGAAATTCTACTTTTTTTTTTTTTTATGTGTCCGACTCTGGGCATAGGCTTCACAGCCTGCTATGAAGGCCCAGTAGTCCTCCTACATACCATACACCTCTACATGTCACCACTTCGGCGCTAACACCCACCGTCCATATTGAATACATGCTAGGGGTGTCTCATACAGAACTGGTGTACTGGTATTAGCGGGGGTATTTTTACGACATGTCGGCGGGTCTTCTGGTAGATCAGTAAAGTCTGATTTAACGAAATTCAAATCCTTATACTGTTCCCTGCCCCAGCGGGGATTTGAACCTGGGTCCGGTAGGACTGCTAATGCTTGCGAAATTATCTGAGAGAGAGAGAGAGAGAGAGAGAGAGAGAGAGAGAGAGAGAGAGAGAGAGAGAATCACGTCAGTAGGAAAATAAAATTGTGATGACGTTTGTGAAAAATGTTCGAGGTTCGTTCCGTCCTTCGGACCTTCGGCAAATGAAAGATACACACTAGCAGGAAGGAAAAGATGGGAAAGAGAGAAAAAAAAATAATTGATGGTAAATTATGAGGTGAAAGTAGATAGTAAATGGAAAAAACACAGGCACGACTAAGGACTGATGGTTGATTGAGGGATACAGCATGGAAAGAAGGAAAAATAGGGAGAACTATATATAAGTGATCGGAAAATTGTGAGATGATGAAATAGAAACAAAGGGGCAGGAAAAATGATTGAAAAATGTAGGATTGGTGGTTGGGTCCTCTTCCTCCTCATACTCCCCCTCCTCCACCTCCTGTTCCTCTTTCTCCCCCTCCATCCCCTCTTCTTCCTCTTCCTTCTATTCCGCCTTCCCTGATTCTTCATTTTCGTTCCTATACTCTGATGCCTTTTTTTGTTTTCTCTTTTCAGTTGTCTCATTTTCTTTCCCCCTCCATCTCCTTAGAGTCTTATATTTTAATCTCCCCTCTCTCTCTCTCTCTCTCTCTCTCTCTCTCTCTCTCTCTCTCTCTCTCTCTCTCTCTCTCTCTCTCTCTCTCTCTCTCTCCGGCTATGTCTACCGTCTTTGTTAGACCCTATAGATCTATAGGGTCTATAGTCTGGGTCGTTTGTACCCTCGGCTTTCTCTCTCTCTCTCTCTCTCATGATTAGAGTGGTGACAGTACTTGAATTCAGGTTCTTATGACCCTCAGCTAAAAAAGAAGCATCGACTGACATTGGATGAAATAAAATATCAGAGCTGTCCTTAACATGAAGGAGCTATTGATGAAAGTAATAACACTCTTGCGCTAGTATGACTGTTAAAAGAAAATTGCCATAGTGACAGTTAAATAAAACTGTCTAACGTTAGCTGGCGTAAATGCTGCAGCTGATCCTGCCATGAAACAGTTATTTACCTCTTTCTACATCCCATTACCGTCTCGATTTTTCTTAAACTTCCAAACTTTCAAGTCTCACTTCACTTTTGAAAGATGTCAGTTCATCCTTGCTACCACCAGACGATGTTATTCATCTTAGCAATCCCCCGTCCTTCCGCCCCGTAGCAACCACTTCAGCACGATGGCTTCTCTTTATTCATCCTAATACCAGACGATTATAACCAGTTACGAGGAACTCTAGTAACAAGGGGATGTGTGAAGGATGTCCCTAATCCCGCCACTTCCAAAACTCCCTTCTAAGATTAATAGACCATTTAGAGGTATGAAACACTCTTAACTTTAATCTCATCTCTGCATACACTTTCAGTTCTTCTTTTCCTAAATATATTTTCCTCCTCCCATTTTCATTCATTCTTATAGCTCTATGATTGAGCTTCCCTCAACTAAAACATCGACCAGGGTTGGCTTTTATAAAATTCTCCGGTGAACTAATAGCAGAAAAAGGTTAATCAAGATAATTTTTGATGCCTTTGATTGGAAACATTTTGCACATTTGAAATAATACTCTTGGTTTTAGATTGTATAAAATATATAAATGTACAGTACCAACCGCATCGAGAGGGTCAACTTTCGCTCAAGTCTTTTTCATTCTTCCCTCGGCATTCTAAACTGTTGACCTATGTTATTTCAAGCTCTCTCAACCCCTTTAGGCGTCACTATGTACATTAACATTTATTTAGCATCAAGTCTTTTCTTGCACCTCACTTTTTCTTTCCCTTCTCCTCTCCTTATCCCTTCATTCTAAGTTCCCAGTCCTCCACCTCCTCTCCCCCTTCCTCCTTTCTTCCTGCCCTTCTTTTTCATCTTCAGATTTTCATTTGTGTGTTTTATCATCCTTCTCGCTTCGTCCACTCCTCCTCCTCCTCCTCCTTCTCCTCTTCCTCCTCTGTCAATTCCCATATCTTCCTCCTCCTCTGTCTATTCCCATATCCTCCTCCTCTATGTCATCCTGTCCCTCGCCATCTTATTGTCATTCTCTTGTTTTGCAGAGGAGTCTTCGTACCCTGTCTCCTTCCCCAAAGATATCCCTTCAGCTCGTCCTGTTACACACACACACACACACACACACACACACAATTTACTTAAATTTCCCGTTTCTGTCGCCTACGCTCCGTCTCTCTCTCTCTCTCTCTCTCTCTCTCTCTCTCTCTCTCTCTCTCTCTCTTCTGCGCCTTCAAACCACTCCAGTTTCTCTTTTCCTCTTTCCTTTCTTCTCTTTTTTTTCCTCTCTCCTCTCCTAATCGCTTTTCCCTTCTTTTCTCCGTCTGTTTGTTTTACTTCACTCCTCTCTTCTCCTTTCCTTTCCTCTTCACTCCTCTCTCTGCCGCTCTTCAACTTTTCTAATTTAATCTCTTCTCACATTTTAAGTTTTCGCTTCTCTCACTATATCCCTTTTTCGTTTCGTCCAGCCTCCTTCGCTGCTTGTTGTTACCTCTCTGTTCTTTCCTCTCCTTTCTAATTTCCTCTTGTCTGCTTTCTGTCTTTCTCTGATGCCTCAAGTTTTCCTAATCAGGTTTTCTTTCCTCTCTTCTCTTCTTTTCTCCTCTTCTCTTCACTTCTCTCACCTCTTCATCTCTCCGCCTCTTCGCTTAAATTCTCTCCTCTGCTATTTTCTCCACTTATGCTCTTCTCCTCTCTCCTCTCCTTTTTTCTAGAGTCCTCACTGTACTGCATTTCGTGTTTTCCATTCTCCTTCACTTTGAGGTCACATAGTAGAATGTTTTCCTCCTTTCATTGTTTCCTAAGGTTCTCTATTGCAGTGTCTCTTTACTCATTTCATATCTCTTCTGCTCTCCTCCCTCGTCACCTCATCCCTTGTCTCCCTTTGTCTCCTTTCCCCATGTCTCTTTTCGTCTCCTCTCCTTTGTCTTTTCTCCCCTCCTTTGTTCCGTTCTGCAAGCCATAACATTATTATTTTTTCTTTCTCCTCTTTTGGTTCGCTGTTCTTTCTACCCTTCGTTGCTCCTATCATCACTTCTGATTTTTCTGCTTTCTTCCAACATCTGTTCTCATTTCTTATTTTATCTTTCCTATCGCCTTCTCTTATTCTCTTCCGCCTGGTTTCTCTTCTCTTTTCTCTTCAAATGCAGTTTTCTTTTATTCTGTTCTGTGCTCTCTCTCTCTCTCTCTCTCTCTCTCTCTCTCTCGCTCGCTCGCTCGCTCGCTCGCTCTCCCCGTGACTGGCTTGTTGTCTAAGTTATTGTCTTAATAATATAAATTTCTATACTGGACTCATTATCTATGTGAATGATACGAAACTGTGTTCATATTGTCATTATTATGTTTCTTAAATATTTGTCAGTTGCCTGGAATACGTTATAAGTGATGTCCCGACCATAAAAGAGTAAATTATATAATTATTCATATATTATTATAGACAGTGTATATATATATATATATATATATATATATATATATATATATATATATATATCAGAAAAGGCTTGTGAGAAGGACCATAAGGTATTTATGGCATTGATGGATCTGCAAAAAGCATACGACAAAGTGGACAGAGAAGGATTGTGGAAAGGTTTACGCATCTATGATGTACATGGTAAGCTGGTAGGTGCCGTCAAGAGTGTTTATGATGGTCGTGAAGCATGTGTAAGGGTTAATGGGCATCTAAGTGAATGGTTCACGATCGGTGTGGGCATGCGAAAAGGTTGTGTGATGTCCCCATGGTTGTTCAATATACTGTATATACGGATGGGGTGATGAAAGAAGTAAAAACACAAGTAACGGAGAGAGTGATGGCGTTGGTAAAGAATGGTGATGGATGGAATATCTCAAATTTGTTGTACGCGGATGATGCAGTACTGCTTGCAAGAAACGGACAGGAACTTGGTAGGCTAGTGCAAAGTTTTGCTAATGTCTGCGAGCGTCGTGCCTTGTGAGTTAATGTAGAAAAGAGTAAAGTGATGGTTATTGAGTGAGAAGGCGACTCCCAGTGCGATGTTACAGTGCATGGAGAGAGACTGGAATTGGTGAGAGAGTTCAAATACCTGGGTACAGTGAGAGAAAAGAGAGAAAAATGTGCAAAAGAAGTTGAAAGTAGAATGACACAAGGAACAAAAGTAGCTAGTACAATGAAGGCCTTGATAAGAAACAGAGGCTTGAGTGTTGCAGCTGCACGAGGCTTACATGAAGAGTGTTAGTGCCAACTTTAACATATGGATGTAAGACAATGGTGTGGCACGAAAATGAAAAGTCAGGAGTAAGAGCAGTGGAAATGGGACTGCTGAGGAGTATGTGGAGTACAAAGGATGAATAGGATGCGAAATAATGTGATTTGTGAAAGATGTGGAGTGACGAAGTTGGTGGACACAAGAATCGAAGAGAGTGTACTGAGATAGTATGGTCACGTGGAGAGAATGGATAACAACTGAGTGGTGAAAAAGGTATATCTGAATGAATTTGAAGAGGGAGGAGGCGAGATAGGCCAAGGAGAGGGTGGAGAGATATGGTAGATGAGTGTGTGAGGAAGAGAGGTTTGGAAGTCGGTGAGGCTAGGAAACTGACCAAAGATCTAGCTGGCTGGATGAATGTTGTGAGTAGTGCATGATCAGGGATTTGGCACCCTTTTTTACGTGGCAGCATCCGAATTGACTAAATCGGATAGGTTTTTGCAAAACTACAGGCGCTCTGAGGGTGTGCAGAGAGAGGTGAGTGGAGAGATGTCCCCACGGCAGGAGACTAGAGCCCAGGCTTCCTATCCCAGAGTGACCCAGACAGGCCTCACAGCCTCCCCTGGTCTCTGTTCCCTGCGCCTGGCTCTAGAGCAGACGCACCTGACGGACCCCAGTGGAAGTCGCTGCCGCAGCCCTTCCTGTCGGCGCCCCTAGACGCTGGAGACCGCAGCCCACAGTCTCTCTTGGTTCTCCCCAGGACACCCGGGCGTGATCTCTCTACGCCCTCACGACGCCGGGACTTATCACAGAGGTTCCTGGAGCTATTTGGCCCCAGTCCCGAGGGCCACACGCCTGAGCCAAGCCTGGAAGCCATGGGAAGCCCAGAACGCGAGAGGACGCCCTTACGAGTTATCCTGTGCCCTCTCAGCACGCCTCGCATTGGCGGTGCCCCTAGCCCGGCAGGATCGCCGACGACATGTTCCTGCCTATCCCCCTGATGAATACGTGTGATATTGTAGCAGGAGTGATTTAGGTTAAGTGTGATTTCCCCTAATGTAAGTATTGTGCAGTGATTTCATATACTGAATATCGGGGTGAATAAGATCACAGTGAGAAGTTAAAGGACGAGAGTGTGGAACAAGATCTGATTGACTATACGTGTGAGTGACATCCTTGTTATACAATTAATAAGCCTGTGCCGCCGGGAGATTCCCCTATAAAGACATACCCCCATTACTGTGAAGGAATATTGTGAAAGGAAGTATTAATGATGTTCTCTCCCTCCCCCACGCTACCCATAAATCTTGTTTACCACCCTCTCTCACTCCCATATCTCAAGTAAGCGTAAATCAAGAATAAAATCAATTACCAAAGTCTTTTGGCTAGTGGAAACCATATAAACTTCACGGCTAATATCCGCCGCCCTCCAGTATTACCATAACTTTCCCCTAGCCGCCACAAGTCACTCCCCGCACCTCCCCTATCTCCTCCTAGTGAGACTCAACCCCTCTCCCGCGCCCCCGCGTGCGCCTATATTTACTGCACTCCTGATACACTAGGACTGTTTGTGTTGTCATTACTATCAGAGAATCAAGTATCCTGCGAGATACACATATCCTAGATAAGGTTTTATATTGCTTTATATTGTGCTGTAATATCTGCTGATTTGTCCTGTGTCTGACTGTGGTAATATACGTGTAAAGGTTGTTGCCTAGAGTTTTTGTGTCCTGCCTCTATTGCACTAAGCTCCGGTCTCGAAAGAGGACCCCGCTCCACGTTAGGTGAAATAGGAACGAGAAGTCGAGCCTAATTTCACCTAGCATTACACTGGTGGCCAGCAGTGGTTCTAGACCCGGGTGTAAGAGAGAGGTAATCAGGAAATATTTGGCAAAATGGCAACCAAACCGCACGTTCAGTTACCCAAGTTTGACCCCGACCAGTATGATATACACACATATCTGGAAATAATTAAACCCTTATTGGATATTGGCTTTGAAAATGACCAACAAAAAATTGCAGTCACACTACCACTATTGGGTAAAGCGGCGGCGAACATAGCGCCGAAAATCGTCCCAGAACTCACCTGGCAACTTTACAAAGTTCACTGTACAAGCCATCAGCCCATCATTAGGGAAAGTAGTGGCTCTATCCAAATTGGATAGTTTTACATTCAACGAGGATTTAGATAATACCCTGATACAGGCAAGACGCCTGGTTACTGCTGCCTACCCGGAGGCAGATGAGGAAACCCGGGATCAGCATACATTTAATACTCTGCTCAGAGTACTCCCAAGTGTTATGAAACAACACTTCACTATCCATGACCCAACAGGAGACATGGATAGAGATATACAGCTGATGCGGCACCTCCTGACCACCTGCCCTTCTCCACAACAAATTAACGTTGTTAAGAAATTCCCCTCCCGACCCCCGGCTCCCCCAGCCACACCGCGTCCACCTCAGCCTCACACCAGCTCGACCCCGACGCCTAGCCCGCCCAGGGCACACCCCTCCCATTGGCGCCCCGTCCCGCGAGAAAACTCGAACCTAATTCTTATCAACCCGTGGGAATTCACAGCCTGCAACTCCCACTGCCCCCTTCATGACATACGGGACCAGCTTAAAGCTGCTCGCTGCAGAATCACAGCCCCGGATTCGTGTAAAGTGTCCGCCTTAGAAGGCGAGGCCCCAGGGGACGAGCTGACGCCCGTGGACGAGCCCCATCCAGGAGAACTAGAGCAGGAACAGGAGAACGAGAGCCCTAGCCAGCTGGATTTTTAGGCCCGCCCCCGCACCAACCCACGGTGGCGGGGGCCATCACCCCTAAGTATCGCCCCCCAGTATACCACAAGATGAAAATAAACGGCGTGAAGGCCAGACTACTAGTTGATACGGGAGCGGCCAGGTCCTGCCTTTACAGCCACTATTTCTCCAGCTACAAATCGCAGTTTGGCCCACTCCGCCCTACTACCACTCACCTTGTGGACGCGGGGGATGGCCCCCTGCCCATCCGTGGGGAAACTCGGGCCCTACGGGTCGGCACCCACCAGCCAGTGTCTGCCCAACATCCATTCATCATTTTTTATTCCTCCTGCCAGAGTTATGACGGGTATTTAAGGCTAGACTTGCTCCAAAAACTCGGAGCCACGATCAACTCTCGCCACCGACAACTCCAGTTCCGCCCCCCACCCCGTTCCACCCCAGCCGTTTGCACATGCACGCCGTGGCCCCAGCCGGAGGATTCGCCCTCTTCCTACCCCCAGTGCCCCCCTTCTCCCCCCCTTTTTCCCCCTCCCTCTCCTCCTCCTCCCGTGCCTTTCCACCCCACTCCTGCCCCCTCTTTCCCTGCCACCATCTCCGCCGCCACTACCATCCCCTCCCACCATGAGGTATGGGTGCCCCTTAACAGGCCCTCAGGTCCATCCGTTTTATTCTCCCCCCTCCTCCCCTCCGGCCCCCTTTCTGCCTGCCTTGTGTCCCCCACCTTCCTCCCTCCCCACCACGCCGCCATCCGCATCGCTAATCTCGCCCAGTCCCCTCTCACCCTCCCCAAAGGGCTTATCATCGGAGAGATGGAGGAAGCCGAGCCCTGTGCCCCATCCTCCTCCCACCACCCCACCCCTCTACCCCCCATCCCTGACCATCTCTCCAACCAGCAGTCAGACATCTTACGCCGCCTCCTCCTGGATTTCCAGGATTTGTTTGCAACAGGACCAGCAGATACAGGGCATACTACGTACCTGTTGCAATAAATCCATGTGACAGGCCCACCTATATGACAACCTTCCCGACGCAAGAACCTCCGACAGAGAGAAGAGGATGATCGCCAGGTGCGCGAAATGGAAGAGGCAGGTGTTATCTCCCCCTCCACCAGCCCGTGGTCCTCCTCCGTTGTTCTAGTAAAAAAGAAAGACGGCACGATGCGGTTTTGCATCGACTACCGCCATGTGAACAACGTCACCATTAAAGATGCCACCCCCCTCCCCCGCATTGATGATTCCCTAGACCCTCTATGGGGCGTCTTGGTTTTCTACCCTCGACCTCCAGTCTGGATACTGGCAGGTCCCCATCCACCCGGACCATCGAGGCAAGACGGCCTTTTCCACCGGTAATGGCAAACATTATGAATTCAATGTTCTGCCATTCGGCCTCTGCGACGCCCCTGCCACTTTCTCCAGACTAATGGAATCTGTCTTGAGCGGCCTCACTTGGGAAATATGTTTAGCTTATCTTGACGAAGTCATTGTTTTTAGCCAGACCTGGGCCGACCACTTGCAGCGCCTCCGTTGAGTTTTCACCAGAATTCGCCAGGCAGGCCTCAAGCTACATCCTTCTCAATGTGTCCTGGCCGCTAAGACTGTCTCGTTCCTAGGACATACTATTTCCCAAGCAAGAATTTCCCCAGATCCCGACAAGCTCCGTGCCATAGCAGACATACCACCTCCGCAGGATGTCCACGGCGTCCGCGCCTTCCTGGGACTCACGTCCTATTACCGTCGCTTCGTGAGGGGATTCGCGCAGATCGCTAAGCCTCTTCATGACTTGACACGAAAAGGGGAACCTTTCCTCTGGACCGAGGATTGGCGAGCTGCTTTTCAGCAGCTAAAAGACAAGCTTGTCTCAGCCCCCACCGTGACCTTCCCAGACTATGCCCTCCCTTTTCGCCTCTACACGGATGTATCCCTTACCGTGATAGGCGCCGTCCTAGCCCAGGTACAGGCCGGCCGGGAACACATCATCGCCTGCGCCAGCCGCACTCAGAACCCAGCTGAAAAAAATTATGCCGCCACCAATCGAGAATGCCTCGGCATAATCTGGGCCTTCTAATATTTTAGGGCTTATCTTTCCGGGACCCAAGTCACGATAATCACTGACCACCAATCACTCCAGTGGTTGCGCCAATCAGACTCCCATAACACCCAACTCGTCCGGTGGCGTGACACCATAGAGGAGTTTCAGTACGAGATTTCATACAGACCCGGAAAGCTCCACACCAATGCAGATGCCCTCTCCCGCCTCCCCATCCACGCGGTACAACCGGACCCCGACCTACTACAACTCTGGCACCACAAGGAACGGCCCCCCTGGATCCCTGCTCACCTATTCCCCAAGCTGTGCCGACAGGGCGACCACCTTCTAACCCCATCCGGACACATCCTCTTGACCCCCGATGCGGCACATGACACCCTGCGCCACCTACATGCTCACAACGGCATCCACTTGGGCACCAAAAAATTACTACAGGTGTTCAATGATATTTACTGGGCCCCAAATCCCTCCACCCTCACCAAGGAAATTATCCAGACTTGCCGCACCTGCACACTTGGGAAAGATATCACCCGGACCGCCGGGCCATCTGGCCATATCACCGCCCACAAGCCCTGGCAACTCCTGGCGATCGACGTAGTAGGCCCTCTCCCCCCTAAATCTGGATATAAATACGTGATCACTTTTGTAGACACGTACTCCAAATTTGTAGTAGCCTGCCCAGCTAAGGAACATCATGCTGTCGCTGTCACCGATGCCCTGCTCCGACACGTGTTCCCTTACTTTGGCATTCCCCAAGCCATCCATTCTGATAATGCCCCCGAGTTCTCCAGAAAAGTCCGGGAAGAACTAACCAGGATTTTCGGGTACAAGATCTCCCACTCCTCACCATACTGGCCACAAGGGAACGCGGTATGTGAACGTAGCCATCGTACCCTTATCAATCAGCTACACACCAGAATCGAGGCTACAAAAGACGACGATTGGCCAGCACATGTAAAAATTGTCCAATGAGGCATGAATTCATGCCCCCAAGAAGACGGGGTTTCCCCCCACGAAAGAATCTTTGGCTAAACCCCCCTCCTACTACCCCTACGCCATCACCTGCAACTGCCTACTTCCGCTCCCACTACAGACCCACTACACCTGCTAAAAGGGCGGATATACCACCTACAAAAGAACCTAGACCTTGGACCCGACACAGCCTCCAACCCTTTCAACCCGGGTGACACAGTCGTCGTCGCCCAACTTCCCACTCCCCACAAGCTCGCCTCCCGTTTCATGGGGCCCCACACAATCACGAAAGTCCCCAACCCATACCAAGTAGTCGTAGACTATCACGGCACTCCCCATACCCTCCGCAACCGTCATGTGCGGCCTTTCTGCACGCCCACCTCCCCCGCTCCGGCTCCACACCCCCAGCCCCCTCCGGCTCCCGCACCACCCTCTACAGTCACATATGAGTGCTATGTTTCCTCCTCACCCTCCCACTCCGCCCCCCCTACCATCTCCACCTCCCCGGCCACCACCACCCCCAGCACCTCACCTGACACCTCCCCCGCCACCCCTCCCTCACCCTCACCCCTTCCTTCCATGGCCTCCCCCTCAACGCCCACTCCCACATCTTCCGCCCATGCAACCATACCCTCACCACAACCCACTACCACCCCCCCTCCCCCACCCACCATCTGTACACCCACTCCTCCAACGCCGCGCCCCACCATGCCCACAACACGCAAAACAACCCGCCCATCCCAGACGCCCACTTCTCCTCCCACCCCGACCCTCAAGACCACCACCACCCGCTCGGGCCGCCTCTCATGGCCGCCTGCCCGATACTCACACACCCCTACACCACCCGCCTCTCCACGACTTCACACCGTCAAGCTACATCAGGCCCAAATCCCCTCTACCTGTACTCCCCAGAGACTCAACGCCGCATTACCACGGCACAAAACCCGGCCCTTACCCACAGTATCCAGCATTCAACCCCCAACCACACCGACAGCCACACCAAGCAAGATGAGAGTGAAGCGGGCCATATGGGCACCTACCCTTGGCAGGAACCACAGACTCCACGGGCCACACCACCTGCTAAACCTCCTCCAGTCTACCACCGCCACCTCCACACTCTTCCTCACCTGCGACCCAGCACAAGAAGAGAACCCCTACACTGTCACCTGGCAAACTACGCTGCAACACCTCCAGCCCGTCTACACCACCTCCAACACACAAGCGTTCCACCTCCAGCCACGAGGACATGACTTTTTACTGGGGGAGAGTGGTAAAATGCGTGGCTTGAAGAACAGTGCCCCCGAAGAATACCATAGTACCCCCGATGACAGGGCAAGCCAAACATAGCTTAGTATGCCCGAAGATGCGCTGACACCCCCACACGGACCCCATGGGGTAGCCACCACCAGTCATCACCACTCCCGGCAACAGTGACATATGTCAGCCCGGGCCATGCGCCCCTGTGTCATGCAGCCACCATGCCGCCGCCATCATAGGAGAAGGACACTACCTTCACGGAGTGGAATTGTTGAGCCAGCTAGGGGTGGAGTTAGAAAAAACACTCCAGACGGCGCCCCTCTGGTAGAGACGATCAAGGGCCCCTCCCAAAGTGTTTCGGTAGAGGCGATCTATGGTCGCTCCCATCTTCGTGAGATGATCTATGGTCGCTCTGAAAGTGCTCCGGTAGAGACGATCTATGGTCGCTCCCATCCTCGTGAGACGATCTATGGTCACTCCAAAAGTGCTCCGGTAGAGACGATCTATGGTCGCTCCCATCCTCGTGAGACGATCTATGGTCGCTCCCATCCTCGTGAGACGATCTATGGTCGCTCCCATCTTCGTGAGACGATCTATGGTCACTCCGAAAGTGCTCCAGTAGAGACGATCTATGGTCGCTCACATCTTCGTGAGACAATCTATGGTCGCTCCGAAAGTGTTCCGGTAGAGATGATCTATGGTCGCTCCCATCCTCGTAAGACTATCTATGGTCACTCCGAAACTGCTCTGGTAGAGACAATCTATGGTCGCTCCCATCCTCGTGAGACGATCTATGGTTGCTCCGAAAGTGCTCCGGTAGAGACGATCTATGGTCGCTCCCATCCTCGTGAGATGATCCATGGTCGCTCCGAAAGTGCTCCGGTAGAGACGATCTATGCTTGCTGCCATCCTCGTGAGACGATCTATGGTCGCTCCCATCCTTGTGAGACGATCTATGGTCGCTCCCATCCTCGTGAGACGATCCATGGTCGCTCCGAAAGTGCTCTGGTAGAGACGATCTATGCTCGCTCCCATCCTCGTGAGATGATCTATGGTCGCTCCCATCCTCGTGAGACGATCTATGGTCGCTCCCATCTTCGTGAGACGATCTATGGTCACTCCGAAAGTGCTCCGGTAGAGATTATCTATGGTTGCTCCGAAAGTGTTCCGGTAGAGACGATCTATGGTCGCTCCCATCCTCGTGAGACGATCTATGGTCGCTCCCATCCTCGTGAGACGATCTATGGTCGCTCCCATCCTCGTGAGACGATCTATGGTCGCTCCCATCCTCGTGAGACGATCTATGGTCGCTCCCATCCTCGTGAGACGATCTATGGTCGCTCCCATCCTCGTGAGACGATCTATGGTCGCTCCCATCCTCGTGAGACGATCTATGGTCGCTCCGAAAGTGCTCCGGTAGAGACGATCTATGTTGCTCCCATCCTCATGAGACGATCCATGGTCGCTCCGAAAGTGCTCTGGTAGAGACGATCCATGGTCGCTCCCATCCTCGTGAGACGATCTATGGTCGCTCCGAAAGTGTCTTGGTAGAGACGACCTATTGTCGCTCCCTTCCTCGTGAGACGATCTACTGTCGCTCCGAGGGTGTGCAGAGAGAGGTGAGTGGAGAGACGTCCCCAAGGCAGGAGACTAGAGCCCAGGCTTCCTGTCCCAGAGTGACCCAGACAGGCCTCACAGCCTCCCTTGGTCTCTGTTCCCTACACCTGGCTCTAGAGCAGACGCACCTGACGGACCCCAGTGGAAGTCGCTGCTGCAGCCCTCCCCTGTCGGCGCCCCTAGATGCTGGAGACCGCAGCCCACAGTCTCTCTTAGTTGTTCCCAGGGCACCCGGGCGTGATCTCTCTACGTCCTCACGACGCCAGGACTTATCATAGAGGTTCCTGGAGCTATTCGGCCCCAGTCCCAAGGGCCACACGCCTTAGCCAAGCCCGGAAGCCACGGGAAGCCCAGGACGTGAGAGGACGCCCTTACGAGTTATCCCGTGCCCTCTCGGCATGCCTCGCTTTGGCGGTGCCCGTAGCCCAGCAGGATCGCCGACGACATGTTCCTGCCGATCCCCCTGATGAATACGTGTGATATTGTAGCACGAGTGATTTAGGTTAAGTGTGATTTCCCCTAATGTAAGTATTGTGCAGTGATTTCATATAGTGAATGTCGGGGTGAATAAGATCACAGTGAGAAGTTAAAAGACGAGAGTGTGGAACAAGATCTGATTGACTATACGTGTGAGTGACATCCCTGTTATACAGTTAATAAGCCTGTGCCGCCGGGAAATTCCCCTATAAAGACATACCCCCATTACTGTGAAGGAATATTGTGAAAGGAAGTATTAATGGTATTCTCTCCCTCCCCCACGCAACCCATAAATCTTGTTTACCACCCTCTCTCACTCCCATATCTCAAGTAAGCGTAAATCAAGAATAAAATCAATTACCAAAGTCTTTGGCTAGTGGAAACCATATAAACTTCACGGCTAATATCCGCCGCCCTCCAGTATTACCATAACTTTCCCCTAGCCGTCACAAGTCACTCCCCGCACCTCCCCTATCTCCTCCTAGTGAGACTCAACTCCCCTCCTGCGCCCCCGCGCGCCTATATTTACTGCACTCCTGATTCACTAGGATTGTTTGTGTTGTCATTACTATCAGAGAAGCAAGTATCCTGCGAGATACACATATCCTAGATAAGGTTTTATATTGCTATATATTGTGCTGTAATATCTGCTGATTTGTCCTGTGTCTGACTATGGTAATATACGTGTAAAGGTTGTTGCCTAGAGTTTTTGTGTCCTGCCTCTCTTTATTGCACTAAGCTCCGGTCTCGAAAGAGGACCCCGCTCCACGTTAGGTGAAATAGGAACGAGAAGTTGAGGCTAATTTCACCTAGCATTACAATATATATATATATATATATATATATATATATATATATATATATATATATATATATATATATATATATATATATATATATATATATATATATATATATATATATATATATATATATATATATATATATATATATATATATATATATATATATATATATTGTTATGAAGGGAGATTTGCCAGTTAGGTAGTCTCGTACCCTCGAGACGTTTCTCGTGCCGTAAGTTCCTGTACGAGTTAGAGTTGCCATTTTGTCTGCTGTTTGTGAGCGTAGATTTTTCGTAAGTTATGCATTAATTTTGTGCTCTTTTTCTTGATAATGATTGATTTAAGTGATTGTTTGTTAAATTATGTAATTTAAGTTCGTATGGTAAATGATATAGGGTATTATGTAATGTGAGACAACTCTCCATGTTTTGATGTGTCTGAGTTGGCAACTGTTGCCCATCGAGAATATACTCGTAAAGTGTTGATGTTTCTCGAACAATGCAAGTTTATATAAGGATGGGGAAGAGCTTAATTAGTTAGTCAGTCGGTTTGGAGTTCAGTCGGGTTTCAGGTCAGTTTGTGTGAAGTACAGTCGGTGTTGGTTCACTGTAGTGCAGTGTCAGTGAAGGTTGTATATTTTTGGTACTTGTGAAAACAGTGGCAAACAGTGACGGGTTACTGAAGTTTGCATATCATTGGAATTTGAGAAAACAGTGAAGTGTGTTAGGTGTAATTACTGTCAGAGAAGACTATTTTTAGTACTTGTGTAATAAGTGAAATGTTAACAAGCATTAAGTGTACTAACAGTAAAGTGTTTGTGAGCATTAAGTGTAATAGCAGTTGGTAAAATGTGTATAGCTCCAGTGCTTGTGAGAATAGTGAAATTGAAAAGCATTAAGTGGAATTACTTGGAAAATAAAGACAGTGAACTTTAAGGAGCCAGTGTTTACTTTCGCCTCAGCTGATCTTGTGTACTGTACACCTTAAGGCTGACCATAGGAAGAACAACTCACTGGGCAACGTCCTTCCTGTACTGTACTACTGCTGTTGGAGCCTGTGGTAGTGTGGGGACTGGGACGTAACACTGGTGTCAGGATTGTGGGATTACTCAGGGCTGCAGTGAGTCTAATCATCGACATGGAGCAAGGTGTCCAGACAAGTGGCCAAGCTAGGCAGGAAGAGGAATCTTGGGTGGAATTATGAAACAATTACAAGCATATATACAGACACAGAACGAAGGACAGAAAAAACTCCAAGCACAATTACAAGCACAGTGTGAAGGAAAGGAAAAACTCCAAGCACAATTACAGGCCCAAAGTGAAGAACAGGAAGAGCTCAAGAATGAACTCAAGCAACAATTACAGGCACCGAATGAAGAACAGAAGGAACGTTATGAACAACTTCAGGAGGCATTACAGGAGCAACAGAGGGAATTACATTTGAGGATGCAAGGACAGCTGGATGCTTTCATGGGGGAAATCAAGGAAGTGCAGCAGCAGTTGAAGGAGAAAGTATATGCTGAGCTACAGCAGCAGAAGTGTGAGGTAAGCAATAACGTGATGGAGTTCAGACAGCATCAAGATGACCAGGTGAAGCGTGTAGACAACCAGCGGAAGATTAGTGAGGGAATAGTGACGGAGTGCAGACAGCATGTACATAACCATATGAAGCATGTAGTTGATCATGTGAAGATAATTAGTGAGAAAATTGAGGCTGGAGAGAAATATTACACTGCTGAGCGTCAAGTTAGTGTACAGAGGGCATGTGAAAGGATTGGACAGTGTATGGAGAATCTTGAATGATCCAAGGCATCTAAAGGTAGCATTACAGGGTTGAATATTCAGAATGCAGAAGTTTTAAGTCCTCGCCTTAATGATGATGCCTCAGTTTTTAGGCCTCAAACCAGTGAAGTGCATGGCTATAATGGGGGTCCAATTAAAAAGAAACCTCAGGAATTTGATGGTAGAGTATCTCGGGAAGCTTACTTTGCACAGTTCGAGTTACTTGCTGATCAGAATGGTTGGGATGATGAGAAGGCTGCAGAAGACCCACCAATGAAGAAATGCAGGAGAACCTTGACGAATAGTGTGTGAGAAGACAGAAGAGCAGACGACATGCAGTTTCGTAGGAATGGGAATCATAGGAAGAAATGCTGCTGTACTGTAGTGATGGGGCTGGCATCAGATGATGAGGACCTGGGGAGGATGCAGATGGAGGATGAAGATTTGCAACCGGTGCTGAAGTGGCTACAGCGGAGTGCAGTGCGACCATCTTGGGAGGGAGTTTCCGGGTTAGGCACTGGATCCGGGAGCTACTGGAGTCAGTGGGACCTTCTTTGTTTGAGTAGTGGGCTGCTGGAGCATCAGTGGGAGACACCCAATGGCCTCAGCAAGTATTGGCAACTGGTGGTTCCGAAGAAGATGAGGTCCGAGAACTTGGATGAGTCCCATAACCAGATCACTAGTGGGCACCTGGGAGTGAAGAAAACTCTAAGCCGGCTGCAACAGAGGTTCTACTGGATTGGCATGCATCAAGATGTTGAAGAGTGGTGTCGGGTCTGTGATGTGTGTTGTGCCAAGAAGGGACCCAAGAAACGTGGTTGTGCCCCTCTCCAGCTGTACCAAGTGGGTGCACCAATGGAAAGAGTCGGGGTAGACATTGCTGGACCTTTGCCACTCACTGAGAGAGGAAACCGGTATATATGTGTCACCATTGACTATTTCACAAAGTGGCCAGAAGCCTATGCCATCCCCCATCAAGAGGCTGCGACTGTTGCTCAGGTGTTGGTTGATCAGTTTTTCTGTCGTTTTGGGATGCCACAAGAGCTACATTCAGACCAGGGTAGAAACTTCGAGTCTGCTGTGTTCCGTGAGTGCTGCAAGTTATTGGGGATCAAGAAGACCAGGACGACCCCACTAAGGCTACAGTCAGATGGGATTTTGGAGAAATTCAATTGGACACTGGGACAAGAACTGGCCAAGTACTGCGTGGATGGACAAACGAAATGGGACCAGAAATTACCCGCATTGCTGATGGCATATCGGTCTGCATCCCATGAGTCTACTGGCTACACTCCTGCAAAACTGATGTTGGGCCACGAGTTACGTTTACCCATCGACTTGTTAATGGAAAGACCACCTGGTGAAGAGATGCCTACAGACACCACCGGCTATGTGAAGCACCTTCAGGAAAAGCTGGCTGAGGTACATCATCAAGTGCGAGAAGCCCTCAAGTTTTCAGGAGAAGTGATGAAGTGCAAGTATGATGCCTAGGCAAGTGAAGTGAGCTTCATGGATGGTGACCAAGTCTGGTTATACAATCCTCAGCATAAGAAGAGACAGTCATCGAAGCTGCAAAGCCCATGGGATAGGCCTTACACTGTGTTGGACCACCTATCAGACGTAACGTATCATATTCGGGGAGGCAGGAAGTCTCGCCCAAAGGTGGTACACGTGAACCGTCTGTGGCAGTACCATGGGCCAGGCCAGTTCAGCTGGGACATCTCCGAGGAATTATGTTCACCTGCAGCCGAGAATGTTGAGGAGGACGAAGGAGCTGAAGTGCAGGAAGATGGTGACAGTTCCCCATGAGAAGAAACGAATCAAGAGGAGGACCAAGACCTTCCTGGAAGAGTGGACTGTGTGGAGAAGCAAGGACATTGTCAGAAGCGGCACAGATGAAGACCTGATAAGTTGAAGGATTATTTTGTGTATAGTTAGAGGTTTCAGTAGGATTAAGGTTTATGTTTGCATATATTGTGCAGTTTTGTTGGGACAACAAAGAACTAGGGAGGGGGTACTGTTATGAAGGGAGATTTGCCAGTTAGGTAGTCTCGTACCCTCGAGACGTTTCTCGTACCGTAAGTTCCTGTATGAGTCAGAGTTCCCAGTTTGTCTGCTGTTTGTGAGCGTAGATTTTTCGTAAGTTATGCATTAATTTTGTGCTCTTTTTCTTTATAATGTTTTATTTAAGAGATAGCTTGTTAAATTATGTAATTTAAGTTCGTATGGTAAATGACTTAGAGTGTTATGTAATGTGAGACAACTCTCCATGTTTTGATGTGTCTGAGTTGGCAACTGTTGCCCGTCGAGAGTATACTCGTAAAGTGTAGACGTTTCTCTAACAATGCAAGTTTATATAAGGATGGGGAAGGGCTTAGTTAGTTAGTCAGTCGGTTTGGAGTTCAGTCGGGTTTCAGGTCAGTTTGTGTGAAGTGCAGTCGGTGTTGGTTCACTGTAGTGCAGTGTCAGTGAAGGTTGTATATTTTTGGTACTTGTGAAAACAGTGGCAAACAGTGACGGGTTACTGAAGTTTGTATATCATTGGAACTTGAGAAGACAGTGAAGTGTGTTTAGTGTAATTACTGCCAGTGAAGACTATTTTCAGTACTTGTGTAATAAGTGAAATGTTAGCAAGCATTAAGTGTACTAACAGTAAAGTGTTCGCGAGCATTAAGTGTAATAGGAGTTGGTAAAATGTGTATAGCTCCAGTGCTTGTGAGAACAGTGAAATTGAAAAGCATTAAGTAGAATTACTTGGAAAATAAAGACAGTGAACTTTAAGGAGCTAGTGTTTATTTTCGCCTCAGCTGATCTTGTGTACTGTACACCTTAAGGTTGACCATAGGAAGAACAACTCACTGGGCAACGTCCTTCATGTACTGTAGGCCTACTACTGCTGTTGGAGCCTGTGGCAGTGTGGGGACCGGGATGTAACAATTATATATATATATATATATATATATATATATATATATATATATATATATATATATATATATATATATATATATATATATATATATATATATATCATCATCATCATCATCCGGAACTCCTTTCCCACCCAAGGGCGGGGTGAGGAATACAGTAGCAGCGTCCAAACTGCCAAAATCTGTCCACTTCAATGGGCCTCGCTTCCATTCACTCATCAGTCAAGCCCTCGGAATCCTGGCTCCATCTGATAGGTCAAAAGGTTTCACCACGTATAGCAACTTCATATATACCTGTCTGATAGAGTCAACCTGAACACTGTCACCTTTAAAATAGGTGCTAAATCCCTGGTCATGCGCTTCTCCGCAAAAAATTCATCCAGCCAGCTCGATCTTTTGTCAACCCCATAGCCTCACCACTTCAATACTTCTCTTCCTTACTCACTCATCCACCATAATCCTCCACTTTCTTCTTGGCCTGCCTCACCTCCTCCCTCCTTGAAATTTACTCTGATGTACCTTTTTCACCACTCTATTGTCATCCAATCTCTTCACGTAGTGAAAACTTTTTGCCTATCGGATGGAGCCAGGATTCCGTGGGCTTGACTGATGAGTGAATGGAAGCGAGGCCCATTGAGGTGGTCAGATTTTGCCTGTTTGGACGCTGCTACTGTATTCCTCACCCCGCCCTTCGGTGGGAAAGGACTTCCGGATGATGATGATGATTACATATATATATATATATATATATATAGGTGGGGGCACTCATCATCCACTCACTTAGTGTAGTGGTACTCAGTTTTTAGTTTAGCTCTACACTGAATGGCAAGCCAAATGATTTCCTCTAAACCAGGAAAGCATTTACAATGCTGGGTGGTAACCTTAAAACCAACCAACATGTATGCCCTACGTGACAATAAGTGGGTTGGCGGAGGGTTTGTGCCCCTCCCTGGAAAACAATTACAGTAACTAAATATATGAACAAGATGCCTCGGAACAGGACTGACCAAAAGGTGACTACTAAGGACCGAACAAAGGGCATGGTGCAGATAGGTACATGGAACGTAAGGGGTGCAAATGATGAGGTGAAAGAAAGATTGTCCAGGTGCTTGAAGGTGCGAAAGTGGATGTATGTGGATTAACTGAAACTAAATGGGGAGGTGAGAGGGTGAGAGAATGGGAGTATGGATGGGGTATATGCATGGGAGTAGGTAAGAATGAGAGGGCAAAAGAAGGAGTGTGTATTGTTGTGAGTGACAGATGGAAGGAGAGTATAAGAGAGTATGGATCATTTGACTTAAGGATTGTGTGGGTAAGATTGAAAGTTGGACAACAAGTGTGGCCGACTGTGTGCATGTATGCACCAATGCAACATCGCACAAGCATGTTGAACCATAATTTTGAGTATTAGATTAAGTTAGTATAAGCTAGTATTGTAAGTGTAACCTTAAGCTTAAGTATTGTAAGTATAGTTCGTGATTTAACCATTAAGTTCTACATTTAAGTCTAGTCTTAGTTGATATTCATAATCTGAACATGATTCTGCTATTGATAATGTTAAGTCGTGTTTTGGTGTGGATATGACTAATGTTTATACACATGAACCAGCTGTTATTAACAAAGACGTATAACTGTCACGAGACGGCTCGTGACATCATTTGGTGGGAAACCGCGAACTCTAGTAGAATCCCAGTGTTTATCGTTCAGTTAACCGCTTAGCGCTTAACTGAAAAACATTCCCGGTCGGGAGTGTTTTTCAGCCAATTTTTCAATGTGTCATAAATGATCGTCTTTGTGCAAGACATTAGCACTTCCGCTGAGCGATTTATTGTGGGCATGTTTCGCTCATTCTAGCCGTTAGTAATGCAGCTGGACATTTGCCTCTTTCCCACGATTCGAAGTTAGTCAAGGTTTGAACGCCGCGGAAGCAGGTAGTGTGTGGTAGTGTCCTTCTTACAATGCAGTTCCCACCACCGCCGTATTCCCACTTAGCTGTGATTGGCGAGAGACTTAATGAGTGCAGTGTCCTTCCAGTAACGACGCCCAGTCATCCGCTTTGTCCACTTTTCTGACCAGTATTTTCTTTTCGTATTTTCCTAGGTTTAAGAGTTAACTTTTGAGTGAGCGAGTGAGTGCGATCTCCTTAGTTTGAATTCATTTTGAAATGTAACGTAAATTTATTTCTTTGTAATCAATAAATTTAACAGTTCTTTTTCTCGAGCTTAGTGTAATGTAAACTCGTGTTTTATTTTCCATATTAAGCTTATCTGAGTTGCAGCTCCTAGCTTGCATAAACGCTTTGCTATTCATAACTGGTACTTAGGCCAGTCTTTTTGTATTAAACTTAAAATCCGTTGTGCCATCTAGGAGTTAATGCATCAGCAAGAACCTGTTATCATTAATAGCATCGGCTAATGATTGTCAGGGGTGAAGTCACTTTCTCCAGAGGCTAACAGTACTAAAAAACAGCAATTGTGAGGAATTAGTCTCTGCTGCGTACTGTTGAGAAAGTTTATAAATTCTCGTCCTGAGAGAATCGGCAAAGCAAGCCAGCATAAAGTAATCATTGCTTGATTTTTAGCAAGACAATTCATTGTCCTGCTATCAGTATTATTGAAAATTATCTTTTAATATTGCTTACATCAAAAAAAAACCGTGACAATAACCACAAAACTTTAGTATGGATTAATAATTGTGAATGTCTCTCTTCATTTTTTGATCTAGAAATTTACCTGCCAAAGTTAATAAATTTTCCCTTTTGAACTATGCAGTGGTGATTACGAGTTGACTGAAATAAGAATATTGAAGACTGTCATTTGTGATGCGCGAAATTCATGTTATTGAGTCCTGTTTACAGTCACGTATGCATATGTTGCCGACATAGGTAATAAAACTGTTCGAATTCTTAATTGATTTGGTTTCATTATGATTAAAGTTCCTATACGCTTATTACAAAAATTTCAACATCGTAAGTCACTTTTCTACGTATGTTGAGTGCAAGCGTATTTATTGTGTTCTTTGAAGATCCTAGAGTGTTGATAATATTACAAAGTAGTCAATTAAAGTTTTAGCCGATTTCTAAATACTGTCTTGATGCTTATAAAAGGTGAGAAGCCACGCCAAACAATTCAGATCATCGCTCTTTTTCATTGTTGCAGGTTAGTGCCCGAGCTCTCCCCCCCCCCCTTTTCTCTCCCTCATGTGTTATCATATACGTTCGTAAGTTAAATTAGTGATATTTTCTCCTGATCCTTCTTGTGCTAAATAACCAGATCATCGCTCCTTTCCATCGTTGCAGACGAGAGTTATGGAGGTCCGTGGCTCGCAATCCAAAGATTCGAGTGTTCTAGCCACGGCCTAACCGCTAACACACTAAATCACCCCCCCCTTTTTAGTTCATGGAATCAAAGTAAATATCGGCGGGTCCATTTCTCCGTGTGATTACGGTCCATGTGATTACTGGTCCTATTGATTACTGTGCCTAGTTTATATAAGATTCTTCAGTTGCATATTTTGTCTTAGAGAATATTATTTGGTGATAATCTTTAGGTTCCTTCCCGACGAGTCCATCAGAGACCACAGGACTATATCCATGCCTATCACCAGTCTTGGAATATTAGTCTAGTGTGTAAAGATACATATTTCTGGAGTTATACTGAACATCCTGATTACTGAATATTAATTTAGTTCGTGAAGGTTCATATTTCTGATGTGTAACTATTCTTTGAATATTCAGTTTGAGAAGATTCCTATTTCTGTGATATAGATCCTCATTATATTTTGTTTGGTATCATTCCAAGTTTGGAGAGTAATCTGTATCTCAGTTCTTAATACTTAGTAAGTCTTAGGTTGTCATATTGAGTTTGAATTTTGCTATCCTCTAAGGAGTAGTGTAGACGAGATTGAATGGCCTGCAAGGTGTGCAAATATCTAACTACTCATGTCCTCTCTAATAAGATCATGCTACCTCATTCCCGTAAAGCCATATATTTTCAAATTCATGCTACCCTGTTTCTCCATAATCTCTAAAATTCTCAGCATTACACTGGAGGTATCTAAATTCTAATCATTACAATGGTGATTAATCCTCAGCATCATATTGGCGTCATGAAAAATTATGAGCGATACTCTGGTGGCATTAGAGGTAACCAAATTTTTCTAGCAATACAAGCAGAGTGAGAGAAGAGTTCTGAACAAATGTGGAAGCATGCATGGAAAAGTTTGAAAGGAATGAGTGTTTTTGACAGGAGATATGAATGGAAAAGTAGGCAATGTGAAGGTGGATGGTGTAGTTGGTGAGACGGGTGTGCCTGCAGAGATCGATGAGAATGGCAGTGCTTTAGTGGAAATTTGTGCTGGGAGGGGGTTGGTGATAGCCAATACCCTCTTCAGGCACAAAATGATCCATAGGTATATGTGGCGAGTGATGAGAAGGGTGGATGGTGAACTGAATGAATGGAAGGCAATGACTGATTATGTGTGTGTGGATGAAAGGATGAGAAATGTGTAAAGGATGCAAGAGTATATAGACGATGGGGGAATGGACTTTCTGACCACCACTTGGTGGTGCTCAGAATCAAGGTCCAAATGAAATGGAGAAATAGATGGGAAGGACAGAAGGAAATAGTTCATACAAGGAGGATGGAAAAGTTACGAGAGGATGGAGAAAAGGCAGAATATAAGAGGGAAGTGGAGGAGCGATTGGGTAAATATGGATTGGAGCAGATGGGGGTCGTGGAATGTGTGTGCAAGATATTCACAGAAGAAATCTGTGCGGCATGGGAGGTGGTGTGTGGGGTGAGAAGACAAAATGGGGTTCCGGGAACAGCATAGTGGAATGAAGAGGCGTGAGAGACTGTGGCACAAAAGAAGAAAGTATACAGTATAAAGAGTGCATGAGAAACGGGGGCGTGGAAGAAGTTGAGGGACAGAAGAAAGAGTTATAAGTAGAGAGGAAGGGAGAGGTGAAAAGATTAGTAAGAGAGAGTAAGAGTGGATGAGGAATTTGGAAGAAATTCGAGTGTAAAGTGGAGGGAATGTAAGAAAATGATCTAGAAGGAGGTAAAGAGAGTTAGACAGGATGAAAAAGAAGTTAGTTGGATAGTGAAAGATAAGAATTTGTAGATTACTAGTGGAGAAGAGAAAAAAGGTGAGGAAATGGAGAGAACACATTAAGAAATTGTTGTACATTGAGAATGAAAGTAATGCAAGTATAAGTGGCTGGGGAATGGCTGGGAAAAGGAGGGATGTGAGAAGAGAGGAAGAAATCAGTAGGATGGAAGTTGTGGAGGCAATGAAAAAAGTTAAAATGGGGAAAGCCCCAGGAATTGATGGGGTGTGTGGTGAAATGCTGAAGCATGGGGGAGAGATAGTAGTGGAATGGATGTGGAAGATGTGCAGATTGGCCTGGGAGGAAGGTAGAGTCCAGGAGAATTGGAAGTCAGGTATAATTATTCCCCTGTACAAAGGAAAAGGGGAAAAAGAAATGTGTGGTAATCATAGGGGCATTTGTCTTCTTAGTGTAATAGGAAAACTATATGTAGGATACTTACTGACAGAGTTAGGGAAATAACAGAGGAAATAGTTGGAGAAGAACAGGGAGGTTTTAGGATGGGAAGAGGTTGTGTAGATCAGATATTCAATCTTAGATCTTTGGTGGAAAAGTTTCTAGAGAAGGGATAGAGGTTGTATGCGGCTTTCATGGATTTGGAGAAAACAAATGACAGGGTGGATAGACAAGGATTGTGGAAAGTATTAAGAATATATAGAGTAAATGGGAATTTGTTGAAGGCCGTGAAGAGTATGTATGAGGGTGCTAACGTTGCAGTACGAGTGGATAGTGAACTGAGTGAATTTTTCTATTTGAAGGTTGGACTGAAGCAAGGATGTGTCATGTCTCCATGGTTGTTTAATCTGTATATGGAAGGGGTTATAAAAGAGATACAAGGTAGAGGAGTGGATGTTGGAGAGGCCTAGTGAGAAACGGCTGTGTTTGAAAACTCCCTGTACTGTTGTTTGCAGATGATAATGTGTCGTTGAGTGAAGCTGAAGGGGAGCTGCAAGGCTTGGTGGATGAGTTTGGGAGAGTGTGTAAGAAACGGAATCTAAAGGTGAATGTAGGGAAAAGTGAAGCTATGGTCTTCGAGAGAAGTGAGGTCAGTGAATATACATTGAGGTTGGATGATGAGGAAATGGAAATTGTGAGTGCATTTAAGTACTTGGATAGTGTGATGAGTAAGGCCAAGTCTACTAATACCAAGTCAGATCACTTCCATCTAAAACGGGTCCAAGCTGGTGCAGGGGGCGGAGCATCGGAGTGACGTCAGCTTGCACGAAACCCAAGTTCAGTTGACGCTTGACCTTGGTGGTGAATGGATGTATGTTACACTCTCCAGATCATGACGCATTTTCAGTCTGAAGTGAGGGAAGGGACTGAAATGTGTGAATGAAGGCGCAGGGGTGTGAGGGAACCTATTGCAATGTTATACAGTTAAACGAGTCCACACTTCTTCCCCTTCTTCGTTTTCTCTTATTATAAATGTTTAATTTGAGTCTGCCCTTTTATACATTTTTTGTTACTTAATCCGACTGACGTCACACACAAGCCACGCCTCCCTGCGCACTGAGGGAAAGTGAACCGACTTGGTATTACTAGACTTAGGAGTAAGGATGGAAGTTTAGAGGGTGAAGTGCTTGAAATGGTACAGCAAGGAAGAAAGGTTGCTGGTTTCTTGAAAGCAGTGATAAGAATGAAGGAAGTGAGCATGGAAGTGAAAAAGTTACTACATGAAAGTATTGTGATACCATCTCTGACGTATGAAGATGATGCTTGGACCTTGTTGGAGGGACACAAGTCAAGAGTGAGAGCAGTGGAAATGTGTTATTTGAGAGGAGCATGTGGAGTGACATGGGGAGATAGACTGACAAACAAGGAAGTGAAGGAACGTTGTGGTGTGGATGTGGATGTGACAGGAAGCGTTAGGAGAAACACACTGATATGGTTTGGCCATGTGGAGAGAATGGGGAGTGGGAGACTGACGAGGAGAGTGTATGTGAGTGAGGTGGAGGAGGGGAGAGAGAGTGGGAGGCCAAGGATGACATGGAGGGATGGAGTGGAGGGGTATAAGAGAGATGAGGGTGTGGGCTGGAAGCAGGGCAATGAAATGGCGGGGGACAGGGGGACATGGAGACGATTTGTTTGTAGCCACCCCTTACGTAATTGGGGCATAGTTGAATAATGATGATTTTGTTGACCATAATAATAACCCTAGCATATAACCTAATGATAATAGAATATTCTGGTCAACCCTCAGTTCTTTCAACATTAACTTTGACAAGTCATCGCCTATTTCCCCATTAAAATAATCGGATCGTTACACTATAAATGACCCGTGCAGAAAAGGAAACATTCTTGCCCGTATAATAACAAGAAATTCTACCTTAGAGGAAATCGGCCAGAATGTCCCTGTATTATAACTTAATTCTCCCGAAAATTTTCCACTAAAGATACAGACTACATATGTAAAATCCATTCTAGGCAATTTTCCAGCCAATAAAACTCCAGGTCCAGATAGAATCCCTACAATGGTTTTGAAAAAGTATTCCCCTGATCTTGCTCCTGTTCTAGCTATGTTATTCAGGCTCTGCATAGGTACTTCTTCATTCCCTAATTCCTGGAAAGAAGCCAATATCCACCCAGTTCCGAAGAGAGGAAGTTCCTCTGACCACTCTGTTTACAAACCAACAGCTATCACATCTTCTCTTGACAAAGTATTTGAGATTGTAAAAAATAAGCACATTGTTAAACATCTTAATTTAAACAATTTGTTTAGTAACAATATGGTTTTAGCCACGAACGATCCACTGTTGATATACTCAATCTCCAGACTCATACCATCTATCAGTCAATTTGACCAACATGGAGAAACTCATGCAGTAGCCCTTGATATTTCTAAAACTTTTGACGGAGTGTTGCACCGTTCCCTGTTGTCCAAACTTCCTCGATATGACCAATCATCTTTTGTTCCTCTGGTTTCTACATATCTCAGTTACAGAAAGATAAGAGTATAAGTAGATGATGCATAATCCAATTTCCAATAGATTAATGCCGGCATGCCACAAAGTTCAGTCCTGGCTCCAACAATGTTCTTAATTCATAATAGCGGTTTCTTGTCTGTCACCCATAATTCCACTCACTCATATGCAGATGATTCAATACTTCACAGCTCATTCACATTTAAACACACATTCACAAAGTTTAATATCTTTGACTCACAACTCAGTACAGCAGTCTCCATAAATAAAGACTTATCTACGATCAGGAATGGGGACAACGTAACACCGTCTCATTTAATACTAGGAAAAACAAATATATACAATTTACTAACAGAGAGATATTGCCTGATTTCTATATTATCTTCAGTGCTACTAAGAATTCTGTCTCTAAAAGTATTGAAATTCTCGGTGTTTCACTTAACAGTTCCCTCAGCTGGACTTCTTATGTTAGATCACTTGCAAAAACAGCTTCATAGAAACTTGGCTTATTGTATAGAATCCGTAACTTCTTAACGACGAGCAGTTATCTATAATTTAAGAGTCTTGTACTCTCTCAGCTGGAATATTGCTCACCCTTGTGAAGTGGATGTGGTGAGGTTGCAATAAAACAACTGGACAAACCTCAGAACAAAGTTGTTAGAATTATTACCCCTGTTGTTACAAATGATCTACCTCCCCTACAGGTAAAAAGGAATGTTGCCTCTCTTGCATTATTTTACAGATACCATTGTGGGATATTCTCAGACGAAGTTGCATCTATTGCGCCACGTCTCCACGCCTTCCCCCTGTTACAGAGGCATCTGATAGCTCTCATGGACTGGAGCGTCACATTGCCAAGTTGTAGAACTTCTGCCTATCAGAATTTTTTCTATTCCCTGAAGTGCAGCTCTTTAGGACTTGCTTCCCCAGAGTGGTTTACCTCAAACCTTCAATCCATGGCTGTTCAAGACCAACTGTTATAGATTTTATATGAATGGAGGACACCTATAATCTTTTGTAAAAAAAAAAAAATGCATATATATATATATATATATATATATATATATATATATATATATATATATATTGTTACGGAACAAAGAAAGATAATGTACACTTTAAGTAAGAATACTAATAATCACTACTGTCCCGTAAAGGTCCAGGTTCAAAATAAAAGAGTTAGGTAAAATTACAAGTTAAAAATTAATGCTCAAACTAACAACAAAACATTCAGGACTCATAAGGATAATGTAATGGCAAAAAACAGGTTAAATATATGGTTAACTGCAATAGCCTCTATTAACACGAAATTAGCATGAGTAAATTTATCTAAGTCAGCCCTGTTAAAATGAGATACCAGATAATACTCAGTGAATGTCAGATATATTATTACAGATACAAAATATTATTAATGATGGGTGACAGTAAGAACCTTACATAAATTACAAAAACCTTACTAGGCCCAAGAATTAACCTTATGCTACACAGTACAAGAAAAAATGCAACAACAGTTATACTCAAATTACACACAGCTGCTAGATGGTTGGAGACTTCCTGAGCACTCACAATAATAATAACTGTAAAAGGGAGGACAGAGATGTGAGCAAAATGAGGAGTAGATCTAAGTGGCAATAATGCAGAGACTGAGCTCATTATATAGGGGCCAGCAGAGCTTGATACAACTTGTAAGAAGGACGCGCAAATGAAGCCATAGGAGACAAAGAGCTGACAATCCTACTCTGAACAATAGAAAGGACGACATACTCTACTATAACGGTAGAAGGGGGGACTGAGGCAGAACACGCTCGTGATCAAACATGCAGCATACTGTGCGTTAAAATTACACAAAGGATGATGAAATCATAGGCTATGTAACACCTCCCCACAAAGAAAAAGAAATTTACAAAGGAAATTTCTTATTACTCTAAAACAATCTGTCTAAAGTCTAGATAAGCAATCTGCAATAATATTTTCTTTCCCCTTGACATGTTGTATGTCTAATGAATACTCCGGAAGAAGTAGACTCCATCTTGTCAATCTCTGATTTTTATCTTTAAACTTACTAAGGAATTTCAGTGGGTTATGATCGGTATAAATGACTATGGGGTCAAAACCAGAACATAAATAAAATGAAAAATGCTGTAAACCCAAAATCAAGGCCAAAAGCTCTTTCTCAATAATTGAGTAGTTCTTTTGAGGTGGAGTGAACTTCTTACTGTAATAAGATACAGGGTGTTCAATACCCTGATCATCCTCTTGCAGAAAAAGAGCCCCAGCTCCTGTATCACTTGCATTAACAGCCATCTTAAAAGGCTTAGCAAAATTTGGAGTAGCGAGCACTGGCTGACTTAACAGGATAGCTTTAAGTTTGTTGAAAGAGGATTCACAGTTATCTGTCCAGACAAATTTAACTCCCTTTTTCAGTAGGTCTGTAAGTGGTGATACAAGAATTGAAAAGTTAAGAACAAATCTCCGGTAATAACCTACCATTCCCAAAAATCTTTGTAGCTCTTTCCTACTTTTAGGTCTGGGAAGATCACTTATAACCTGAACCTTAGCTCCTGGTGGTGCAACATGTCCATCACCAATTACGTACCCAAGGTACTGAACTTTAGCTTGACCAAACTCACACTTTGATAAATTAGCTACAAGATTAGCCTGAACTAAACGCTCAAGAAATTTACTGGCATGGCATAGGTGATCTTTCCAGTTGTCACTGAAGATTAATACGTCATCAATATAAACAACACACCCAGCCAAACCCTCTGTTACAACATTCATGAGCTTCTGAAATGTGGCTGGTGCATTCTTCATACCATATGGCATTACAGAACATGCAAAAGTCTTTCCTAGTGTTACAAAACATGAGATCTCCCTAGCACGTTCAGTCATAGGTACTTGCCAGTATCCCTTTAACAAATCAAACTTACTTATGTACCTAGCCTTTCCGATCTTGTCTATGCAATCTTCCACACGAGGGAGTGGGTGTCTGTTTTGGTTATCTGATTAACACGTCTGTAGTCGATGCAAAGCCGCTGTGACCCACCCGGCTTAGGGACCAGAGTGACAGGAGAACTCCACTCGCTCTGACAGGGCTCAATCATCTTGTGGTCCAACAGGTAGCCAAGCTCCTTCTCGATGAGAGGAACTTTCACTGGGTTCACACGGTAAGGAGGCAGTTTAATTGGCTTTGCGTCTCCAACATCGACATCATGCATCAACACAGTGGTTCTTCCTGGAGTGGCACGGAACACTTGCGGGTACTATTGCAGTAATGCCGAAAACTCCTGCCTTTCCTCGGGAGCTAGATGAGAAAGCTTAGTCTGGAGATCATTCATGATATCAGGATTCTTCCCCAAACTATCACTCAGGCTCATACTGCATGGGAGAGCTTCACTTGCAGACTCGGGTGGAACAGCTACAGTGCAGACTGGGTTATTTTCGTCCCACCTGTGATATAAATTTAGCATGTTGATGTGACATAGTTGCTTGTTCTTTCTACGATCTGGTGTGGCGATGACATAGTTGACATCACTGAGTTTCTTCTCCACGAAATAAGGACCACTAAACTTGGCTTGAAGAGGTTGCCCATGAACTGGTAGCAGAATCAAAACCTGATCTCCCGGCTGAAAGTGGCGTAACCTGGATTTCGTATCATACCAAGTCTTCATCTTCTCCTGAGCAGCTCCTAAATTCTCTCTTGCCAGTTGTAAAGCAGTGGACAGCCGTTCTTTGAACTTCATCACATACTCCAGCAGGTTGACGTCATCTTCCTCCGACAGCCAGCATTCCTTGAGTAGCTTAAGGGGTCCTCTTACTTCATGGCCAAACAGTAGTTCAAAAGGTGAGAAGCCCAGTGATTCATTTGGAGATTCTCTTGCGGCAAACACAACGAATGGAAGACCTTTATCCCAGTCTTTCTGATGTTCCAAACAGTATTTCTTGAGCATCGATTTGAGTGTTTGATGATATCTCTCCAACGCTCCTTGGGTCTGGGGATGGTAAGCTGAAGACGTGATCTGGGTGATGCCCAACTCTTTCAGAGACTGCTTGAAAACGTTTGACATGAAATTACTTCCCCGGTCTGACTGTTCCTCCTTGGGCAGACCAAACTTTGTGAAGAACCCTAGCATTTCCTTAACCACGTTCTTTGCTGAGATATTTCTAAGTGGAATGGCTTCAGGATAACGAGTAGCCATATCAATTAGGGTCAACACATAAGAAAATCCTGAAGAAGTCTTAGGAAGAGGGCCCACAATATCCAACAACACACGGGTGAAAGGCGCCTCAAAAGGAGGAATGGGAACTAGAGGTGCAACCTTTTCGGTCTGATTACACTTCCCCACAACTTGACAGGTGTGACAAGACTTACAATACCAGGAAACATCCCTGAAGATACCTGGCCAGTAGAAGTGTTTCAAAATGCATGCCACAGTCTTCCTCACTCCAAGGTGTCCTGCCAAACTGGAATCATGAGCCACTCTAATGATATCCTGCCTACAAACACGAGGGATGACAACTTGATGTACAACCTCCCATTCGCAGTCGGCTGATGCTGTTGGGGGTCTTCACTTCCTCATAAGCACTCCTGACTTTATATAATAACAAGTAGAATCACCAGCTGACTCTTCCTCACTGCAAGCAGAGTTAGCAAGACCTTTCAACTCAGGGTCAGCAACCTGCAACTCAACCAACTCTTGACGAGACAAATTATCAACACTACGGGGTACTGCCTCATCTGGTGAGTGGTCCAAATTAGCAAGAAAAGTGTCAGCTAGGATAACATCATCATCATCATTATCCTCTAAATCACCAGTAACTTTAGACTTAGCCCTAGTGACAGCACATGCAGGGAACACATCAGTGACACCACAATCCTGGGACGCAGCCACTGGTTCACTAGACAACTGAGGAGCTGGACACACTTGACTTCCACCAATATCATTTCCAAGTAAGAAAGTTACACCTGACATTGGGAGTGTCTCAACCAACCCAACAATAACGGAACCATTAACAAAACCAGACTCTAAATTCACTCTGCACAGAGGGACAGAGAAGTAATTATTCCCTACACGTTGTAAGATTACAGTTTCATCACAGGAATTAACATTAGAGCCTAGAACAGTGGTCAGCATAAGGGATTGGCAAGCACCTGTATCACGATATATTTTAACTGATTTCCTGTCATTATTGTCCAGAGGACTGACAAAACCATCAGACAGGAAATTAGCACATGAACTCTTGAGAGTGTCACCCACGTTACTGCTCAAAAGAGGAGCTTCATCATGAGAATTTAAGTTACCCCTCAAAGCAGGTTCAGTTAACTCAGTTAAAGAATTCTGGGTACTCTCAAGGGTGGACACTAGACCAATTGACTGAATATTTAAAGACTCCTTTTTGTTCACATCATGCTGTCTCCTGAAACATTTCTCCGTAGTATGACCAAGCTTACTACAATAAGTACATTTACTTTTCTGAAATCTAGAGGTGATGCTGGTATTTACTTCCTGAGAAACATCATCTTTATTCTCTTTACTGTTACCTGTACTCTGAGTAGAGGCAACATACTTACTCTCAGCTTTCCCTTTTACTTTAGAATATCTCTTGTGAGTGAGAACATATTCATCAGCTAAAACTGCAGCATCAGACAAATTATCTATTCTTTTCTCATCAAGATATAGGCTTACATCTTTATAAATACACCTTTTGAAGTCCTCCAGCAAAATCATCTGCTTAAATTTACCAAAATCAGAATCCACATTCTTAGAATTTAACCACTGCTCTAACAGATCTTCTTTGATTTTTGCATACTCAACATGGGATTGCTTATCTTGCTTATAAGTTGTCCTAAATTTTACCCTACAGGCTTCAGGAACAAGCTCATAGGCCTTAAGAATCAAGCTCTTCACTACATCATAATTATCAGATTGATCCTGAGGCAAAGATGCATAAGTTACTTGAGCTTTACCGGTGAGAACAGTTTGAAGGAGTACTGGCCAATACTTTTAGGGCCAATTAAAACCAGTAGCTACCCTCTCAAACAACTGAAAATACTTTGTTAAATCAGATTCATTAAAAGGAGGGACAAGTTTAACATTTTTAGCCACATCAAAATCATCAGAGCTAGATGATCCAGTTCCACCTTGTTTCATGCGATACTCATGGTCTGCCTGAATCCTGGCAAGTTCAATTTGTGCCTGTATCTGTGCCTCCTGAATACGAGCCTGAGACTCCGCCTCCTTAGCATTTGCCTGAAATTCAGCCTCCTGAATATGAGCCTGAGACTCCGCCTGCTTAGCATTTGCCTGAAATTCAGCCTCCTTAACACGAGCCTCCTGCAGGGCTAGCTGTAACTTAGCTAATTCAATCTGCGTTTGCTCATTTGGAGGAGTTACATTAAACAAGCTTTTATTAATCATGCCAACAATTTGATCTTTAGAATGATGAGAGTGAATTGCAATTCCCAATTGTTGAGCAACAAGCTTAAGTTCATTCTTTGTTCTGTTTTCTACATCACACACTGTTTGCACATTTGACAAAAAATCTTTGGCTTCATCAAGTGTAGTAATAGTAGACATCATGAATAAATCACAGTCACAAAATATCACGCAATATCCTTATGATAATATCCTGAATATCCTGATAAGAGGTCGCCAAATTTATGTTACGGAACAGAGAAAGATAATGTACACTTTAAGTGAGAATACTAGTAATCACTACTGTCCCGTAAAGGTCCAGGTTCAAAATAAAAGGGTTAGGTAAAATTACAAGCTAAAGTTTAATGCTCAAACTAACAACAAAACATTCAGGACTCATAAGGATAATGTAATGGCAAAAAACAGGTTAAATATATGGTTAACTGCAATAGCCTCTATTAACACGAAATTAGCATGAGTAAATTTATCTAAGTCAGCCCTGTTAAAATGAGATACCAGATAATACTCAGTGAATGCCAGATATAATATTACAGATACAAAATATTATTAATGATGGCTGACAATGAGAACCTTACATAAATTACAAAAACCTTACTAGGCCCAAGAATTAACCTTATGCTACACAGTACAAGAAAAAATGCAACAACAGTTATACTCAAATTACACACAGCTGCTAGATGGTTGGAGACTTCCTGAGCACTCACAATAATAATAACTGTACAAGGGAGGACAGAGATGTGAGCAAAATGAGGAGTAGATCTAAGTGGCAATAATGCAGAGACTGAGCTCATTATATAGGGGCCAGCAGAGCTTGATACAACTTGTAAGAAGGACACGCAAATGAAGCCATAGGGGACAAAGAGCTGACAATCCTACTCTGAACAACAGAAAGAACGACATACTCTACTATAACGGTAGAAGGGGGGACTGAGGCAGAACACGCTCGTGATCAAACATGCAGCATACTATGCGTTAAAATTACACAAAGGATGATGAAATCATAGGCTATGTAACAATATATATACATATATATATATATATATATATATATATATATATATATATATATATATATATATATATATATATATATATATATATATATATATATATATATATATATATATATATATATATATATATATATATATATATATATATATATATATATATTAATGACGATTACTAGTGGACTGTTTTAAGACTGTATGGACTTGATGGTAGGTTACTAAAAGGAGCAAAAAGTTTTTATATAAATAGTTGAGCGTGTGTAAGAGTGGGAAATACTGTGAGTGACTGGTCTGGTTAGTACTTGGATGGGTGACTGCCTGGGAACACCAGATGCTGTTGGCATAACGTTCTCCCTACATGTCGAGTGGAGTTGGTGGAGAATTAGTGCCCCTCCCTTTAAAACAATTAACTCTAAGCCCTTGGCCACCCTGTTTGGGATACATGGCGTCTGGCAATGAATGAATGAATGATTGGTTTCCTGTGAGAGTGGGGCTGCGGCAGGGATGTGTGATGTTGCCTTGGTTGTTAAATATTTATATGGGAGGTGAATGCAAGAGTGTTAGGTGGAGGTCTGAGTCTGGTGAATGTTGATGATAGGGAGTGGAATCTGAAGCAGCTGCTGTTTGCAGATGATACTGCATTGGTGGCTGATTCAGAGGAGAGATTGAGACAGTTGGTAGAGGAGTTTGGGTGTGTGAAAGGGGGAAATTGAAAGTAAATGAAAATAAGATAAAGTGATGAGGTGTACAAGGTTGGTAGATGGTAGGGGGATGAATATCGTTTAGAATGGTGAGTTGCTTGAGGAGTTAGAGTGTTTTAAGTATTTAGGATCACATGTTGCTGTGGATGGAAGATAAGATGCAGAAGTGAAGTTTAGAATGAATGAAGTAGGAAAGGTGCTGGGAGGAATGAAGAAAGTGTTTAGATGTCATTTGCTTAGAGTGGATGTAAAGAAAAGGCTGTGTGAGGGTGTTGTGGTACCGACTGCATTATATGGGGATGAAACATGGAATATGGGTGCATCAGAGAGGAAAAGTTTGAATGTAAGGAGATGAGGTGTCTGAGGAGTATGTGTGGAGTGACACGTATGGATTGAGTGCGAAATGATGAAGTGTGAAGGAGAACTGGAGTTGTTCGGTAGATGGCTGATCAAATTGAGCCAAGGGTGTTGCGATAGTTTGGGCATATGGAGAGAATGGAAAATGAGTGATTGGTGAAAATATTAAGATCTGATGTGAGAGGTGTAAGGCGGAGAGGAAGACCACGAATAGGATGGATGGACACTGTGAAGAGATCGTTGGATATGAGAGGGATGTCTGTTGAGCAAGGAAGAGTGGCTGTGCATGATAGCAATGAATGGAAAGAAATTGTGAATGAATAAATGATGACGCAGCCCTGAGGGGATATTCTCCCGCATTTTTCTGATCAGTTGATCAGGTCAGGTGCGGGTAAGGGGATGGGTCTATTATGATGTGGCAGAGGTAAACCAGCTGTGCTGTCGGGGCCTGCTGCGGTTGTCACTGACTGCACTGCCCAGTTGACCCTTATGCAGTGTGGTGCGGTGAGAATCTGTCCCTTCTCCCCTTTGGGGCTAAGATGCAAATGAATATGTTTGAATGGATGGGTAAATTGGGAGTGTGTTGTCCTGTCTTGGCTATCTCCCTTTCCTTGGGGGAAGCAGCCTAGATATTTAGATAGAAGTAGTAGAACAGTTAGAAGACACCAATCAAAGTGATGGCTCTACCAACGTATATGGGTTTTATCCTCAAGAATCATTCCATGTAATGCCACCAAGGCCTGGATATTCGTTGGCTAAGGAAGTGCCCTAGCACCTCATCCTTAGTGATTTATATATGGATATGGGTGGTTAATATCCATTTTTACGTTATTTATGCAGAGTATGGTGATACTGGAAGGTTTTAAGTAACACAGAAAAGGACAGTAAGGTGTAATAAAGAAAATATAAAATGATGGAGAACCAGCCCGTGGGTTGTAAGCTGGTTATGTACTGTTATGTACCCTTAGGCCCCCAGATTACGGTAGCCTAACACTGAGCCCCTTCACATCACAGTGCAGTCAGTTTTTTTTAGTATATTTCCCTCACCCCATTTACAACTTGTACTCCATACCAATTCACTAGTCACTTTCATCCCTTCTTACCAATAATGTATCATCAGTCTTGCTCTCTCCAGGCTATATTATTCAGTTTAGGAAAGACTATTAAAATTAGTTACCCTACAAGTTGCCTAAAATGATACCATTACTATTAGTGACTCATGCCATCTTAATAAATTGTCTCTTGATAGCCTGTGTTAACCTGCCGACTCCTGTTGACATATATAAAAGTTCACACGTTTTGTCACTGTGACTCCCATTGACGTATATAAATGCGCTGCAATTGCAAGGTCCGTCATTTGCACATTTTTCAAATTTTTGTGATTTTTGGTATGTATACAAGGGACACCTTCCTCTACAAGATGCCAGGCAGGGACAATGCCTTACCCCATATGACCTCCCCCCCCTGCACGCCATTGTCTCGGCAATTCACCTGTCACCAGTGACCTGGCCATTAAAGGTATGTCATGCCACAGTATGAAATTCAAGGCCAGAGTGATTCCCCAATCGATGACAATGTGGAGGACAAAGTTTATGTAGCATTAGAGGAAGAAACAGTCAGAAATGATGATCAGGTAATGTTGCCAAAAAAGGTCAGGTATGTTGATGTGTTTTGTGAGTGAAACAATGGTTATATTGCCTACATTACTGTGTGAAAACCAATATACTCTCGTACTACATATATATTCGTACCAAATAAATAAATACTGTTTATGAGTGGTGTGGAATAGTTACCCTCCCATAGAAATGATTTTCTCTGGAGCCAACCTGATAGATAACACAGTAAGGTAAGGGGTATTGCTGCCTATATCCAGTATTTTTAAACCTCAGGTGAGCAATTTCTCTACGAATTTTCGATGTTTCTCACCAAAAGCGGAGGTTTGAGCCAAAATTTTTTTTCTTTCCAAAATTGGTCGGGATTGTGGGGGGTCAGTGGAGGAAAATCGGTCGGGACGGGGCGGGTTAAATGAACAAGTACAGCCAAACTGTGCAACCTCTCTCACCAGCCAGCAATTCAGTTAAACCTAGAGGCTCACAGCAAATGAAGATAATACTTTTGGTAACCCTAAAAAGATTTCCTTAAGAATAGCACAGTTAGCCTTAAAACCATTTAAAATAACACCTCCAGCAGCTAGCGGTTGCCAATCAACACTTATGGTTAGAATAATTTCTTCCTCCTTCTCAGCACTTTTTTTAATGAGAGTTGTGACAACTAGCAACTAGAAGCCATGTTGCCTCCCACCCACTCCAAATGATTGCTTAACAGCCTTGCACTGTCCCGTTCATATTTCCATTTGTTTTTTTCTCATTTTCATTATTTAATGATATGATGATTTAGCCATTCTTGTCATTATATAGGTATATATTTCATTTTATGTCATCAGTTATGACAGACTGTTTGATAATACAGGTATACTTATAGAGAATGGTTAGGTTGGATAACAAGATCGAAAAAATTGCCCTGTACACTTATATTTCTAAGTAAAACCCCCATTGTGAAACCCTCATAACACAGGGTAGTCATATCCAACACTGCTTACCAGAGTACCTTTCACAAAAAAATGAAGACATAAGAGGATGACGGCATTAAAGCTGTCGCCCATGCCTAACCAGTATGAGTCTGACCACGCTATTGATCGTAAACTTAAAAAAAAAAAAATGTTCTTTGCACAACGGTGGATTCTACGTATGGTCATTCCTAGGCAGAACTGTGGCAAGGATGCAGTGATCTATTTATCTTTAGACTTACCCTCAAATTATATATCCATTTCAGTTTTTATGAAGAAAGATTTTATTTTTCTACAAAGACATATTGGAGTAAATCATAATCTATTAACCCCCCCAAAACAGCAGAATATGGTAGTCAGTCTTTCACCATATATCAGTCTATCTGTTGTCAGACGCCTTAATTCTGTAAGGAATGGCCACAGACAAATTGCATCCATGTCACCCTGTCCCCTCCCATTTCATTGCACTCCTCCCAGATAACACACACCTTCTCATATACCACTCCATTCCATCACTCCATCTCATCCTCGGCCTCCCCCTTCCTCTCCCCCTCTCCACTTCACTCAATTACACTCCCCTTGTTAGCCTCTCGCTCTCCATCATCTCCATCTGGTCAAACCGCCTCGGTGTGTTTCTCCTAACGCCTTCGATCACATCCACATCCACACCACAACGCTCCTTCACTACTTCATTTGTCAGTCTGTCTCTCCATGTAACTCCAAATACTCCTCTCAAATAATTATTCATTGCCATTGCTCTTACTCTTGACCTGTGTCCTTCCAACAAGATCCAAGTTTCCCTTCCATTCGTTAGTGTTGGTATCACAGTACTATTATGCAGCAACTTTTTCTTACTTTCGTGATCACTTCCATAATTCTTATCACTGCTTTCAAAGAATCATCCACTTTTCCTTCCTTGTTGTACCCTTGCAAGCACATTATTCTCTAAACATCCATTTTTACTCATCAGTCATCACACTACCCAACTGCTTGAATGCACTCCCATTTCCCTTTTCCTCATCATTCAACCTCACTGTACGTTCAGTGACTTCATTTCTCTCAAAGACCATAAATTTACTCTTCCCTACATTCACATTTAGATTCCTCTGTTCTACCTTGTATCTCTTTAATAACCCCATCCATATACAGATGGAACAATCATGGATACATGACACATCCCTGTTTCCATCCAACATTCGGAAAGAAAAATTCACTCAGTTCACTAACCACACACAATGCATCCTTAGCACCCTCGTAAATACTCTTCATGCATTCAACAACTTTTCATTTATTCCACATATTCTTAGTGTTTTCCACTTTCCTTGTCTATCCACTCTGTCATATGCTTTCTTCAAATCCATGAAGGCTGCATACAACTTCTTGTTGTTCTCTAGAAACTTTTCCACTAAAGACCTAAGGATGAATATCTGATCTACACAACCTCTTCCCTTCCTAAAACCTCCCTATTCTTCAACTATTTCCTCTATTATTTCCTTAACTCTGTCAATAAGTATCCTACCATATACTTTGTCTATTACACTAACAAGACAATGCTGCTATGAGTACTACACACTTCTTTTCCCTTTTACTTTGTGCAGGGGAAACATTATACCTGAATTCCAATCCTCCGGGACTTTACCTTCCTCCTAGGCCAATCTGCACATTTTCCATATCCATTCTACTTCTATCTCTCCCCCATTCTTCATCATTTCATTACACACTCCATTATTTCCTGGGGTTTTCTCCATTTTGACTTTCTTTATTGTTTCAGCTATTTCCATAATGCTAATCTCTTCCTCCTTTCTCACCACCCTCCTCCCAGCCACTCCTCAGCTATGGATACTCACATTGCTTTCATTCTCTATGTTTGACAGTTCCTTAAAGTGTTCTCTTCATCTGCTCACTTCTTCTCCCTTCTCCACTATCAATCTACCATTTTTTATCTTTCACTCCCCGACTTACTTCTTTATCACCGAGTCCAACATTACCCTTTTCCAGAATATTTTCTTATGTTCCCTCCATTTTACACTCAAATTCCTTCCAAATTCCTCATCCACTCCCTTCATACTCTATTATTAATTTTTTCATCTCTCTCCTCCTCTCTACATTTGGCTTCTTTCGTCTCTCAACTTCCTCTATGCCTCTGCTTCCCATCCACTCACTATCTGTTTTCTTCTTTTGCGCCACAGCTTGCCTCATCTCATTATTCCACCATGCTGTTCCTTGCACCCCTTTTAGTCTTCTCTTCACCCCAAACACCACCTCACATGATGCACAAATTTCTTCAGCGACTATTTTGCATACACCTTCCACCTCCCCCATCTGCTCCATATTGTTTTTACCCAATCGCTCCTCCACTTCTCATATATTTTGCCTTTCTTCCATCCACTTGTAACCTTTCTACCCTCCTTGTATGGACTGCTTCCTCCTGTCCTTCCCTCCTGCTATTCATCCATTGCACTTAAACATTGATTTTCACCACTGCAAGAAAGTTCACTCTCCCAACCTCTATATGTTTTTGAAGCCAGTACATACCTTTTCATTCTGTCATCTACGCACACATAATCAGTCATTGCTTTTCATTCATTCAGTTCACCAACCACCCTTCTCATCACTCGGCATGTATACCTGTGAATCATTTTGTGCCTAAAGAGGGTTTATGCTATCACCAAACCCCTCCCTGAACAAATGTCCACTAGAACACTGCCATTCTCATCCACATCTGCAAGGCACATCCCTCTCACCAATTACTCCATGCACGTCCACATTCCCCACTTTTGCATTCATATCTCCAGTCATGACTGCTCTTGCATTCCTCTCAAATTTTTCCATGTATGCTTCCGTATTTGCCTAGAACTTTTCTTTCACTCTGCTTGCACGATCTTGCACTGGTGAATGCACACACACACAGTCGCCGAAGTTTGTATTCTCACTTTCAATCTTACCCACAAAATCCTTGAACCAGCTGATCCATAGTCTTTTATATTCTCAGCCATCTCTTGCACACAACAATACATACACCTTTTACCCTCTCATTCTCACCTGCTCCCACACATATACCCAATCCATATTTTCACTCTCTTATACTCTCACTTCACCATTTAGTCTCAGTTAATTCACATATATTTACTTTTTCACCCTCACGCACCTGGGCAATCTCTCCCTCTGTCACCTTATCATTCGTACCCTATGCATTTCATGTTGCAATCCGTACTGTCACGGGGTTTTTATGATTATTCAATATTAAAGAATAATATTCAATAATACTTGAGAACAGGACAAAGAACTGACTTGTGAAAATCAAGCAATGATTACTTTATGCCGATTCTCTAAGGACGAGAATTTATAAACTTTCTCAACAGTATACAGCAGAGACTAATTACTCACACGTGCTGTTTATTCGTACTGTTGGCCTTTGGAGAAAGTGACTCCACCCCTGACAATCAATAACTAATGCTATTGATGATAAACAGGTTCTTGTTGGTGCAATTAACTCCTAGTTGCACAACGGATTTTAAGCTTAATACAAAAGGACTGGCCTAAGTACCAGTTAAGAATAATGCAAAGCGTTTATGCAAACTAGGAGCTATAACTAAAATAAGCTAAATGTGGAGCAATAAAACACGAGTTTACATTACATTAAGCTCAAGAGAAAAGAACTGTAAATTTATTGATTACAATGAGATAAAGTTACGTTACATGTTTCAAAACGAATTCAAAATAAGGAGAACACACTCACTCGCTCACTCAAAAGCTAACCCTTAAGCCTAGGAAAAACGAAAGAATAATACTGGTCAGAAAAGTGGGCTAAGCGGAATGGACTGGGCGTCATTGCTGAGGAAGGACACTGCCACACTCACTGAATCTCTCGCCGGCTCACAATAGGTGGAGACTTCAGGAACCCCGTGAAGAACGACCTGGTCTCACGGTGCTTCAATCCTAACTGAATTCAAATTGTGAGAGAGAGGCGAGGACAGGCCACACTTACTAACGGCTAACACAAAGACAGTGAGCAAAACACGCCCATAACAAATCACTCAGCGGAGGTGCTAATGTCGCGCACAAAGACAATCACTTATGAAACAGTGAAGAATTGTTCTGAAAACACTCCCGATCGGGTGAATACGTGGCGGTTGACTGAGTGATGCATAATGGGATTCCACTAGAATTCGCGGTTTCCCACCAAGTTCAATGTCACGAGTTTATTTAAATAGAAAATCACGCCAACTCGTGACATTACACCCCATCAAAATAAATTTTTTTTTTTCCTTCAGGAAAAAAAAATTATTAGTATACATACATACAGTATAAGTCCTAACTCAGTCACACAAGATTCACACTGTGGTGTGTGTGTGCTATCCTGCTACAGGAGAAAGTCAGTCGCCAGTGAGCGAAAAAAAACTCGTACTTAAGTTAATAGAAGCAAGCTTGAGGAAAAAACTCCGTAATGACAGTGAAAAATCCTGTACTCAAGTCAAACCGAGCAAAAAGTTCGCTACATTTACATTAACAACTAACTGTTATGTAGCGTGATGTATATAATACACGGTGTAGGTGTGACATTTATGGTGTAACTGTACCTACGTCTAAAATTACATAATGCAAGTCAATAGTAAATGATGGCAATGAGGCAGAAGAGAAGAGGCGGCAGCATGCATCAGGGACGATCAGCTGTTCTGCACGGCAATGCTGTACCCGCCAGCAGCACCTCCGAAAGCAATCAAGGTGGAGCTTCAAAAGTGTCATTTCTCTCTCACTGCCTAGCAATCAGTACTTATGTTACAAAAAGTACACTATTTACATTATTAACCAGGAAACGTAGTCAAGGCATCTCTGCAGGACATCAAACGCTGACCCAGTTTACTGGTTAAACCCTATACTTAATTAGTGAAAGGACTGGGCATTTCTGCAGGACATCAAATGCTGCAATTTGCTAAATTAACCAGAGAACGTGGTCAAGAGCAAAAAGTCTGGGCATTTCTGCAGGACATCAAACACTGCAATTTGCTAGAGACCCAGTTTACTGGTTAAACTAACTCTACACTTACGATTAATAACAGGAAGCTGAGAATCCCTACGCAATCTCGGGCAGGTCACATTTTAGCCCGAGACATCCCGTCGATGTATGGGTACATTGCAACATTTTGCATTTGCCAGGCCCAACGACGTACTGGTACATTGTGCAATTGCAAGGTCCCTAATTTGCACAATTTTCAATTTTTGCGCGTGATTTTTCATACTCGTATGCACAGGACACCTTCCTCTATTCCTCTACAAGATGCCAAGCAGTGACAATGCCTTACACTGCATAACCTCCCCCCCCCCATTGTCTCAGCAATTCACCTGTTACTAGTAACCTGGCCAATAAAGACATTCAGGGCCAGAGTGATTCCCCAGTCGATGACAATGTGGAGGACAAAGTTTACATAGCATTAGAGGAAGAAACAGTCAGAAATGATGATCAGGTAATGTGGCAAAAGAAGGTCAGGAATGATGATGAGTTATGAGTGAAACAATGCTTATAATGCCTATATTACTGTTTGACAACCAATATACTCTCGTACTACATATAAATTCGTACCAAATAAATTACCGTTTATGAGTGGTGTGGAATAGTTATCCTCCCATAGAACTCGTTTTCTTTGCAGCCAGCCTGATAGAAAACCCTGTAAGGTAAGGAGATACTCCTACCTGTATTGAGTATTTTAAACCTCAGGTGAGCGATTTCTCTATTAATTTTCGATGTTTCTCACCAAAAGCGGAGGTTTTAGCCAAAAAAAAAAAAAAAATCCAAAAATGGTCGGGACTGGTGGTGTCGGAGGTGGAAAGTGCTCAGGAAGTGACGGGTTAACACCCACTGTGGGTGTGAACACTCATGTGGATAATGTGCATTCTCCGGGAATCCTCTGAGAGGCCCACAGCTCGAGACATTCCACAAGGTAATTCATACACAGCCTCGGACTGTCTCTGTGGGGTTCTCGAACTTCCTCCTTAACTTACGGTACATATGTATGTACAGGCCCTGGACATGATGTGTCCTGTGGGGCCAATGGGCTAGACGTCAGGTCTTCACCCACATTACCACTGCCCTGTCTCTCAACTGACTCAGAGATTATAGGTGTGGTTTCAAATCGCACAGGAAGGACATGTCCCTGATTAGTGGTACGTGGACACACATTGCAGGAATGCACAAAATTATCTATCTCTCATCCCATCCCTGGCCAGAAAAAGTCAGCACGGATATGGCCCTGGGTCTTCCTTTTGCCCATGTGACCTCCTGATCCTGAACAATGACCCCATTCTAACACTGCTAGGTGGTAGTTAACGGGAACGACAAACTGCAGTCGAACCTCACTCTGGGGTGTTCGTGACTCACGGTACAGCCGTCCTTGCTTTTTACAAAGGAACTTGGCTTGACCTCCCTGTGAATACTTTATCACTCTACCCTTTTGTTTCTTTTGCACGGCAGCAAGTGTTGGATCAGAGTGTTGTTCTTGAACAACAACTTGGCTACACATCAGATCTTGCGGCGATTCAATGGTCACCGGGGTGACACAGTCTGGAGCCTAAGCCATGGCTCGTGTTACTGTAGCTGAAGTCTGAGTAGCGTCATCTTCGGTGTAACTATGCTTGGCACCTGGAATATTGCCTATGATAAGGTCAAATAAAGGTTCTGGCATGACAACTGTGACTGTTGTACCAGTGTAAAATGGAGATGCCACCTGGATACGTGCCTTAGGGAACAATCTCACTGATCCATCAATAAGGTTAGCTTGGATCTGTTGACCTGTATACTCCTCAGGCCGAAATAGACTCTGCCTGACAGAGCAACCTGAGGAACCATTGTCTCTCAGGACCTTCACAGGAATGGCTCCCACAAACCCTGGCTGAACAAGGAAGGCACTGTCACCTGTGGGAGGGCCTGTGGAGGAAGCAGCTAGCCACTGATTAGGCTGCTGAGTGAATGATGCGGCAAACATGGTGCCCAGATAATTTGATAGCTGAGGGGTCGTACTCACTGCCTGGAAAGATGGAGCATTGGCCATCTGTGGAGGGGGGTTCACTGTCACCACGGGACTAGTGAACTGTGGGGAAGCACTCAGGTTTCTGAGTGTTTTGCCCCTGGTCCTTCTTCTGTGGTTTTGGACCTTGGCCATTATTCTGAGAACGACCTTCTTGCTGGGGTTCAGTCTGAGACAGTTTCCCAGATTTATCAGATTTCCTGTTCCAGGTATGCTGTTTGCGAGTTTGATACCCGTATGCAGTGAAGAATGCATCAGCCTTCTTCACCATTTGGCTGGCATCTCTTACCTGGCAGATCTTAAGCTGAGCCATAAGTTCAGTAGGCCACGACTTTTATAGCTGCATGCGCAGCATAAGGTCAATTATCCCCTCACGTGTGGAAGGAGTTTCATCTTTCTCCATCCACTCATCTAAGTAAGCAGTAAGCCGGTCAAGAAACTGAACGGCAGTCTCTTTTTCCCGTAAAGGCGCCCTCATGAACTGATTCTTGGTGTCGTCAACTGTGAGACTGTACGCTTTGATGAGTGCAGCCTTCATCATCTCATACATGAGATTGTCTCCACGAATTCTGTGGAGAATATCGAGGGCAGGGCCCTCAAACAAGCTAAGAAACTGAAGCCGCTTAGCTGCATCATCCAGCTGGTACAGCTGAGCCATGTCTTCAAAACGAGCTATGTATGGCTCGATTCGCTCACCTTCCTTGTATGGAGGAAGCTTGATATGTGGGGTCGCCATAATATGTGCAGGGATAGCAGTCGTGGAGCTTGGGCCAGCCGCACCAAATGTGTCTGAAGCCAAGGAATCTCGTTTGAGCTTCAACATTTCAAATTCATGTTTTTCGCGTGATTCTCGCTCGGCACGTTCATGTTCTCATTGTCTCTCTCGTTCCTCTCGCTGTTCTCGCTCATGTTCTAACTCGAGTTCGCGTTGTTTTCGCTCATGTTCGTGTTCTCTCTCGCGTTCCTCATGCTGAATTCGACGCTCCTCACGAGCATCATTCTCACGTTGCTGCTCGTAATTAAACCGAGAGAGGACATAGTCCTTTATTTTCTCGGGGTCAGGAAGCCCCATATCTTTAGTTTCCTGTACACAGATGTTAGTCATGATGCTAACTCAATCTAAGTGAACTAGAGACTCAGTATTGACTGCTATTTTGCAAAGAAAGATGCCAATAATCAAGAATAAAGAATATAGGCACAGGTTAGTGGTGACCAGTTTTATGTAGTTAGACTAGTAAAGAAAGAAAATTAAACAAAACATTGACTGTGAAAACTATAACTTAAAATTGATAAAAATGAATTAATAATCTCCAGTAAGATAGTGCCTATAGACTTTAACCCGTCACGTCCCGAGGTTTTCCGCACCTCCGACATCCCCCAGTCCCGAGCCTTTTTGGAAATTTTTTTTTTGGCTCAAATTTCCGCTTAGGTTGAGAAACGCAGGAAAATCACCAAGAAAGGGCTTACCGTGGTCTATAAGTGGTCAGAACAGGTGAGGTCCCCCGCGCCAGGTATCATATTCTTTTATGGACGTGTCAGGCGCTCACGTTTTCTATGGTAAGGAATACTGGGAGAAGCAACACACAACACCTCTATATTTATTGAATTTGAACTAATAAACAATAACAGTAACAATATAATGGATTTCAGACACATATATATGAAAAATAAGCATTGTACCATTGCGCGAGCATAGCAAGTTAGGTCCGAGTCGTAACATGCTATATGCTAAGTTTCTTGTATCAGTCAACATATCATTTTTTCTACTTGTATACTTCTGTTTCAATGACATTTTACCAATTATAACTGTTTGTAAGTGTTTTCAGATGTTTGCATTCATTATGATGACATTCAGCATAAGTTTAGCGCACAACAGCTTAGTAAGCGCACTCGCTATGACTCGTATTTCAACATACCCAATTGTTTTATCACTTTCCTATTATTTTTCCCTTTACACAGAACCTTTCCTCCACCACTGTAAATGTTTTCAATTATTTACATTCATTACGAGGGCATTTAGCGATATGCTAGCGCATATTCACGTAGCAACCACGATCTCAAACACTCTTGTTTCATCATCTACTTTATTTATTCACTCCAATTATACTTTCCCACTTACATTACACACGTTTACACCCCTACACTGCACTGTACATACTTACTGGCATTATTTATTCAAGTGAGCGTGAGAATATCGCATGAAAATACCTTTGCAATGAATGTTTCGACTAACATAATACTCACACACTTATATACTAATTCTTCACATATATTACACACTTTCCCACTTGTTGACTTCTATTTTCAATATTACGGGCCTTATTCATTCAACTGAGCGTCAGGATTTCGCATCTCTATACACACGCTATGAATATTTGACTTAGAATATATTTCAGCACTTACAATAATTTGAACTTATATTATACCCGTAAGCATTTCCAATAATAATAATTATATAATTACGGGCCGTATTTATTGCACTGAGCGACAGAATATCGCATCATAAAACCCTCGCTATGTATGTTTCCACTTACAGCATATTAATACACTTCCATACAATTTTTGCACTTATGTTATACCCGTATGCACTTTATACTAATATTTGGAGATCAACATGACTGATAATTTCACTGAGCGTCTTTCTGTCGCATTTACTTCATAGTTTCAGCGTTCTGTCGCATTCACACCATATCAGAATTGCATCAACGTGTGATATTCGCTGAAACATGGGTGAATACAGAGACCCACGTCACACTCCACGCACTCATAGCGGGTGTCCTTCCTCTGTGTCGTGAGTCTCACCCGGGAATTGCTACACACGTGACACCTGCGTTGGGGCCTAGGTCTGTTTGGCTGGGGAGGGATAGGAGTGGGGAAATGGCGGCTGGATATTCTCAGGGGAGTTTGGGCAATAGGGGCAGTGCGGGTGCGATGTTGGGGCCTTTCTACAGCATAACGTGCAAACATCTCTCTTGTGAGCTCCCTCACAAACCATTCAAAGGTTTCCTGAACTCCTGTTGTCATGGCGTGAAGGTGGTGGCAATTCAGAGCAGTGATGTCTAGCAAGTGAAAGAACAGTTTCTTATACCACTTCATCGTGGTCCTGGCACACTCTACCGTCGATATCATGGAGTCTGACTGGTCCACGAGGCGCATATTTATGTTATAGTCCATGACACACTCAGGTTTCCAAATATGACGCCTGTTCTTGCTACGGTAATCAACAGAATCAGTACGGTGCATCAAGGGGCAGTGAACCGTTGACAAAGAGGCTTACTTCTCTATTGTGGTTCCACACAGTTGCAAGGATGTTGTTGGCTTTGAAGAAGACAATCTCACTCCTTGCAAGTTGCCACCCTGCCTTGGCCATTTGACGCCGGTTCACCTTCACGGTTCCACAGACTCCTGTTTCATGCGTGTGAAGATAACGAGCGAGAAGAGGGCTAGTGTACCAGTTGTCCAGGTAGAGGACGTGACCACGATGAAGGTAGTCTTCTATCATCGTCTTTACCTCTGCTCCTGACAGTCCAATACTTCGATCTTCTATTATGTCTGTCTGTGCACCGGTGTATAAGACTATGTCTTGCACGTATCCAGTCCTACAGTCACACATAACAAAGATCTTGAACCCAAAACGGTGCCTTTTGCTGGGTATATACTGCCTAAACGAAATATTGCCTCTCCACAACATGAGACTCTCGTCTATGACGAGGTCTCTATAGGGATAGAATGAGGAACGAAAGGTTTGCCTCAGGTGATCAAAGACCAACCTAATACGCCTCATTTTATCAGTGTCGTTCGCATTTGCAGGATCATGAGCATCATAGAAATGGAGGCGACTTAGAATTTCTTGAAACCGATTACGGCTCATCACTTGCCCAAATATTGGGGTAAACATAACAGGGTCCCTTGTCCAGTAAGCCGGAATTCTGTTCTTTCGTATAATACCCATCAAAAGGACCAGGGTAAAAAATAGGAACATTTCTGAAAGGGAGACAGGGTAATCATATATGATAGTATGCCTACTCCTTGTTCCCAATCTTTCACTCTCAAGGCGCTGGGTGCTTGCAAAAAGGTTGGTTTGGTATACAATCTGCTCCACAAATGCCTCACTAAAAAACAGGTGGAAAAAATCCAACCTGGTGGAATTATGGTGAATTCCGGGAGCAATGCAGCCAGAGTGCCCCTGCTCAGTGAAGGGGTGAATGAGGGGAGAAAAGTCACTCCCATCCTCCCAATTCCATCCCACAAATCCCTTGTCCCCATCATCCCCATCACCGCCTTCGTCTGGGTGGGGAGGAGATCCTGGTGGGGGAGGTGGGGGAGAAGGAGTGCGGAGGGCTTCCCCACTGTCATTCCTCTTCCCTCTGCCTTTACCCTTTCCCTTTCCCTTACCCTTACGGCCTTGAGGAACATTAGGGGGCTGTGGGGATGAAGTAGTGGAATATTGGGGAGCAGAAGACGTGCTGGGGAGTAGTTCCTCCCCACCTTCCCCCCTCTCCATGACAACACCACGTGCTTTCTCATGCACCCTAGCTCGACCACATGTTAGGGGATATTGGGGAGCATAAGACGTGCTTGGGAGTGGTTCCTTCCCACCTACCCTCTCCATCACAACCCCACGTGATACCGAACTCACCTGCACTCGCCAACATGATACACTATGCCGCCTCACACTACCTAGGGAGAGCAATGACTCACTCAAGTCACTCTCGCTTTCCCTAATCCTCTCTGTACTTTCCCTTTCACTCCCCACTCCCCCCACGGCACTTCCTAACTCCCCAAACAAAATACTAGGCCCATACCTGCTCGTCCGACATGGTGTGCGCTCTGGGCCACGATGAGTGATTACCTCACGTCCATACCACGTGGCAGCATGTCCCATGACTCTGTCCTCGTCCTCGTCATCGAAATCTGGTTCCAAATCACATTGGGGATAGGAATAGGATGTTCCACGTGGTTTCTAGGCCTGCTGCCCCTCTCTAGCAGCACTGTAAGTCACGTACTGCCGCTTCCTGGGAGACGGGACTTCTTCGTCACTGCTGGTGGTTTCTTCCTCCTCTGGCTGCACATAATCTTTATCCACAACCTCGTCGTCCAGTGGGGAATCACTGTCGCCTGTAAAGGAGTCCAGGGCGGCTTGAATTTCGCCCTCTGAGAGACCTCTCTTAGCCATGTCTAAGCAGGACCGTTGCTACCAGGTGAGTGGACGAGTGGCGGGTTAGCGTGGGTCATACGGGGTCGCTGAGTGTCCCCGCCTGGTGGCAGGTAGGGGAAGGTCATGCAAGGATACGTACTGCAAATCAAGCGCAAAATTTGAAAATTGTCGAAATTATGTACTTTGGAATTGCACGACGTACCGGTATGTCGCCGGAACTGGCAAATGCAAATCTTTGCAACGTACCCATACGTCGATGGGACGGGGCGGGTTAATGATAAATACCTAAGTATGAGCGAGTGAGTATTATCTCGTGAAAAACTTTAGAGCTAGGAGTTAATAACCTGGCGAGGTCGCCAAATGTCACCGGGTTTTTTTATTATTCAGTATTAAAGAATAATATTCAATAATACTTTAGAACAGGACAAAGAATTGACTTGTGAAAATCAAGCAATGATTACTTTATTCCAGCTTACTTCGCCGATTCTCTAAGGACGAGAATTTATAAACTTTCTCAACAGTACACAGCAGAGACTAATTACTCACATATGCTGTTTATTAGTACTGTTGGTCTCTGGAGAAAGTGACTTCACCCCTGACAATCAATAACTAATGCTATTAATGATAAACAGGTTCTTGCTGGTGCAATTAACTCCTGGTTGCACAACGGATTTTAAGCTTAATACAAAAGGACTGGCCTAAGTACCAGTTATGAATAATGGAAAGCGTTTATGCAAACTAGGAGCTGTAACTAAAATAAGCTAAATGTGGAGTAATAAAACATGAGTTTACGTTACATTAAGCTCAAGAGAAAAGAACTGTAAATTTATTGATTACAATGAGATAAATTTACGTTACATGTTTCAAAACGAATTCAAAATAAGAACAAACTCACTCGCTCACTCAAAAGCAAACTCTTATGCCTAGGAAAAACGAAAGAAAAATACTAGTCAGAAAAGTGGGCTAAGCGGAATGGACTGGGCTTCGTTGCTGAGGAAGGACACTGCCACACTCGCTGAACCTCTCGCCGGCTCACACTAGGTGGAGACTTCAGGAACCCGTTGAAGAATGACCTGGTCTCACGGTGCTTCAATCCTAACTGAATTCAAATTGTGAGAGAGAGGCGAGGACGGGCCGCACTTGCTAATGGCTAACACAAAGAGAGTGAGCAAAACACGCCCATAACAAATTACCCAGCGGAGGTGCTAATGTCGCGCACAAAGACGATCACTTATGAAACAGTGAAGAATTGTTCTGAAAACACTCTCGATCGGGTGAATACGTGGCGGTTGACTGAGTGATACAGACTGGGATTCCACTAGAATTCGCAGTTTCCCACCAAGTTCAATGTCACGAGTTTATTTAAATAGAAAATTGCGCTGACTCATGACCCATACCACGTCCTTTGTCTGGTCTTTGGTCGTCAACTGCTGGTCCATCCTGATCCGAGGCTATTTGTTTGTATTTTGAGTTAGTTGTTGAGTTAGATGTTGGGGGGCACTAACCCTCCGTCAGTTCACTTGTTGACACATAGGGAACGTGTGTTTATCAAGTATATGGTTATCACCCAGCATATTAAGTGATTTCCTGGCTTACAGGAAATCATTTGGCTTGTCACTGAATGTAGAGTTACTCGAAATAGAGTACCACTACACTGAGTGAGTGATGTTGGGTATCCCCACTGACCACATCTTTCATCATATTTTAAAAAATCTTAAATGCTTAAAATTAGCATCTTTGTGAAATACCACATTTGTGCAATTTTTAATACCATTACTCTGAAAACAAACAGTATGCAAGGAAGTTCTTGATAGCCTATCGAAAAAAAAATATTGTGAACTATAACTGAATTACAAGGCAACTGTAATGGAATCATTTAGCTAACCAGTTAAATCCCGTGCCACAATGATGGAGTCTGCAGGTGAGGCGTGACACTTTTTGTTTAAGCATATGACCATATGTTACAGTACTGCTGGGGATACCCTAAAGGTTATGCAGTTTGTGTGATAAAGAAGTGTTTCAGAGATTAAATGTTCGTATTACAAATAATACCGGTATCTTCGATAATATGCATTTTAAACTTACCGAACACAAATGACTAAAAATTTGCTCTCCAGTTTTCCCATCGGACTTTTTTTTTCTCATTTCTTTCTCCTCTGAAGATTTCTTGGGAAATTTGTGACTCATCTTCCCATGTCCAAGTCAGGTGAAGCATCCAAAGGCAACACAGTGAGGCATATTTAATGAAGTGCAGTTGATTACAGCTAAAACCCCAAAACTTGCTAGACATTCAACCTGACAGCGCCACTGGGAGGCAACATGGCGTTTGTGGGTCACGTGACTCAGACGGCCTGGAACACGGCTATCGCAGGTCTAACAGGCGTTGCTCCTTGTACTGTCGCGCCTTACCCACTCTGTGGGATGAAGTGGTTAAAAGTGCTAAAGAAATTTACAGAGTGTATGTGTCAAATATAAATCATGGTAATAGGTCGGTGTAAAGCTGTACTGATACTGAAATATTCTCTTATTGGAGGGAGATGAAAATTTTTCAGTAGACCTTAACAGAAATGTTTGATGCATTCAGATGAAACTTACCAACGGTTTAGCTTTCATAGGTTAGTGACTGTATGTCTACTTTATTGTGCTATTTTTACCATTTTAGTTCACTGACCGTTGGTGATAAATCCTTTTGAGTTGTAAAATTCTTTTCTTTTTACTAATTATATATCATCATCATCATCCGGACCTCCTTTCCCAACCAAGGGCAGAGTGAGGGGTAGCAATGTCCAGACAGCCCAAATTTGCCCAATCCAATGTGCCATGCCTCCATTCACTCATCATTCAAGCCCCCAGAATAGTGGCTCCATCGGATACGCCAAAAAACATTCAACACGTTCTGTAGCTTCACCAAACGTATCCAATTGAGTCAATCCAGACACTGCCACCTTAAAAAGAGGTGCCAAAATCCCTGATCACGCACTTCTCCTCACAACATTCATCCAGCCAGCTCGATCGCCTGTCAGTTCCCTAGTGTCACTTACTTTCAAACCTCCCATCCTCACATACTCATCCACCATATCTGTGTGTGTGTGTGTTCTTACCTAATTGTTCTTACCTAATTGTATCTTTACAGGAATGAGTCAAGCTCGTACTGTCCCGTGTCTTAAACCATATTTATCGTACATATCCTTAAATTTGTGAATTGTTTTCGCACACACTATTTCATTTGGTAGTGAATTCCACTGATCAATTGCTCTATTTGGGAAACTAAATTTCCTTACATCTTTATCACCTCTCTTTTTATGCAATTTTTTGCAGTGTCCTCTTGCTGATGCTTCCCCATACGTTGTTGTTGTTGTTTTTTTTAATGCGAGGAAGAAGGAACCAAAGGCCATGAGCCCGTAATAACAGTTCCCTCCAAGAGAAAAACAAAATACAAGAGAGAGCCAAATTCAAGATCCATTCATTTTGAGATGCCTGGACACACTGCGTTTGAAAGACTGGAGATCATAGGCAGCAGGATATACAGACAGACGGAGACAGTTCCAGAGTTGACCTGTTGCATAAATGAAGAACTGGGAGTAACGGTTAACTCTTGCATTAGAGAGTTGGATAGAAAACGGATGAGAGTTTGTTGCTAGACGGGTGCTACGCGCCCGTCGTAGAGGTGGAGGAATGCATGCAGACAGTTCAGAGGAGCTGTGACCATTAAAGTAGCGATAGAAAAGAGATAAAGATGCAACAGTGCGGCAAAGAGACAGAGGTTGAAGGGAGTCAGTAAGAGGAGGAGAGATATATAAAAATATAAAAATAATTTGGTTTTACACCAGAGTTAATGAGATGAAAAGCCTTTGACTCCACCCTATTGAGAAGAGCTGTATGTGGGGAGCCTCCCCACACATGAGAGTTGTACTCCACGCCGGGGCGGATAAAACCCCTGTATAGAGTCAACAATTGTGCAGGGGTAAAGAAAGAACGGAGTCGGCTTAGCACACCCAATCTCTTGGAAGCAGATTTTAAAAGAGATGTAATATGATCTTTCCAAGATAAGTCCCGAGTAAATGAAACCCCAAGCATGTTCAAGGATGATGCAGGATTAAGCTGAATATTATTAAACATTAGTGGGTATACATGTGGAAGATTTTGACGGGTTGATAGGTGTAAGAACTGAGTCTTAGATGCATTAAAAACAACAAGATTATTTTTACCCCAGTCAGAGATACGAGCCAAGTCAGACATTAGGTGTGCCATAGCCTCATCCCTTGTTTGTTGAAGTAACTGCTGAGATGGGCGTTGCGGGAACCGAATGGAAAGGTGAAGGGTGGAGTCATCAGCGTATGAGTGGATAGGGTTAGATGTAGAACTTAGAAGGTCATTGATGAATAAAAGGAAGAGAGTAGGTGATAGGACAGAGCCCTGAGGAACACCACTGTTGATAGACCTAGGAGAAGAATGATGGCCGTCTACAACAGCGGCTATAGAATGACCAGAAAGGAAGCTAGCGATGAAGGCACAGATAGAAGGATAGAAACCGTAAGAGGGCAGTTTGGAAATTAAAGATTTATGCCAGACTCGATCGAAAGCCTTTGAGATGTCAAGCGCAATGGCAAAGCTTTCGCCAAAGTCCCGAAAGGAGGATGACCAGGAGTCTGAAAGGTAGGTGAGAAGATCGCCAGTGGAGTATCCCTGACGGAACCCGTACTAACGATCAGAAGGAAGGTTGTGATAGGAAAGATGCCTTAAAATTTTTCTATTGAGAATTGACTCGAAAACTTTTGAAATACAGGATGTTAAAGCAATTGGACGATAGTTGGAGGGTTGGGAGTGGTCACCCTTCTTTGGGACTGGCTGAATGAGAGCAAACTTCCAGCAAGAAGGAAAGGTACAAGTTGAAAGACAAAGGCGAAAGAGTTTGCCTAGGCAGGGTGTAAGCACAGAAGCACAGTTCTTGAGAACAACAGGAGGGGCTCCATCAGGCCCATATGCCCTGTTAGTATTGAGGCCAGTGATGGCAGAAAATACATCAGCTGAGGAAATTTTAATGTCAGCCATGAGGAAGTCAGAGGCAGGAAGTGATGGAGGAACAGCACCAGAATCGTCTAAGGTGGAATTGGAGGAGAAAGTCTTTGCGAAAAGATCTGCTTTATCAGTAGAAGAAATAGCTACAGAACCATCAGAGTAGAAAAGAGGAGGGAAGGATGATGAGGTAAAATTGTTAGAAAGGTTTTTGGCAAGGTGCCAGAAGGAGCGGGAAGAATTCGAGTGGGAGAGTTGAGAACATTTAGTACAAATGAAATTGTTTTTAGCACAGCGAAGAACAGACTTAGCACAATTCCGGGCAGAAACATAAAGATGATTGATTCAGGGGTGGGTTGGCTCCAGTACCTTTTGTAGGCCCTCTCCTTGTTGTGGACAGCATGAGAACAAGCGTGATTAAACCAAGGCTTTCTTGCGTTAGTCAAAGTATATGAGAAAGGAATGTATGCTTCCATGCCTGAGAGAATAAGCTACGTAATGAGCAAGGCACACTCAGATGGCTCCCGGCCATGGAAGCAACAATCATTCCAGGGAAAATCAAAGAAGTACTGCCTGAGGGCCTCCCAATCCGCGGCTCCAAAATGCCACAGACGATGTTTCCCCGGAGGGTCCACAGGCCATACCTGAGTGATAGGACAGGTTAAGGTGATAAGGCTGTGATCAGAGGAGCCCAACAGAGAGAAAAGATTAACAGTGTAAGCAGAAGAATTAGTCGTAAGGAAGAGATCAAGTATGTTGGAGCTCTCTCCAAGGTGGTCTGGGATACGGGTAGGGTGCTGTACAGGCTGCTGTAGGTCATTAAGGATAGAAAAGATGTAGGCTTGTTCACCAGGTGGATCAGTGAAAAGAGAGGAGAGCCAAAGGTGGTGGTGAACATTGAAATCACCTAGAATGGAGATTTCAGAGAAAGGAGAAATGGATAGAATGTGTTTCATCGTAGAAGTAAGATAGTCGAAGAATTTTTGATAGTCAGTAGAATCAGGGGATAAGTAAACAGCACAGATATATTTAGTCAGAGAATGACAGGAAAGCCGAAGCCAGAGTGTAGAGAATTCAGAAGAATCGAGTTCAGGAACACGAGAGCAAGATAAGTCATTGCGTATATATACACAACAGCCACCTTTAGCTTTGAAATGAGTATAGAGAAAGTAGGAGGATACAGAAAAGGGTTTGCTGTCAGTTGCCTCAGACAGCTGAGTCTCAGTTAGAAAATGAAGGTGAGGTTAGAGGAGGAGAGGTGGTGCTCATCAGAGAGAAAGTTAGAGGAAAGGCCGCGAATGTTGCAGAAATGAAGAAGAAGAGAGTCAGACAGTGGTTCCAGGCACCTTGAGTCATCACCGGGAGAGGGACAGAAGGTGGGGGCATTTATGGTCCCCTCCCCTGGGGGACTCCGAGGCTGGGTGATGAAACGCCATGATTCTTTTTTGAATTTTGGAAATGGAAGTGTAGTGTGTTCTGTGCATGTAGTTTGGTGTAGATAGTTAGAGAAATTTGTGTTGGAGAGCATGCTGGCCTACTCTGTGTAACTGAGACACTGAAAAAGTTCAGCAAAGGGGGATGGTCAGGAGCTAGTCCTGAGGGCTGATGAAATGGGAGCTCCAGCACTCCCTGTCATCAGCTTTCCATCCACCTTGGGAGTACTGCTTTGCTCGACTGGTGCTACAGTGTAGTCCACACAATCATTTATGTCTATTTTCTCCTTCCCTGTTATGCATTTATATAGCATAATCATGTCACCTCTCTTCCTTCTCTCCTGTAATGTTGGTAGATTCAGTTTATTTAGTCTTTCTTCATAGCTTAGATCCCTTAAGCTTGCTACCCATCTTGTAGCGGCCCTTTGAACTTTTTCAATCTTGTCTATGTGTTTTTTGAGATAAAGACTCCAGACTACTGATGCATACTCCAGGGTTGGTCTGATGAATGATGTTATTATCTAACTGATTGGAAATTCTTGTTTAGAGCTTCACAAATATCCTTCTCTTGTGTATAGGTGATTCCATCGTCCGTAATGGATTGTATTTTATCTTTTACCTGGTTTTGCTTCTGATGTATCTGTAAAATAACTTTAGTTGATCACTACTTTTATTTATGATATCCTCCTCAAACTGTTTTTGGGCTTCCCTCCTTATTCTTGTATAATCGTTTCTTGCCCGTTTGTAATTATTATATGCCCTTTCACTAACGTGTCTTCTGTGTGTGTGTATGTGTGTGTGTGTGTGTGTGTGTGTGTGTGTGTGTGTGTGTGTGTGTGTGTGTGTTTTGGGCAGCCGAAACTACACATTCAAATCGCACCAAAATTGTCACAAAAATCGCAAAAAATTAGCTGATGTGAAAAAACTTGGTCCCATCACGAATGAAAAAAATTTAACTATATTTAATAAGCGATCACATTTTGACTAAAAAACGCCGCTTCCGATCCCTAGCATAGGATCTCCGTAGAATTTTTACTCATAGGTACAACTAAAATATTCTATAGCACTAGCCGTGTGTCTGTGAGTGTATTTCGGACATGCGTTCGGACAACTTGGGTTCCATTCCCGAAGCTGCAAATAACACGATCAATTGGGTAGCTGCAAAAAATCCATGTGACAACGTTACAATAGAACAGCACATAAACGCGAGAACCCTCCGCAGGAGGAAGTGCGAGGGGCCCGAAGGACCCACGAGCATTTGTTGAACAATTATGGGGACATCACACAACCTTGTCGCACGCCCACACCAATCGTGAACCATTCACTTAAATGCCCATTAACCTTTACACATGCTTCACTATAATAAAAACTCTTGACAGCACCTAGCAGCTTACCATCGACACCGTACATGCGCAAAACTTTCCACAGTCCCTCTCTGTCTACTTTGTCGTATGCTTTTTCCAGATCCATGAATGCCATAAACACCTTATGGTCCTTCACACAAGCCTTCTCTGCTATCTGTCTCACTGCAAATATTTGATCCACACATCCTCTGCCACTCCCAAAGCCACCCTGTTCGTCACTTACTAGGACTTCTGATATCTCGTTTACTTTTTCTATAATAATTCTTCCATATACGTTCCCAACCAACTCAATAAACTTATGCCACGATAATTCTTGCACTCACTTCGCTCATCTTTATTTTTGTACAGGGGTACACTCACGTCCTATTTCCACTCTGCAGGCACAGTTTCACTCATCGATGCCTTCTTACACACACACACACACACACACACACACACACACACACACACACACACAAGTATATATATAGATAGATAGATAGATAGATAGATAGATATAGATAGATAGATAGATATATTTCTCGTAAGTCGTTGTCTTCTCTCGCCGTACTATGAAAATGAGAAGTATCAGATACAGTTAATATAGATGATATTACAGATGATGGTGATAGTGCTCTTAACCGTTAGTGGCGGCAATACTGATTGTGGCAGTGGCGAAACAAGCTAATGATAATGATGGTAGCGCTGAATGTTATTGGTGATACTGAGAATGATGGTGACAGAATGATAGTGGCAGTTGTGCTGTTAACTGCAAGTTGTAGTGGAGTGATACTGTGCTGCAACTGCTGCCGCTGCTGGTGATGATAATAATAATAAGAAGAAGTAATCGGAGCATGGGGATAAGGATGATGATAATGGCGACAGCAGCAGCGCCTGTGGCAAGGCGGTGATGATGGTGGTGATAGTGACTAGTGGTGTAAGTAATGGTAGTGATAATGATGGTGTACGTTGGTACGGCTAATGTTACGAGAGTTGGTGATAGTGTTTAATAGTATTAGCGACTTTGATGGCTGTAGTGGTGATGATAGTGATATGCAGGGTTGGTGATTTTTTTTATTTTTTTAAGAATAAATAATAAAAAAAATATTTTTTGTTTATTCGATTTATTTGATTTTTTTATTTGTTTGATTTTTCTGATTATTAGATAGCCAATATTTCAAAAGCAGTATAATGAATACTGTTAACTTCATGTCCTGTCTATCCACTGATGTTTCAGGCTGAAAGCCACTGCCCAGAATCCAGATACATACCTGTTCAAGTCCTATCTGTACACTACAGGTTAAGGCTGAGTTGCCAGTGGTAATCAAGACAACTAATTCCAGAGATGATTACATTACCACACAGAAAAATCTTAAGCTGATATTATTATGACATGGCCGTAAGTGACAGAGCATAGCCTACCTAGTCTTATGGCTTTGTTTTTTTATTTATGGCTCATTATTCCAGATGTACAAATAATTTCAATGCTTAGTTACACAAATGTAAAAATATTTTCTCTGTCATACAATGTTTCAATTTTTACTGGCACCATTCTCCAAAATCTGCTGAATTAATGCTTAAGTATCTGAGTAAATGAATGCCAACACAAAGTTATACACAGCTTTTTTAAACCTTCAGATTTCATATTTAACTTTTAGACAAAAAAAAAATAAAAAATAAAAATAAAAAAATGATTTTTTAGCAAAAAAAATTAATGATTTAATCACATGATTAAATCACTCTGATTAAATCAATGCCAACCCTTGTATTGATATTCATAGTAGTAATGGTTAAAGTGGTGGTGTGAATCTATAATAGTAACGGTGTTTGTGATGGTGATGTAAGATCTGGTCCTAGTTTAGTGTTCTCTCGAGCAACTGATCTTGTTGATGGTGGCAGTGATGGTGTGATGCAAGTGATGATGAAGGTGACTTCTGGTGCTAGCCTACTAGAGACTCAGTACTAGTGACGGTGGTGATGTGATGATAGTAGCAGCTTTACTGTTAGCGCTGGGGACATTGATTGAGAGTACAAGTTATAAATGGTGTTGATAACAGTTTTAGTGACATGGTGCTAGTAACAGTAATTCATAGTCTATCTATATACCTAGGCTGCTTCCCCCAAGAAAAGGGAGGTAGCCGAGACAGGACGACACACTCGCCATTTACTCATCCATTTAAGCACATTCATTCGCATCTTAGCCCCAAAGGGGAGAACGGACAGATCCTCACCGCACCACACCACACAAGGGTCAACTGCGCAATGCAATGAGTGACATCCGCAGCAGGGCCCGACAGCAGAACTGGTTTACCCCTGCCACATCATAACAGACCCATCCCCTTACCCGCACCTGACCTGACTAGCTGATCAGACCAAATGCGGGAGAATATCCCCTCAGGGCTGCGTCATCACTTATTCATTCACAATTTCTCTCCATTTATTTCTGTCACGCACAGCCACTCTTCCTTGCTCAACAGACATCCCTCTCGCATCCAACGCTCTCTTCACACTGTCCATCCATCCTATTCGTGGTCTTCCTCTCAGCCTTACACCTCTCACATCAGATCTAGTTATCTTTTTCACCAATCGCTCATTATCCATTCTCTCCATATGCCCAAACCATCGCAACACCCTCTGCTCAACTCTACCAGCCATCTCCCGAACAACTCTGGTTCTCCTTCGCACTTCATCATTTCGCACTCGATCCATACGCGTCACTCCACACATACTCCTCAGACACCTCATCTCCATTACATTCAAGCTTTTCCTCTCTGTTACACCCATATTCCATGTTTCAGCCCCATATAATGCAGTCGGTACCACAACACCCTCATACAGCCTTCTCTTTACATCCATTCTAAGCGAACGACATCTAAACACTTTTTTCATTCCTCCCAGCACCTTTCCTACTTCATTTATTCTAAACTTCACTTCTGCATCTATTCTTCCATCCACAGCAACATGTGACCCAAGATATTTAAAACACTCTACGTCCTCAAGCAACTCGCCATTCAAAACTATATTCATCCCCCTACCATCTACCAACCTCGTACACTTCATCACTTTACTCTTATTCTCATTTACTTTCAATTTCCTCCTTTCACACACCCTTCCAAACTCCTCTACCAACTGTCTCAATCTCTCCTCTGAATCAGCCACCAGTGCGGTATCATCTGCAAACAGCAGTTGCTTCAGATTCCACTCTTCACCATCAACATTCTCCAGACTCAGACCTCCACCTAACACTCTTGCATTCACCTCCCTTACAACACCATCCATGTAAATATTAAACAACCAAGGTGACATCACACATCCCTGTCGCAACCCCACTCTCACGGGAAACCAATCACTCACAGCATTTCCCACTCTTACACATGCTCTACTATTTACATAAAAACTTTTCACCCCTTTAGTAACCTACCATCAAGTCCATATAAACTTAAAACAGTCCACAAAGCCTCCCTATCAATTCTATCATATGCTTTCTCCAAATCCATAAATGCCCAAAATACATCCTTACCTTTCGCTAAATACTTTTCACATACTTGTCTCACAGCAAACACCTGATCCACGCATCCCCTCCCTCTCCTAAAGCCACACTGCTCCTCACCAATCACTCCCTCTGTACCCTCTCTAACTCTCATAATTAACACTCTACCATACACCTTACCTACAACACTCAACAGACTTATTCCCCTAAAGCTAGTACATTCATACTTATCACCCTTGCCTTTATACAACGGGACCACACAAGCACTTGCCCAGTCAACTGGCACCATACCTTTCACAAAGCACACATTCAACAATCTTACTAACCAGTCAACAATAGTCACTTCACCAACCTTCAGGCATTCCACAGCACACCCATCCATACCTGCAGCTTTCCCTGTTTTCATCTTCTTTACTGCCTTCTCCACTTCCTCCTTCGTGATCAAAGAATCATTCAACTCTCCCAACACATTTATTGCTTGCACCCTTCCATCCGCCACAATCTCAGCCACCTCTCCTCCTCTACATTAAACAATCTTTCAAAATACTCTGCCCATCTCTTCCTTACTGCATCCATCTCAATTAACATCCTTCCATCCTCTGCTTTTACTCGCTCTTCCTTCCCAGACTCTCCCTTTCGCACCCTTTTCACCTCCTTCCAAAACATTTTCTTATTCTGTTGAAAATTCTCTGTCAGCCGCCTACCCCACCTCTCATCTGCTGCCACTTTAGCATCACGCACAGCCCTTCTCGCCCTATTCCTCTTTTCCTTATACCTTTCATATGACATCTCATCCTTCCTCTGCAGCCACACTTCATATGCATGTCTCTTCTCAGCCACAGCCATACTTACTTCCTCACACCACCATTCACTTCCTTTTCTTACACCACCACCCACACGTCTCACACCACACACCTCTTTTGCATGTACCACCACAGCACTCTTAAACAACTGCCATTCCTCCTCCACACTGCCATTTTCCCTATCTTTCAATGTGTTCCACTCATCTTTGAATTTCTCCTGATACTCTATCATTTTCTCTCTTTTATCCAACTCACTCACTTTCAAAACCTCCCTGCCACACCTAACCCTCCTAGCTCTCACCCATCTCTTGCCTACTCTTAACTTTCCCTCCACCAGGTAGTGGTCAGACATACCTCCACCCTCCCCTCTCAGAACTCTCACATCCAGCAATCTTCCTATTACATTCCTAGACACAACCACATAGTCCATCAAAGTTCTATCAACAACCCTTCCACCCTCCTGTCTCACCCATGTATACTTATTAATATCTTTCTTCTCAAACAGCGTATTTCTAATCACCATCTCTCGCTCAACACACATCTCTATCATTCGTTCCCCATTTTCATTTCTTCCAGGCACACCATGCATACCAATTACACCTTCAACTGCTACATTTCCCACTCTAGCATTCAGATCTCCCATCATTACCACATTCACATTCGCTCCAAAACTCTGCAGACATTCATCAACATCATTCCAGAAAGACTCCCTCTCTTCTTCATCCCTTTCACTACCAGGCCCATATGCACTCACAAACACCCACAACTCCCGTTCAAATTTCGCTTTCACCCACATCAGCCTCGATGACACCTCCTTCCATTCAATCACACACTGCTGTACTTCCGGACTCACTAACAAGGCCACACCTTCTCTTGCCCTTCCTCTATCAACACCTGACAATCTTCCATTCACACTTCCAAACATAGACTCACCCTTCCCTTTCATCTTCGTTTCACTCAAAGCTAACACATCCAACTTTCTTCTCACAAACATTCTCCCAATCTCCTCCCTTTTAGCCTCAATCGTACTACATCCACGCACATTCATAGTCCCAATCTTCAGGGTACGGGGATAACTCCATCCCCCATCCCTTTCTCTGGCCTGTCTCTTTTTAGGAACTAAAAAACAGAGGAGGGGGTCCCTAGTCCCCTCACTCCGCCTCTTTTAGTCGCCTTTTACGACACGCAGGGAATACGGTAATTCATAGTACTGGTGATAAATGGTGGTAATAAGAGTTCTAATGGCATCCTGCTAGTAACAGAAATTCATAGTACTAGTAACGGTGGTGACAGTGATGGATGAAGCTCCCGTAGCAACATTTCAATAGTAATTGTATTTATGATGGCCATGTTAATAGTGATAATAGCAACTCGCAGCTATTAAATGATGAGCGGTGCTAACAGTGGTGGTAATAGTCTTTGCAACATCACCACCAACCTAGTTCGCAGGCAAGCAGAAGGCCAAGACCTCTGAAGTGGATGGTGAGAGTGGTGGTGCTTGTGGTGTTGGAGATGCTGTACTGTTTTTTTTAATCTTTGATTACGACTGCTATCTCTCCAAACCGAATGTTGAGTTGTAACTGTTTAATTTATAATGGAATACAATGTTAGTCACAAAGAATGATATGGAAAGGATGTAGAGCCAGAACATTGTCTTTTCCAGCTGTTGAGCTACGTAAGAGAAGCAACAAAAGGATGATAATCTGGGCCACGTTAAAACTAAACAAGTAGAGTAACTGTTGGTGGTAATGTTAATGGTATTGTTAATCTTGGTGATAATGTTCTTACTAACGATGGTGGTGTAGATTATTGTAACTGCCATCGCTAATGATGGATATTGCCGGTGTAGATAGTGATGACGACGGTGGCGGCGTTGAAGCTGATGGAGATGGTGGTGTGAGTGACATGATAATAGTGCCAGTGTATGATAATAATAATGCTGACTGCCAGTGTTAGTGACTCCTGATGTTGGTAATGGTGATAATGGTGATTGTAAAGATTGCTGATGTTAATTTTGTGATATATGATGGTACAAGTGTCCAATGGTAGTAATGATGCTAGTGGTTGATGATAATAGTGATGGCACTAGTGGTGGTGGCTGTATTTGCATTACCACCACCACGAGTTCCAAAGAGAGCAGTGCGGCCGTGACTTCTGACAGTTTCACTAATACTCAGAAACCCCATTTCCCTTCGATGCGCACTTTATGTGTGTGTAGCTTTTACTTACGCGAATGAAGTTGGAGGAGGTTATGTATTCACCTATGTCTGTCTGTCTTGTTTGTTTGTTTGTCCACACGATATCTTCAATAGTTCTCAATGAGTTTCAATGAATTTTTTTTTTGAAAGGGGGCCATGGGCCAAGAAATTATTGATTAAAAATTGGGACGGATCCTGATCAGCACAGGATCTCCAAAAATTCGCAGTGATTATCGGTAAAATTTTGTGGAAGAGTGGGCCATCGGTCAATGAACAATTGATTAAATTTGGGAGCAGATCCGGATCCTATGTATTCCACATAATATCTCCAAGGATCTGGATCCTTTTTAATGACAATGACATTGGCGGAGGTATGCGCTCTCTGAATGCTTTCTAGTTGTTTTCAATTTTTTTGTCGATTTTCTCGGTCTCGTACTTTTTTTTTTTTTTTTTAAATATTCGTTGTTCTTGTGCATCTATTTATCTGTATCTTCCTATTCTGCTTTAATTAGTTTCCTTTTCTTTTGTTTGTACTTGCTGCTTCTTGTCTATACTATTTATATGATTTCATCCTTTATTACTCCATCAGGAGCATAAGGTCCCACGGCCACAGTGCTAGACCTTTCTCTTTCGAATCATCATTTTACATTTCCTTCATTACTTTTTTTTTAATTCCCCTTATCTATCAACTAACTTGCACCTGGTGCTCTAGGGGTTACAACGCCCCAGTCGGAGTGACGGCCTTGATAGGCAGGATCCCCAAGATGTGACAAGATTTTTTTTTTCTGTAAGATCATGTAATGACACTGAGTTAATTATTTTGGATGGTCATGTACTGGACAACGGCTGCCTCGGGCTCCAGCATTTCGTAAGAGTAAAGTTGGAGTGACTGAAGTTTTTCTACAGATACCATATGCATATATTTGCTATTTTTCTCCATGTTACGTTCTTTAATATATTTTCTCCGTTTCCCCTTTTGTGTCTCTTTTTCTTTTGTGACCTTTATTTTACCTCTTCTTTTTTATATCTTTTTTTTTTTTTTTTTTACAATATTCTCTCTTCCTGCTTTTGCATGTTTATTACTTTTCATTTTTTTTTTTTTTAATGCATTTTAACACATTAGCGGTCCGACCTCCCTGCAGCCAGCAGAACCTCCTTGCATTCCCTCCCGTCCCACCCCTACAGCTCTCCCTCGCCAACTGAAAATCCGTTCGTTTTAGTTTTTCTTTTTCGATCATATTTCACCCCGAAATGTTTGGAATAGTGGACTTGTTTTTACACCGTTAGAAAGCTGAGACTCTGTAGAATAAGATGGAAGAAAAAAAGAAAGCAATATTGCGTAAAGTAAAATAGTTATGACTGGTATAATTTGAATCCCCCCTCTCTCCCTTGAGAGCTGAAAATCGGGGAGCTCGAGTTATTTGCATTTCCAATAATTTTTCACCAGAAAATATTTGAAATAGTGGAGTTGTTTTTATACCATTAGAAAGCAGAGACTTTGTAAAATTAGATGAAAGAAAAAAGAAAGTGATCTTGCATAAAAAAAAGATAGTTATGATGAATAAATTTTGAAAGCGCGCTTAAGAATTTTTCTTTCCTAAGTGTTCGTCGGTCACGATATCGAATTTTACCATGAATGAAAATATATCACTGAACTGGGAACTCAATCAAGCTAATATTAGACCAAATTCCACAATGCTAGATGCAATTCCTAAGTAATTTTGAATAGTTCTCTTTTTTTTTCAGGGGGAGGGGGAGAGGATCTGTGTCCAAAGAGTAGGTTGGACTCTTTCATGTTGGACGTGGATCCGCGTCCAAAGACCGCAAAAGTGTTAATTAAAATGTGGCTGATAAATTTATCTTCCTTTTCTTTGCGTGCTTCTCACTGTTTTTTTTTTTCTTCTTTCTGGCATCAGCTATACTCCTAATGCTGAGTTTGCATTTATATGTGTTAGTGTGTTTGTATTATGTATGTATGCATGCATGTATGTATGTATGTGTGCCAGAAAACTTCCAAAGGTACCAAACGTTTTTAACCCACTGCATCCCTGCAGATTTTTCACCAATGTCCCCCCCCCCCATCCCAGCAGATTTTTGATTTTTTTTTGGGGCTAAAACCTCTGCCTTTTGTGAGAAACATAAAAAATTCAGAGAGAAATTGTTCACCTGAGTCTAGAAGTGGTTTAAATAGGTGACCTTCCCCTCACCTGGCAGCGTTTTCTATCGAGCCACGCTCAGAGAAGACGTTTTCTATGGGAGGGGTAACTATTCCAAACCACTCAGAATTGGTAGATATTTTAATATTTGGTACGAATTTATATGTAACACAAGAGGATATTGGTTTTCACACAATAATATTGGCGTTATAAGCGTTGTTTCACTCACCAAACATCAGCATACTGCACCTTTTTTGGCAACGTTACCTACTCATCACTTCTGGTTGTTTCTTCCTCTAACGCAATGTAAACTTTGTCTTCCACATTGTCATCGATTGAGGAATCACTATCGCCTTAAATTTCGTACCGTGGTGCAACATGTCTTTACTGGCCAGGCCACTGGTAATAAGTGAGTTGCCGAGACAACGGCGTGTGAGGGGGGGAGATGACGTGGAGTAAGGCATTGTCCCTGCCTGGCCGTGGGTAGAGGAAAGTGTCCTGTGTATATGTACCATAAATCAATCACGAAATTTGATAAATGTGCAAATGACGGACCTCGCAATTGCAAAATGTACAGGTATGTCATCGGGTATCACCCTGACAAAATGTGGAGACATACCCATACGTCAATAGGACGTGGCAGGTTAACAAAATTTAGCACAGGCAGCTATAAAGGGTTCATAACCTGATATTCTGAATTCAATCCACAGTGGTAATCTCCGTCACATGAAGACACAAAGCCACCAAGCCCCAGACAGGGCAAGCAAAGTCCTTATAGTAACATGTTAGGAAACTTGTTGACAAAAGAAAAAAAAAAAAATTCCGTGCTGTTCATCAAGCGTTATGTCGTCACGTGGAGGTGTTTTAGCTCAGCTGCTCATGAGCCATGGGTGGGTGAGGGTGAATTGATGTAATCTCGACTGTCCTTACCAGCTCTCTTAGACAAAATCAAGGTATTTCTCTTGATCTTGTCTTACAGACCAAAGCCCATATATATATATATATATATATATATATATATATATATATATATATATATATATATATATATATATATATATTAGACAGGCTTGGCGAGCTGTTGGAATGTTGAAATCTGTTTGGAGTAATAATATGCTTTCGGTACATACTAAAGTGAAAATTTACAAGTCCATGGTTAGACCAATTTTAATTTACGGGCATGAGTCATGGTACAGTACAATTGCAACAGATCAGAAAGTATTAGGATGTGAGAATAAAATACTGAGAAGGATTCTTGGGGTAAAGTGGCAAGACAAAGTTACAAATGCAAGAGTAAGGGATATTACGAGAGTGGAACCAGTTAATGGATATGTGAGACTGTCTCGCTGGAAGTGGCTGGGGCACATATACAAAAAAGAAGGTAGTTTAATACAGGATGTGCCAGAGTGGACTGCTAGAGGAAGAAGAGGTAGAGGTAGGCCGAGGGAAAACTGATTGAGGACAATGAAAAAAGAAGCAGGAGAGGAGTGTTGACGGGACCTGAAGGAGATGGCAAGAGACAAATATTGGTGGAGAGAGTTCATTGAGGCCCTATGCATCCCGTGGGGTGCCACAGGAAATGATTGATTGATTATTGATATATATATATATATATATATATATATATATATATATATATATATATATATATATATATATATATATATATATATATATATATATATATATATATATATATCATAATGTAGTTAATATCCAGTTCTTTAATAAACCAGTGAATGTAAACATTTTTTCTTTAATTCCTACCTTTTTCTTTTATTTACCGAATTATATAACGTGTCATAGTTAGGAAGAAACCTTTCATCAGCCCCTTACCTACCTTAAACCAATTCCTCATCAACCCTTCATAAACTTCTCAGCTCTTCATTAGCTCATGGACATCATCCTTTTATTACCAACATAAGATCTACCCATAAAACTACTCGAAACAGTGTGATAAAAAAAAAAAAATATCATGATAATTTTGGTTTATTTTTTATCATACTCTTTCTAGTAATTTTATGGGTAGATTTTATGCTAGTAATAAAAGGCTGATGTTCATGAAATGATGAAGAGTTGACAAGTATATGTAGGGTTGATGAAGAGTTGGTTTAACCCCTACACTGTGGGGTTGTTTTTGCGCTCCTTGCGCGTCCTGTGAGGATATTCGCCCTCCGACTGACTTTCTAAAAATATTTGCCAAAAATCAGTTATTACTCGTAGAATATTAAAATTAAGTATGCTTATGGCACATACATTCAGCTTTCTCCTGGGATGTTTATTGAGCCTTCTTCGTCTACCGGAGGACTTGTGGAGCCTTCTGAAGTTGGGTAACGAAGTCTCCACTCTACACTTCCCGATACCCTGTAATATGGTTACCACTGCCTGATATTATAACTGCAAACACTATTTTATGAATTTCAAGTAGTTTGGAATCCATATTGAAAAAAAAAAAAAACACTGTGAAAGCAATGTAAATTACGAGCGCATACGGGCTTTCCTCCCGTGCTGGTTCCCTGATGTTATTCTGAGGCGGAGCTGTCATTTATTATTTATAAACACACTCACACTTCATATTCTTAGTACTTTATTACACTTATTTATATATACAATATTTATATATAAGTTTGTTTCGGTACTAGTAGTTTATTTTCACTCCAGGCATTCACTTTCTCATCCTGTGTACTAGCATAGAGAGCGAATCTGTCACTTTCACTTTCAATTTCCCAGTATTCATACATGCTAGAGTGAAACTTTCACTTTCATTACTCCTAGTATATATACATGTATTCTTATATTACTACTTATTTACATTTCTATTTACAGTCTCTGTTTTATTTACATTATTTACATTTCTATTTTATTTACACTACGTTATGCACTGTCACTTGCATTAACTTATAAAACTATTTTCCACTGTTCAGTTATATTTACACTCATTGCTTTCACTTGCTGTGTACACATTATTTACAATTCCACTTGCACTGTTTTAGAGTCACCAGAAAGATCGTAGTCACTGTCCATCATTATCATTGATAAATTAGCCAGTTCACATTCCACAGCAGTCACTTAGCCCTTTACCCCTTTCCACACGAGGTTTAGTAGGGGTAGAGGTTACAGGGCCCTTTGAATGAGGCTAAAAAGCAGCGGACTTTGACAGGAGTGAGTCCGACTTGGTTTCACCTTGAAAGACGACAGTAAACTGAATGCTGTGGCCTACGGACAGTGAAGGGCTGCCAATGTCAGCGTGGTGACAGCTGCTAATATATATGTCAGGAAATCTAGACAATACATCATAAATTAGGCAGTTCCAGGTGAATGGAAATATCACTTAAGTTTCTCCCTTCCTTTCTTATACATATTTTTATTATAAGAGCAGGTCATACAGCATATTTCAAGGGGAAATAAACAGGGAAAATTTGCGAACGAGTGCACTTGAGGTGTTGCCAGGTGATAATTAGCCCATTCCAGTTGTGTGGCAGTATCAACTACCTTTTCTCTTTCTTTTATATATTATTTTGTATAAGAATAGGGCAAAGGGCACATTTCAATGGATAAAATGAGTGGACAAATCCGTCCAGCATTTGTGCAGCGCAGCGCAGCTGGTCAGGCGGGAGGAGAGGGTTATGGAGGGGACGTAAGGAGGGGGGGAGGCAAGGACAGGAGAAAAATGGCTAAATTGTCAACAGTGGATGGGAGTACAGATGACATTAGCAGAACTGAGTATAGCTGGACACTGGTAGTACTGATAGATGATACAAGCCACCACTTGAAAGCCCGGGCGAATTCAAAATAACAGAAACACAAAAGTGATGCCCCGCGGTATGATCCCTTGCTCCCAAGCGTCACAAAAGTGATGCCCTGCATTTAAGGGGTTAAGGTGGGTAAGGGACTGATGAAGGGTTTCTTCCTAACCATAGAAAATAATAATTTATATGCTGCCATGATATTTTGTTAAAGCTCCTGTTCATTTATAATTTGATCCATTTTCTGTGTTAGCGCTAATGCCGAGTGATGTCACAACTGCATCTCCCCACCACCCTTCCATGTGTGTGTCCCGGCATGTTATTATATAGACCTTCTGGGGAAGCTTCTGCTGCTCAGAGATCGGATGCGGTTGTGTAATTTCCACATCTTCCCATTTCTTCAACACTCATGGTTGCTTCTCCTCTAGTATTGTATTGCAATGCCAGAGGGTTTATTTCAACTATACAAGTAAGAGCTTGAAGGAATTGATACATTTAAATTTTCAGCAATTTTCTGAGACGTGGTATTTTTTTCTCCTTCTTCTTGGAACATATTCCATGTTCTTCGTTCAGGCCCCTGCAATTTAAATCTGATGTCAATACAGTTTTCTCAATTTTGAGAGAAGTAGCATTTCTTTCATTGTTTGTTTGAGTTTACTTTTTGTGTGGAGGCATTAGATATAACCTAAAACAATCAGATTTGAGTGTAAAGTGGAGGGACTGTAAGAAAATGTTCTGGAAAGATGTGAAAAGAGTAAGACAGGGTGGAAGTGAAGGTAGCAAGGAAGTGAGAGATAAAAATGGTAGATTACTAGTGGAGAAGGGAGAAAAAGTGAGCAGATGGAGAGAACACGTTAAGGAATTGTTGAACATAAAGGATGGAAGCAATGCAAATATAAGTGGCTGGGGAATGGCTGGGAGGAGGAGGGAGGTGAGAAGACAGGAAGAAATCAGTAGGATAGAAGTTGTGGAAGCAATGAAGAAAGTTAAATTGAGGAAAGCCCCAGGAATTGATGGAGTGTGTGGTGAAATGCTGAAGTATGGGGGAGAGATAGTAGTAGAATGTATGTGGAAAATGTGCAGATAGGCCTGGGAGGAAGGTAGAGTCCCGGAGGATTGGAAGTCAGGTATAATTATTCCCTTGTACAAAGGAAAAGGGGAAGAAGAAGTATGTGGTAATCATAGGGACATCTGTCTTCTTAGTATAATAAGAAAAGTGTATGGTAGGATAATTATTGACAGAGTTAGAGAAGAACAGAGGAATTAGTTGGAGAAGAACAGGGAGGCTTTAGGAAAGGAAGAGGTTGTGTAGATCAGATATTCATTCTTAGATCTTTAGTGGAAAAGCTTCTAGAGAAGGGAAAGAAGTTGTATGAGGCTTTCATGGATTTGGAGAAAGCATATGACAGGGTGGATAGACAAGGATTGTGGAATGTATTAAGAATATATGGAGTAGATGGGAAGTTGTTGAATGCTGTGAAGAGTATGTATGATGGTGCTAAGGCTGCAGTGCTTGTGGATGGTGAACTAAGTGAATTTTTATCTTTGAAGGTTGGGTTGAAACAGGGATATGTCATGTCTCCATGGTTGTTCAATCTGTACATGGATGGGGAAATAAAAGAGGTACAAGGTAGGGTAGTGGATGTTGGAGTGGCCCGGGTGAGAGAGGGTAGTGTTTGGAAACTCCCTGTACTGTTGTTTGCAGATGATACTGTGTTGTTAAGTGAAGACGAAGGAGAGCTGCAAGGCTTGGTGGATGAGTTTGGGAGAGTGTGTAAGAAACGGAATCTAAAGGTGAATGTAGGGAAGAGTAAAGTGATGGTCTTTGAGAGAGGTGAAGTCAGTGAATGTACAGCGAGGTTGGATGGTGAGGAATTGGTAAATGTGAGTACGTTTAAGTACTTGGGTAGTGTGATGAGTAAGGATGGAGGTTTGGAGGGTGAAGTGCTTGAAAGGGTACAGCAGGGAAGAAAGGTTGCTGGTTCCTTGAAAGCAGTGATAAGAAGGAGGGAAGTGAGCATGGAAGTGAAAAAGTTACTACATGACAGTATTGTGATACTAACTCTAACGTATGGAAGTGAAGCTTGGACGTTGCTAGAAGGACACAAGTCAAGAGTGAGAGCAGTGGAAATGAGTTATTTAAGAGGAGCCTGTGGAGTCACATGGAGAGACAGGCTGACAAATGAGAATATAAAGGAGCGTTGTGGTGTGGTTGTGGATGTGATAGGAAACGTTAGGAGGAATACTCTGAGGTGGTTTGGCCATGTGGAGAGGATGGAGGGTGAGAGACTGACGAAGAGAGTGTATGTGAGTGAGGTGGAGGGGGGAAGAGGGAGGGGGAGGCCGAGGATGAGATGGAGGGATGGGGTGGAGAGGTATATGAGAGAGGGGTGTGTGAGTTGGGAGCGGGGCAGTGAAATGGCGGGGGACAGGGCGACGTTGAGACGATTTGTTTGTGGCCACCCCGAACGGGATTGAAGCGTCTGGCAATAGATAGATAGATAAAATCAGATTTTCATTACAAGATATACCGCAAACAGAATAGAGTCATCGGGTGACAGCATTGATAAATGAAAAATACATATCGGAGTGAAGGAATTTAACATAAATCCCTTTTTTTCTGGTTTTCTTTTGTTGTTATTTCCGTTACTGTTACTTAATCTTGTAGTTTTTCCTTTTCGTCGGTGCAATTTTTCTCCACGGATTTGGATAAATTGTCTCAGTAGATTTTAGCACTTCCGATAAACATTGATTTGTTTCTTTTCTCTTTCATTTTAACCTTTCCATGGTCAGAACAGCTTGAGCAATTCATGCAGATGAGGCCAGAGAACTTCATATAGTTGCCAGTGAGCCATAGGGGCCTGAATGTTATTACTGATACAATTAACAGTTTCATCGTCAGGACAACACTTGTATTATATTTTAGCTGATGATTTTTTTTTTTTTTTTTTTAGGTAAGCGTATCATAGGAGTCTGAGTGATAATAGCGTCATCTTTAATACTCTCATCTAATATTTATTCCAACTCACACCAGACAATTTATTCGGATCAGAATGAAGCTCGTATGCTTAATCCTAAAATCGCAAAATGGAGTGCCAACCTTTACTTAATTACAGTATTAAAGGTCTTTTATGAATCCTGTGGTTATTTGGTATGATTAGCCTGCACCCCGTATTTCAGGACCCAGTCAGCAGCCATATGGGTGAGGTCAAATACGTTGCCATCAACATCTACTTAACGAAAAATCATCATAAAAATTTCGGGGTTTGCTTTCCACTTTGCGATTTCAGGTTTAAGTATACGACCCTTAGTCACTTGAGCCTGATCGTTAATTCCCATCCTTCAATTTAGTCTCGGCTTCTTCACTTGACTTATATGTTCATGTCAGTTTTGTCACGTCATGTATTCTTAAGCACTCCTTCTCTGATCACCTCACAATCCTATCTCGTTCGCGTGATTGTCTGACTATTGAATCGCCCCAGTCGGTCTGACGGCCTTCATTAGATTCGATCCTCAAGAGATGAATAGAGGTATTTCGCTTATGCCATCATGTGAATTATGCTGGTTGTGTACCCTTAAATGTACGAACTGCAATAGCCAAACTGCAGGTCTCTAAACGTGAAAGAAAGTGATACGGGCTTGGCTGTTACCATTTTAACTACGTCAGATCATTTCACCATCTTTTTTCACCCCCTTCATCTCTGCAGTTTATTCTGTTCATTAGCTCTCTTTTTACCATCTCATCTCACTCATTTCTTCCTTTCATCTCACCTTCACTATGTCATGGAAAAATTATGTCCACATTAGGAAAAATAATTTACTAGGGAATGCAACAGTTCCCGCCCAGCGTGATTACTGTATTATCCTTCTCTTAATCGTGCCTTCTTTAGTAGGCCTATTTTGTTGCGGCTAACGGTAGATTATATTATTCAGCTGAGTGAGTCATAAGATCCTGGGTGTGATAATACTGTTGCCAAAATCCTTCCACAGTTCACTCCTTATCTAGTATTTAATTCCAGCTTCCGCGTCCCTCACTCCTCCCTCAATTTCCTCATTAGTCACCGCTCACTCTTCCTCCCCCCTCACCATGCCACCTCGTTCTCCTTCACACCCCGTCTTTATAACCTTGATCATGCTAACAGTGATCCCATGAAGAAGATTATCGTATAATGTCGAAAAGCATCCCTGCATCCTACTCCTTATCAGTTACCTCTCCCCACATCCTCCCCTCTTCTCTCCCCTCCCTTCCCTTCTGCACCACTTTCCTCTCCTCCATACCTCACTCTCTTCCCTACAGCCACATCCCCTCCCTACTGTATATTCCCTCATCAGCGACCTTCCTTCACTTCTTTCCTTCACAACTTCCCTACCCTCCCTCACTCATTACTTCCCTCCTTCACTACTCTCCTTATTATATCACCTCTCATTTACCTCACTAGTTATCACCTCCCTCACTCTTCCATCTCACTGTGTCCTTTAACCTGCTGCATCCCGATGACGCATGGATACGTCACCATGTTTTGTTATGGTGACACCCGACGACATATCCATACGTTATGCAATTGCGAGGTCCGTCATTTGCACATTTTTTAAGTTTCACAGGTGTTTTTTGGTAGACATATGTGGGAGATCTTCCTTTACCCAACGCCAGGTGGGGATAATGCTTGACCCCACCTGACCCCCCTTTCCCTCCGCACACCATATTCTCGGCAACTCACCTATTAGCAGTAACCTGGCCAGTAAAGACATGTCGCACCACGGTCTCTCCAATGACGAATTTCAAGGCGAAAGTGATTCCTGAGGTGGAGGACAAAGGAAGAAATAAGCCAGAGGAAGAAGCAAGCAAAAGTGATGAGATGGTAATGTTGTAAAAGAAGGTGCCATATGCTGATGTTTTTGGTAAGTGAACAACGCTTATATTGCCTATAGTATTGCCTGAAAACCAATATACTCTTGTACTACATATAAATTTGTACCAAATAAATAAATATCTAACAGTTATGAATGGTTTGAAATAGCTACCCCTCTCATAGAAAACGTTTTCTCTCGAGCATGGCCTGAGAGAACACGGTAACAGGGTAAAGGTAGTCTTACTTCTACTGTATTTCTAAACTCAACTGAGCACTTTCTATCTGAATTTTTTGTTTCCCATAAAAAGAGGAGGTTTTAGAAAAAAAAAAAAAATCATCTAAAATCTGCCAGGATTGGGGGGGTCATTGTTGAAAAATCTGCCAGGATGCAGCGGGTTAACATCCATCCTGCTAACAGTGATCAGTTTAACTCCTTCACTCTCATGACGTAGCCTGATATTGATTTTATTCTTGCTATCTCTGGAAAATTTTAGAGAATCTTCATAACTGGAGAAGTTAGATGTGGCTTTTAATTACGCCTTCACTACACAAGGTCTCTCAATGCTTAACAAAATAATTTGGACATAACTATATAACAAGTCATCGTGATGAATGAGTTAAACCCATTATCGGATCATGTAGACAAGTGTTGCTACATCCCAGGACCCCGACATTTCCCAGTAATCCCTTGGCACTAAACCCTGCATATCCGAGTCAACCATGTGTCAGCCATCCGTCCTAACCATATCAAGCTTTAACTCATATAGTTTCATGACATATTTATGTATGTATTTATTTCTTAAATACACGTGCATGGTAACTGTTTTTTACCTCCGCCAAGGAGGTTATGTTTTACCCTGCATTGGTTTGTTTGTCTGTTTGTCTGTCTGTTAGTAGGATTACTCAAAAGGTTATGAAAAGATTTTGAGGAAATTTTATGGAAGGGTGGGCCATGGTCCAAGGAAGAAATTATTACATCTTGGGCCGGATCTGCATCCGTATCCAGAGTATCACGCACAATATCTCCAAAAGTTCTCAATTTTGTGGAAAGGTTGTCCACGGACCAAAAAACAACTGAATAAATTTGGGGGCAGATTCGGATCTGGATCCTATATCCACGGAACCGAATCCGAGATTTCTCAAGAAGTTATGAAAGATTTTGATGAAATTTTTTGGAAGGGTGGGTCATGGACCAAGAAGGGGTAAAATTTGGGCCGGATCTGGATCCAGAGTATCCCACACAATATCTCGAAAAGTTCTCAATGATTTTCAATGAAATTTTGTGGAAAGGTGGTCCAAGGACCAAGTTAGAATTGATTAAATTTGGGGCGGATACGGATTCGGATCCTATATCCACTGATCCAGATCCATTTTAATGGCAATGGCATTGACGAAGGTATGCGCTCTCTAAGCGCTTTCTAGTTTAAATTATGTAATGGCACCAAGGATAGTGGATTGACCATGTACCCTTAAATGTACCTGATTATGGTAACCTTACCTTGGAAACCTACTCTCCGAATGGGTTAGCTCTGGATTGGGTGTTACCATCACCGATTATTGTATTAACACACAACGAGAAAGCAAGGGTGTATAAAGTAGATACTTTCATAGCCAGTTATTAGGACTGATTTTGCCTCCCCGTACAATCATTACTACTTGAAAGTATGAAAATGTAATTATCAGGTGGAACGAGAATTGGAAGGAATACTGTTTCAGAAGTTAAGTGTGTACGTATTGTAAATGACAGAGATTTTTTAATACTTCTTCCTTGGAGCGTTTTTCTGCACAGTACATTGCTCTATTCTTTTATGTGTTATTGATGCAAACTGTGTCTGTGGACATAAATAACATGCAAGAAAATGCCACGATGTAATGTTTAAAAATGTATCACTTGGGAAGGGATGATGCAATGCCTCCAGTGCCACCAAGGATTAGTGTTGTTACAGCACCAGGCTCAGTTGGATGTGAACCCAGCGGAATGCAGGAAACTAGCCTCCTTGTCTGAACTGGTAATGAAAATTAATAAAATATGGTAGTCCAGTGGGAGTAGGAGTAAATTCACCGAAAAGAGAGTTCCTCCGAAAAAAAAATGACAGTATTGTGATACCAACTCTAACGTACGGAAGTGAAGCTTGGACATTGTTGGAAGGACACAAGGCAAGAGTGAGAGCAGTGGAAATGAGTTATTTAAGAGGAGCCTGTGGAGTCACGTGGAGAGACAGGCTGACGAATGAGGATATAAAGGAGCGTTGTGGTGTGGATGTGGATGTGATAGGAAGCGTTAGGAGGAACACACTGAGATGGTTTGGCCATGTGGAGAGGATGGAGGGCGAAAGACTGACGAAGAGAGTGTATGTGAGTGAGGTGGAGGGGGGAAGAGGGAGGGGGAGGCCGAGGATGAGATGGAGGGATGGGGTGGAGAGGTATATGAGAGGGGGGTGTGAGTTGGGAGCAGGGCAGTGAAATGGCGGGGGACAGGGCGACTTGGAGGCGATTTGTTTGTGGCCACCCCAAACGGGATTGAGGCGTCTGGCAATAGATATATAGATATATATATATATATATATATATATATATATATATATATATATATATATATATATATATATAGTTTAAACTACAGTATTAATCTTCACACGATCCGGAAGTTCTAGTCTCTGACTTCAGTTAACGTCAGATGATTTTATTCTGACGAGAGTGAGTCATAGGAACGTGAGTGTTAATACTGGTAAGATTAATCATCTTATGGAGAACACCAAAAATTTGATTCAACTGACAGCGTATCATAGGAACCTGAGTAATAAAATAGATAACTGCTTCTTATGTAGGATCCATTGCATTTTCTTTGCCTCCATTTGATGTTTGCAGAATAAATTAAAAATATTATTGCTTGGTGAAGTGGAGGAAAGGAATACTGAAGAAATAGTACAAACCAGAATATGGCTATATGGCATTGTAGACAGAAAATAGGGGCCGAAGGAAATACGGAAATATCGAGAGGAGAGGTAGAACAGAAGAGCAGAGGGAGAAAATAAGCAGAGAAAATTTGGAGACAAAAAGGTCCCTTCTAGTCGCCTCTTACGACAAGCAGGGATATTGGGGAACTATTCTTCCCTTCCCCCTCCCCCCCCCTCCTTCCCAGGGGAAATTGACAAAGGGGAAGTACGCAGAAATATTCAGTGTTGTAATGTAACCCCACCAATCCAGTGACGTATTTATGCTTTACTCTTACTTCCGCCAGGCAATTTTATAAAGCTGCACTCGCTAAGGGAGGACGGATGCTATGTTTTGACTGGGGCACGCGCGCTTTTATGTGTGGGCAAAATAACTAGGAGATTTTTTCTCAATTTTTACCAAATATGGTGGAAGGGTAGACTGAGAGCCAGTGGATCAACCTATTATTTTTAACAACGGTAAATCAAAGGTAAAGATGGCAGGGCTACATCAACCACGACGCAGTAAAATCAAATGGAACAGTTTTTGTCTAATTTAAATCAAACGTGACGGAAGGGCTGAGGGTAATGACAAAACCAGACGATTTGAGTGTTTTGACAATCAGTCAGACGTCGGGGTCCCAGGGCAAGGTCAAAGTTCTACCCGTGTGTCTCGATGTGAGAAAATCAACTGTTGCAGTTTTGATCTGATTTCAATTACGGTTGGTGGAAGGGTTGAGGGTCAGACATAATGGTGGCCTACTTTTTTAGGACAATAGGTCAAAGATCAGGGTTAGACGACAAGGTCAATTGAAACAGTTTTTACCTAGTTGACATCAAATGTAGTGGAAGGGTTCGAAGTGAGGAAAGAATAAATGGACTAGATTTTGACAACAGTCAGTCGAAGGAAAAGGTAACAGGGAAAGGAAAAAAAAAAAAAAAAAAAAAGGTTACACGACAAGGAAATATTTGTTTGGATGAAACTTGGCGGCTGCGTTAAGGGTCATGCAGGAATGAACTAATACGTTTGTGAGAACCACTGATCGAAGGTCAAGGTACCAGGGAAAGGCAGATATTCGGTCTTTAGCGTAGTTAGTACATGCGATAGTTATTTATTTTTTTTTTTTACTCAGCACCGTGGTTGTGAAGGGATTACTTATGGCAGTATCAAACCTTTCTAGATCACAATGTGTCTCCATAGCTGGATAAAGTCGTGAAGTTGTAGCAGTAGTCGAACATAAATTATGCCATTAGACTGGAGGGCATAAGCTTAACACAGTTTCTCCAGAATATATGATTATTTTTACGATACTAAGTTTTAAAGAGGTGATGAAAACATTGGGAACTGTTCACCAACTACTATTTTTTTCGTATTCTCACTCTTCATAATAAAAACATAAAGAATAGTGATGTTAGAGATAGCGATATGATGATGGTATGAAAGTGATAAAAAAAGACGATGACGATGGAGATAACGACGTTGATGATGATGATGATGATGACAACGAGGATGATGGCGATAATACGATACAGGTGTTGATGATGGCGAGGACGAGGACGATACTGGCGTTGAAGGTAATAGAAGTGATGACAATGATGGGTGATACTGTGAAAGAGAAGCGTATCCTGGCCGAGTGAGTGAGTGGCAGCTGGTTTATTTAAAGAAGCACACACAAGCCCTGGCACGGACGAAACTTTTTTTTGTGTTGTCATGCGGGTGGCAGTTTATTTTCGTGCCGTGATCGAGTGGTATCTGCCGCATATCTGATTACGTATCTTAATGAACCATCGTCCTTTGTGTGAGTTGTATGAGAGAGAGAGAAAGAGAGAGAGTACATGTCGTTTTTCATCATGAAAGTCATGATTCACTATCCGCACCACACTACCAAGAAATTTAAATAATTTTTTTCCATTGCTTTCTCGTATATAACAAATCGCTAAGTAAATGAGCATAGATAGAGGACAGTTACATAGATCAACTTTTTTTTTTTTTACATACTTAAAACTTCCAGTCCTACAAATTCATTTCCTGCTTGGAAGAATGAAACATGAAGACGTCAAGGACGGAGACGGCGTTTGCTTGCAGGAAGTGCAATACATTTCTATGAATATTCTTTCCTCTATGGTTATGATTCTCCTGCTATTAATTTTCAGAGTCCAGTATATAAATCTGAGCAAACTCCTAATCATGATTATTGGAAAGGTAACTGCTATCACTTGGTGTGTTTTAGTTTTTATTACAGATGTCTTCCGATGTTATTAATAACCTCGTCAAAGCATATGACGAAGTATAGTGTTTAGTTTTATTTTTTTGTTTTATTAACATTGCCGACACTATTTGTAGGAATGAGGTTACAGCCATCGTTAACCCATTCACAACCTGGTTTCTCTTGCATAACTGAATAAATTCGTCTGACAGTAGGAATAATAAATAATAATAATAATAATAATAATAATAATAAAAACGATGATGATGATGATGATGATGATGATGATGATGATGATGATGTTCATCATCATCATCATCATCATCATCATCATCATCATCATCATCATCATCATCATCTATCTATCTATCTACAGCCAGACGCCATAATCCCGTCAGGAGTGGCCGTTTCTCTTTGAGTTAGTTTTTTTTTTTTTTTATGCCAATCGACTTGCTGACACGTAGGGAACACGTGTTGGTTGGTTATATGGTTACCACCCAGCGGTGTAAATGCTTTCCTGGCTAACTGGAAACCATTAGGCTTGTCACTCGGTGTAAAGCCACCTGAAAAGGAAAGAAGGAGAATAAAAAAAAAATGACTTAAAAGGGTAGTAAAGATTAAGGAAGAAGTAGGCAACACTACATCAAGTGAGTGGATGATGGCTGCCACCACCTACCACCTTAATAATCAAAATATTTATCTATTGCCAGACGCCTTAATCCCGTGAGGGGTGGCCACAAACAGATCGCCTCCATGTCGCCCTGTCCCCCGCTATTCACTGCCCTCCCCCCAGCTTACACACTCCTCTCACATGCCTCTCCATTCCATCATTCCATGTTATCCTCGGCCTCCTTCTTTCTCTCCCCCCCTCCACCTCACTCACATACACTCTCCTCGTTAGTTTCTCGCTCTCCATCCTCTCCATATGGCCGAACCACCTCATTGTATTTTTCATAATTCTTTCTATCACAAACACATCCACACCACAATATCCTTCATTTCCTCACTGATCAGTCTGTCTCTCCACGTAACTCCACGTGCTCCTCTCAGAGAACTCCTTTTCACTGCTCTCATGACTTGTGTCCTTCCAGCAAGATCCAAGCTTCACTTCCATACGTTAGATTTGGTATGACAATACTGTCATGCAGCAGCGTTTTTACTTCCATGCTCGCTTCCCAATTTCTTATCACTGCTTTCACAGAAACAGCAACCACTCTTTCTTGTTGTACCCTTTTAAGCATTTCATCCTCCAAATTTTCATCCTTACTCATCACACTACCCAAGTAATGATGATGATGATGATGATGATGATGTTGATAATCCATCCATCCATCATCCAATCCTACATTGCCCCATGAGGAGCGTAGGAGCCCGGGGCTAAGCAGTTGGTCCCGACATTTATAATAATAATAATAATAATAATAATAATAATAATAACAACAACAACAACAACTAGGTACCCATCAACATAGTGTGTTGCCACAACAGGCACACTTCGCTGTGGGTACATTTGACATTTGTCTCAATAACTGGTTAACTGTATACTTAACTGTAACCACATTCCTTTCAGTTAATGAGAGGGACTACACTTCTGTAAAGTTACTGCTTGACAGCTTTTGTGGTTTTCTCATAAACGTGTTACAAAAAAAAAAATTAATTCGGTGCTTTCCACTAGGCTAAATGACAATTATTCAACCAAATTTCTCAGCATATGTTTTGATCATAGGATTCTCAACCAAATCGCTGTATCTCAATTACCTTCTTAGATATTTCAATCTCAAATAAGCAATTTTTGCACCAAAAAGGAGTACATGACCTTCAAATGTAGGTCAAGATTATTTATATTTGGCACAAGTACAGTACTTGGGTTACCCTAGGGTATTCTCCTGTATCATATCATCAAGATCTAAGAAAAAAACGTGCCAACAAAAATAAATAAATAACACTGACCAAAATAATAAGCTTCACCATATACAGTATATGGCAAAGCTTAATAACAGTAATAATAATAAAGTACAGAAAGTACTAGGAAGATGCTTGAACTTTTGCCCTCAATATAGGGTTCAGCCAAAGTCGCTAAAGTAGTCTGCGGAGGTGAAATAGGAGCTTCTGGACTCTAATAACGGGCTGTGCTGTAGTCACTAAAATCTACGTCAGTAAATATACCTGCTTCCGAAAGATGTCTGTGCCAGATGGCCATGACCACTCATGCAGATGCTCTGCCATATAAAAAAAAGAAAAAGTCATTGAACAGAAGGGGTTCATGCGGTACCCCGATTGCTATATAAATATGGAAAGACAGGACTATATATTAACTGTATATTTATCAGGGTCTTATTCACGGATGGCAAATGAGGCTTCATAACATCACTTCCTAAGCTATTTATTTGCATATAACTCCTTAGCATTCTTGTATGCTGATATCCTTTATTATCGATGTAATAAATTATGCATTAACAGCATACAAGAGGATACTGAGGTGCAATGTAGAGAGTAAATTGCTAAACAGAAAGTGTTGCAAAATCTCCAAGGTCACTAAGAATGCAAACCCCAGTTGAAATCACGTCCACTACAGGATTGGACCTTCTTGTTGGAGAAAGGTAACTGGAAATTAGACTGCACTTCCGGTCTCCCACACAAGCTTCGAGCCATTGTGCGTAAAGCACAATATCTACCCCTTCATTCCGATGATGCACTTTTTGCCATTTTCCCCTTCAACAAGATGAGTTTCCTGTGGATCAGTGAAAGTTTGGAACTCGCAGATTGATTATCGTTTTCACAAGAGGTATCCCTTAAGTTAAAAATTTTGTTTTGATGTTGCTGAAATAAACGAATAAAAAATGCCATGGGCTGAAAGGACTAACTTCCAGATTAAGTGTACTACCATTAGTCTGCCAGGAAAAGGCAAATATGAAGGAAACCACAAAGAAAGTCAAAAAAAAAAAAAAAAAAACGGAATCCCTCGGCGTGGCTTCAATTACACACTTTTCCCATGACCAAATTACCATCTCTTCATCTTGTATGCTTAGCTGCACAATAAAATTCGATTGGATAATGTGCTAGACACTCGTATACATAGCCTCAGGTATCAGGTAAGGACATGCACAGCGATGACCCTCATGTTTTCTCTGACACAGTCATGAAGGTCCCAATGAGCCAGTATTTAGAGGCTAACCATATTTCCCTACTAACAAATTCTGCAATTTCCAGGCATAAATGAAGTATCTTCTCTGGCATGGGACAGGAACTAGGAGGACTGTCAAGGCCAGGAAAATGTACTTCCCTGCCTTCCCCACCAAGGCTGAGAGGGGTAGGCTCGACTCACCAAGAAAGGAGGGGCTGCACAATGGAAGGAGTTCACAGACCACCGGCTGGAAAAGCATTTTTGTTGGACACCTATTTGCACCCGTACTCTATCATGTGGCCTTGGATTAGAACACCATCCGCCACTGGATGTTTGGTTGAAAGTCCTTCTAAAATAAGTATTGCACACTGTCCTTATGCCAGCTACTCGACATTCGCTCAGGACTGGCCGCTAAACGTAAGATTGCCTCTGTGCACTTGGCTGTGGTGGTGGTATGGGAGCAGAGGAGTGCGTTTTGGTTGTGTGCTGGTGTATGTGTTGGTTGCAGCCAGTGAGAACTTAGCCGGGCAACAAGCCTCGCTTACTGATTGGCTGGCCGCACATGTCGGTGTTTGGTGGGAGTTTTTGCTGCACCACTCATAAGTCCCTGCTGTTCTGCTCTGTTCACTCATGCAATAAGGAGTTCTCGCTGTTTTACAGCTATTTTTTGCAACTTTTATGGAGTTTTGTGTGTGATTACTGGGATAACAATGTCCCGTCATGCTGGTGATAGTGATGAAAGTGTTCCTGGGTGCTCAGGAATTGGTGAAAACAGTGGTTTTGTGGTGAAGTCATTCTACAGCATTGGTGGTAAGTGGTGCCGTGAAACTTCTGGGGAATATAGCTGCATAAGTGATGGCAGTCTTGATGACCCTGATTACAGCCTTAGTGATGATGATACTGGAAGTGGTTCCGGTAATCATGATAATGTTCAAGGTGATGATTGTAGTGTTAGTATTGTAGGTGGTGGAAGTGGTGATGTGGGTGAAGGTGGAGCTGCTGCTGCTGCTGTTGGCTGTGGTGGGTGTGGTCGTGATGACAGTGCAACAGGTTGTCAACATAGAAAAAAGGGGCCGTGTTCATGTAAGGCAGCCAGAAAAGTCGGGGAAGAATGTGGCCTCGCAGAAGCATAATACAGGGCAGGAATATGTTAGGACAGTAAAAGTTGTGTCAGTGTGCAAAGTTGGCCCTCCATGCCGTGATAGCTGCTTTGAGCAGAAAGGCAGAGAAGTAATAGACGAAATTTTTACCAGTATCTGGGCAACTGGCAATTACAGTGCCCAGAATGCCAACATTCTAAGCCAATTACTTGAAAGAAGTGCACACATTCAGAGGTGCACCTCAAGCCAGTCCACTTTGTGTATTACGTAAAAGTGGAGAACCAGCAGATCAAAGTGTGCTGCTCTGTCTTTGTATCCATCCATGGACTGGGCAATAAGTATATGGTCATTCTTCTGCAAAAGCACGATGCATCACCTAATGAGACCCCAGTGCCTGACAAACATGGACATAATCCCTCTCCACGTGCCATCACTTGGCATACCTTGGAGCTTGTGCATGAGCACATCCAAGGCTTACCTGTCACTGCGAGTCACTACACCCATGCCACAACCTCTCATCGATGTTACCTGGAAGCATGTAACAGCATCACCAAGCTCTATGTTAGGCACCTGACGTGGAATAGCCAGAATAGGAATGATCAGTACAAGGTGTCAGAGAGCTTTTAAAGAACGGTGTTCACATGAGATTACATCATCCTCCAGCCACCAAAGCCAGATGTTTGTTTAAAGTGTGAGGAGCTTAACTCATTAGCTTCCACAGTTCCTTCGCAAGGGATTTTGCTGAGTAGGTACTAATCGTACCGCTTTCCATCTGTCGGCTCATAATCGTGAACCTCATAGGTCCCTACTGCGGAGTTCCCTTGTTTATTAACTTTTGAAAATGTCCAGTTGGGTCCTCAATTGAGGAGACTAGGAGGGAATGGGTAGAGAAATTGGTAGATTTGTCAGTGTTTAATCAGATCAAGAACCGGAAGAATGCTGGCCTTGATGTTGGTGACATTCAAGACCAGCTGGCTGTACACAAGGTTGATGCCCAAGTGCCGTGAGACCTCCTGTATCAGCCAGAGCAGACTGCACCGTCCAGTGAGTTAGCCGGTGTCAAGATAGTGGCCATAGACCTGCATAGCAGTAGACTGTAGCACCAGCCAAGCAGGTCAGTACTCCCAAGGTTGAGGGAAAGCTGATGACAGGGAGAGCTGGAACTTTCGTTTCATCAGCCCTCGGGACTAGTTCCTGCCCATACCCCTTTGCTGAACTTTTTCAGTGTTTCAGTAACACAGAGAGTAGGCCAGAATGCTTTCCAACGCATGTTTGTCTATCAACACCAAACTACATGCACATTACACACTACATTTCCTTTTTTAAAATTAAAAAAGAAAAATGGAGTCTAATAACCAAGCCTCGGAATCCCCAGGGGGGGGGGCATAAATGCCCCCATCATCCGCCCCTCTTCCGGTGACGACTCAGTGAGCTGCCTGGAACCAATGTCTGACTCACTTCTTCATTTCTGCAACATTCGTGGCCTTTCCTCTAACTTTCTCTCTGTTGAGCAACACCTCTCCTCCTCTAAACCTCACCTCTTCTTAACTGAGACTCAGCTGTCTGAGGTAACTGTTATCAAACCCAATTCTGTATCCTCCTACTTTCTCTGTACTCATTTCAGAGCCAAAGGTAGCTGTTGTGTATGTGTACACAACGACTTAACTTGCTCTCATGTTCCTGAACTTGATTCCTCTGAATTCTCTACTCTCTGGCTTTGGTTTTGTCATTCTCTGACTAAATATACCTGTGCTGTTTACTTATCCCCTGATTCTACTGACTATGAAAAATTCTTCGACTGTCTTACTTCTACAATGGAACATATCCTGTCCATTTCTCCTTTCTCTGAAATCTCCATTCTAGGAGATTTCAATTTTCACCACCACGTTTGGCTCTCCTCTCCTTTCACTGATCCACTTGGTGAAGGCGGTGGCTCAGTCGGTAGTGAGGTGGCCTGCAGTCCTAACGGATCCAGGTTCAAATCCCCGCTGGGACAAGGAACAGTTTAAGGATTTGAATTTAATAAAACCAGACTTTACTGATCTACCAGAAGACCTGGCCGACATGTCATAAAAATACCCCCACTAATACCAATACACCAGTCCTGTATGAGACAGCCCTAGCATTTATTCAATATGGACGGTGGATGTTAGTGCCGAAGTGGTGACATGTAGAGGTATATGGAATGTAGGAGGACTAATGGGCCTTAGGAAGCAGGCTGTGAAGCTTATGCCCAGAGTCGGACACATAAAAAAAAAAAATCTTTTCTATCCTTAATGACCTAGTGTAGCTTGTATAGCACCCAACTCATATCCCTGACTGCCTTCGAGAGAGCTCCAACATACTTGACCTCTTCCTTACAACTAATCCTTCTGCTTACACTGTTAATCTATCCTCTCCATTGGGCTCCTCCGATCACAACCTTATTACCTTAACTTGTCCTATCACTCCAGTATGAGCTGTGGACCCTCCAAAGAAACGTCGTCTGTGGCACTTTGGAGCTGCGGATTGGGAGGCCCTCAGGCAGGTCTTCTTTGACTTTCCCTAGAATGATTATTGCTTCCATGGCCAGGAGCCATCTGAGTGTGCCTTGCGCATTACGGAGGTTATTCTCTTGGACATGGAAGCATACATTCCTCTCTCATATCCTTTGACTAATACTAGAAAGCCTTGGTTTAACCATGCTTGTTCTAATGCTATCCACAACAAGGAGAGGGCCGATTAAAGGTACAGGAGCCAACCCACCCCTGAATCACATCTTTTTTTTTATTTTTCTGCCCGGAATCGTGCTAAGTCTGTTCTTTGCATTGCTAAACATAATTTCATCTGTACTAAATGCTCTCAACCCTCCAACTCGAATTCTTCCCGCTCCTTCTGGTACCTTGCCAAAAACCTTTCTAACAACTTTACCTCATCATCCTTCCCTCCTCTTTTCTACTCTGATGGCCCTATACCTATTGCATCTACTGATAAAGCAGATTCCTTTGCTCAGACTTTCTCCTCCAATTCCACCTTAGACGATTCAGGAGCTGTTCTCCATCACTTCCCCCCTATGACTTCCTCATGGCTGGCATTAAAATTTCTTCAGCTGATTAGATGTATTTTCTGCCATCAAAAGCCTCAATACTAACAAGGCATATGGGCCTGATGGGGTTCCTCCTGTTGTCCTCAAGAACTGTGCTTCTGTGCTTACACCTTGCCTAGGTAAGCTCTTTTGCTTTTGTCTATCAACATGCATCTTTCCTTCATGCTGGAAGTTTGCTCTCATTCGACCAGTCCCAAAGAAGGGTGACCATTCCCAACCCTCTAACTATCGCCCAAGTGCTCTAACACCCTGTATCTCAAAAGCTTTTGAGTCTATTCTTCACAGAAAAATTTTAAAGCATCTTTCCTATCACAACCTTCTTTCTGATCATCAGTATGGGTTCCATCAGGGACACTCCACTGGCGATCTTCTCACCTACCTTTAAGACTCAGGGTCATCCTACTTTCGGGACTTTGGCGAAAACTTTGCCATTTCACTTGGCATATCAAAGGCTTTCGACCGAGTCTGGCACAAATCTTTAATTTCCAAACTGCCCTCCTACTGTTTCTATCCTTCTATTTGTGCCTTCAACTGTAGCTTCTTTTCTGGTCATTGTGTAGCTGCTATTGTAGACGGCCATCGTTCTGTTCCTAAATAAATCAACAGTGGTGTTCCTCAGGGCTCTGTCCTATCACCAACTTTCTTCTTTTTATTCATTGACCTTCTAAGCTGTACATCTAACCCTATTCACTTATGGCTGATCATTCCACCCATTACCTTTCCATTCGGTTCTCGCAAAGTCCATCTCAGCAGTAACTTCAACAAACAAGGGATGAGGCTATGGCACACTTATTGTTTGACTTGGCTTGTATCTTTGACTGGGGTAAAAATAATCTTGTTGTTTTTAATGTATCAAAAACTCAGTTCTTACACCTATCAACCTGACCATATTTTCCACAGGAGTACCCACTAATGTTTAATAATATCCAGCTTAATTTTGCATCATCCTTAAACATACTTGGGGTTTCATTCTCTCAGGACTTATCTTGGAAAGATCATATTACATCTCTTGTAAAATCTGCTTCCAAGATATTAAGTGTGCTAAGTTGATTCTGTACCTTCTTTTCCTCTGTACAGTTGTTGACTTTATACAAGGGATTTATTCGTCCCTTTGTACAGTACAACTTTTATGTGTGGGGAGGCTCCCCACTTACATCTCTTAGAGTGGAGTCAAAGGCTTTTCTTCTCATCAAGTCTCCTCCTATTACTGGTTCCCTTCAACCTGTCTCTTTGCCGCACTTCTGCATCTTTATCTCGTTTATGTTGCTACTTTTATGGTCACTGTTCCTCTGAACTGTCTGCCTGCATCCCTCGTCCTTGACGATGGGCCTGTAGTCCCTTTCTAGCAACAAACTCTCACCTTTTTTCTGTTCAACTCTCTATTGCAAAATTTAACCATTACTCCCAGTCCGTCATTTATGCAACGGGTCAACTCTGAAATTGTCTCCCTCTGTCTGTATTTCCTACTTCCTATGATCTCCAGTCTTTCAAACACAGTGTGTCGAGGCATCTCAAAGGCAACTGATCTTAAATTTGGCTCTCTTTCTTATTGTTTTTGTTTTTTTCTTGGAAGGAACAGTTTGTTGGCTCCTAGCCTTTGGTTCCTTCTTCCTTGCATTAAAAAAAATGCTCCCTTGCCCACGGCTGTGAGTTGATGTGGCTTACTATAAGCGGAAGTTGTGGGCCTGAACTTTTGCATCTACGATGTCAAGGAGGAGGAGGCCACAATGTCTGTGTGGAACGAAGTGACAGGGGTGTGTGGCTCAGTTGAGGTGGCCAGCTGTGTGTTCAAGAGGTTTCAGATAAAGATCAACCAGCAACAGCAGGACTTCACTAATCTTCATGTGTTCTGTTACAGGTATGGGTGCCAGAACAAAAACATCACTATGGTTCTCATGGCCCTGCATCACGTGCAAACCAGACGTCTGTTCAGGGATGAGTTCGTCTTTATGAAGTCTGGCCACTCGGTCCTGCCTGTGACCGTATATTTGGCCTGCTTGAGATGAAGATCCGCTTTGCTACGTACATCTCTAGCACCAAGGTGTACATCAATGTACATCAAAGGTCAGTTCCCTGTTGTGGCCATGAAGCAAGAAGACTTTTTGGACGTCAAAGTTCTGATGAACCAAATTACAAAACGTCAGGCAGTTGGCATCTTCCAGGCCTGCCACCTGGTGGCTGACATCACCTTTCGGGAGAGCTAGTACATCAAGAATGGCTACATTCTTGATGACACTCCAGCCAACATCACCAAGGTGCAGGTGATGCATAACTACCCCAAAGAGTGCCTTCTGACATCGCAGAAGTGCAATGACTTCAGAAAGCTCCTCAGTTTTCTGGAGTCAGAAGCACAAACGTGGCTCAAGAGTCTCTTTGACCGTCTGGAGCTGAGGTAGGCACAAGGGATGCATCAACACACTGGTGAGGAGTCAGAGCCAGAGCATGACCCTGACAACGACACTCTGGACTATGTGCCAGCTGTCCCTTTCATTGGTGTCATCAAGCACTAGTGTCAAGCCTCCCTCCTCTCCACTTATGCCTCCTTCATTGATGACTATGGCCTGACAGTGGACAACTCATTTTGGATTATCTCTACTGATACCTTCAAATACTAATCTCAGGTGTTTGGTGAGTGTACTAAGATTTATTTTTCCATCATTACTATGTCTCCTTATACTACTATTTTTTTTACTGCTTTTCTGCCATTGGATTATTCACCTACATTGACAACAACAGCAGTATGTACATACAGACTTGGAGAGTAAGATACGGACATAAGGAGTCTGACATACAGACAAACATGAGAGGAGAGGGAGTGGAAACTTGGGAGTTGGACTGATTGTAGCTTTTTTTTTTGGGGGGGGGGCTGCCCATATGACCTTTTATGGGGGGGGGTCATAGCACATTCATAAAGATTAACGGTATTTACCGTCGTTCTCATCAATGTTGTTTTTTTGCTTAAGCAATGAAGTTTTGCCACAAGACGAGTTGAAAGTGCAGCAAAATGAAAAAGTTTAAACAATTTAAGAAATATTATTAATTATTATTAATTTCGTTGATAAGGTCAAAATATTGTAAGAATCACAATGTACACTCAAAAACCTTTCCTAGAAAAAATAAAAAGAACGTTCTGCCATCAAAATTTTAAAAGTTATGGTTGTGAGAATATTATTGAAATTTGAACCCGTTTTGTGGCGGTATATGATTTGTCATGGGAACACCTTACGTTGCGCGACCCCTCAAATGTGGTGACATAGTTGGCCATCCATTGACATGATATGCAGGACAACATGTTAACCACAGTTCACAAGGATGAGACGGTGGCCACTGGAAACCAGGACGTAGGACCAAGGAAGCTGTGTTCAAGGCAGATTTGGCAGTGGTTATGACATAAACGTGTAACTCGTGGATATGTCTGACTTGTAGTTTGGTGCCCCTGACTATCTCATAAAGTGCTGCAGGTGGTTCAAGAAGGTGTTCCCACACCTTATTGTCACTGTACTTGACTCATTCATACTCTTTATGCAGATTGTATGAATATGAGAGGAAACTCATGTGTGATCTTTATTGTGAGTATTGACATATGTAGCCAGCCGCACTGAGGAGACACAATGATGCTGTAGTGCCCGAGAGGGTCCAGGTCAGACTGTCTCCATGACACTGTCTTGTCAACCTGGGGCAGATGTTTGTTGGGAAGATGGCATAAAGACAGTGCCATGTATATATGTACCTGCGATGGCAACAGGCGTGTAAAGAGACACAGTTCGTGTACGCTGAGTGAAAGGTGGCACTGTGCCCTAAGTATTGATACCACTTCCATATCGAGGCCAGCTACTAGACACTGGAGTGTGGGAAGTTTATATAGTGTCAAAATGTACACATAATTAGAAACAAAAGTGAGGTAAGAAATAACTTAAGACAGAGATGAGTATAGAAAATTGGTGTTATTCCAAAGTAAGCATTTAGAAACATAAGTAATTAGAAAAGTAAGGAGCGACATTATTTAGTGAATCAGAATTGAGAAAAATAAGGAAACAAACTTATGTGATGAGCAGACAAGTAGATACTAAGAATGTAGAGAAATAAGTAGCAGAGTAAGGTGGTGATCTTTCTGTGCTTTTTCTGTACTTTGATTTTGTATATAGGAGTGCAATGAATGAACAATGTAAATTCCTTGGTATATGCCCCTCCCAAACACTGGGGTATGATATCACCCTGGAACAGCCTCCCCAAAAAATCTGTTGGACAAGTGAGTTTCACATACAAGGTGATTATTCATTCTTGCAGCAATGGCAGGGACTGTTGAAGAATTGGGGAAGTTTAGTGGGGTCGGGGAAAGTGGCAGTGGGGCTGTCCCATCATGCCTAGGCAGCCCACCCTATCTGCAGGCTCGAGCAATCCTCCGAGACCCTCATCGCTGCTTCTCCAACAGTTACTCCTCTTCTTTCCTCCACGCCTTGTTGTGCCTCCACCTAGAGACACTTGCAGTGAAGACAAAGGATTGTTGAATAATATGGCCTTTTACTGAATGTGCTAGGTGGTGTAATTGCTGAGATGTTATGATTTAAAAAACAAGAAATTTCTTAAAACTACCCAGCGTAGGGCTCATGGCGTGCCAGATTCAATCAACAACATAAGAGGTTAATTTTTACTAGTAAGTTTGGCAGAATTTGTGGATGTATGCTGCGGACAGGATGACAAGTATAATTACCTATTCATCTGCCTGCCTATCTTTAGTCAGGCGCCTGATTCCCGGAAGCCGTGACAAACAGATCTGTCCTTTGCAGTTTTGTTGCCCTATCTCCTCCTAGAACATCTCACACTTATCAAGCTCCACCCCATTCCTCCATCTCATTTTCGGTCTACACCCTGTATCATGTAATGTTTTTGCGCGCACTTACAAGCAAGCGAGCGTGCGAGCAAGCGAGAGAAAGAGAGAGAGAGAGAGAGAGAGAGAGTGTGTGTGTGTGTGTGTGTGTGTGTGTGTGTGTGTGTGTGTGTGTGTGTGTGTGTGTGTGTGTGTGTGTGTGCAACAAAATCACTGGCAAAGAAACTATCACATATTTATAAATTGAATTACAAGCAGCACAAAACATATTGTTATAAACTAAATTTATATACAGGAATCAACCGCATGTGGATATATGATAATTCAGAAATGTGCAGAAAGGATATTGCTTCCATCAACCACAAAAGAAATGCAAGAAATGTAGCAACATATGATTTTTCAACGTTATACACGAAGATCGAACACGAGGATATAAAAAAGAAGTTGGAATGGACAGTTCAAGTTGCTTTTAAAGGACTGAATAAGAATATCATCGCAGTAGGTGAACACGAAGGATACTGGGTAAATAAAAGAGATGGCAAAACCTTGATGTTCTCAGAGGATCAGGTAATAGATATGACAAATTACCTGGTAGAAAACTGATTTTTTACTTGTGGAAAAATGGTTTTCAAACACTGCTTAGGAATACCCATGGGAACAGACCCAGCCCCATTCATGGCAAATCTATACTGTTATAGTTATGAATTCAAGTGGATGGAACGAATGTAAAAAGTTCAATATTCAGTAGCGAAGAAATTTAACAATACTAGACGATTCATTGATGATCTAATATCCTTGAACAATGATGGAGAAATGAATGCAAGGACAAATGAAATATATCCGGAAGCACTAGTACTAAATAAAGAAAACACCGACCACTGCCAAGCAGGCTTTTTGGAAATTAATATGAAAATAGAAATCATAGTTATATCAACGAAACTCTATGATAAAAGAGATTAATATAATTTTGATATTGTATCATACCCAAATTTGTCGGGAAACATACCTAGAGTTCCAGCGTGCGGTGTATACATATCTCAGTTGCTACGGGTCGCAGAGGCAAGTACAAGTTTGGAAAACTTTACAGCAAGAATCCAACAGGTCACAAGTAAATTCCTAAGTCAAGGATTTTTCAAAACAGAATTACGTAAGACATTAAAGAAAACGTATCACCGTCACTATAACTTCTTCATACACCTGAAAGGAGATCTAAATAGTCTTACAATAAAAATATTTGATTCTGCTACTGATACAATAGTATACCAGAGCCGTCGACGGGCAGAGAGTGCTCACGGGATCCCCCCTGGCTCTGTAGCAGATTAACAACCAAAACCAATTATACTTACAAGTTTGGACTCAACTGGATGTTGCTCAGTCGACCATAACAACAACAAACTATTCCTCTCAATTACAACGACCAGTTTCACCTACCAATTGAGACACAACTGGATTTGTGGAGTAGACTGTAGCACCAGTCGAACAGGGCAGTACTCCCGAGGTTGATGGTGTTAGGGAGAGCTGGAGCTCCCGTTTCACCAGCCCTCAGGACTTGATCCTGACCATCTCCCTTTGCTGAACATTTTCAGTGCATTCATTTACACAGAAAGTAGGCCAGCATGCACTCATAATACCTCTACCTTCAACTGTCTACACCACACTACATTCGCATAACATATCACACCTTCTATTCACGTCTTTAGTAATGGCCGCTGCAATCTTACTATCAAATGAGGTGGTACCTCGGATTGCCACCACCGGCAGGGTAGGGCTGGCGGCACAGGGTCCTCCTGTTCGCCATCAAGCGACTGTGCCGGCAGCGACTGTTGCTATTTCCGGGAATGCTGGTTGGCAAAGTAGTGACAGTGCAGCCTTATTCTTTACCAACATCCGCGGCCTTACCACAAATTTAAAATCAGTTCATTTTTTCCTTCAGTCCATATCCCCTTTGGCCTTTTCCTCACAGAACCACAAATCTCACCCTCTACTGATATATCTCCATTTTGTTTTCCCGGTTACCATCTCCTTACAAACTTCCGTAACAAGGGCGGCACCTGTTCTTATATCAAATCCCAATATGCAGTTGACATTATTTTAAACTTCACTTCATCCAGTTTTGATTACTCATTATATAAATTAAATTGTCAAAACATTACCAAATATATTTGTGTAGTTTATCGTTCCCCCAATGCTTCTTCGGAATCCAGTGTATTTGATTCCATATCCGCTCAATTGAGTAACATTAACCCCTTAACCGCGGGGCGTCACTTTCGTGACGCTTGGGAGCAAGGGATCATACCGCGGGGCGTCGCTTTTGTGATTCTGTGTTATTTTGAATTCACCCGGGCTTTCAAGTGGGGGCTTGTATCATCTATCAGTACTGACAATGTCCAACACTAGTCAGCACTCCTAATCTCATCTGTACTCCCATCCATTGTTGACAATTTAGCCATTTCTCCCCGTTCTTGACTCCCCTCCCTACCCCCCCTCCATTACCCTATCCTCTCGCCTGCCCGGCCATGCTACGCTAAGTAAATCTTCCCTGGAATTTTTCACTGATTTCATCCATTGAAATAAGCCCTATGTCATATTCTTATACCAAATAATATATACAAGAAAGAAATCAGGTAAGTGAGAGTGCCATACACCTGGAATTGGCTAATTATCACCTGACAACACCTCACGTGCACTCGTTCGCTAATTTTCGCTGTTTTTTTCCCCTTGAAATATGCCGTATAATCTATTTTCGTAATAAATATACATGTAAGGAGAGAAGGGAGAAGCCTAACTGATATTTACATTTACCTGGAACTACCTAATTTATAATGTATTGTCTAGATTTCCTGCCAATCATATCAGTGCTACACAAAGCTGTTTCAAGATTTAACATTGGTAGCTCTGATTATATATCTCCTAAGTAGGCCTCTAATCTATTTTCGTAATAAATATACATGTAAGGAGGGAAGGGAGAACCCTAAATGATATTTACATTCACCTGGAACTACCAAATTTATAATGTATTGTCTAGATTTCCTGCCAATCATATCAGTGCTAGACTTAGCTGTTTCAAGAAGTAATATTGGTAACTCTGAATAACCCCTAAAGCAGGCCTCTAGGCTAGCTGGCCTGGCCCCTGCGTTATCAGTGTAGTCTCATCTTCCGAAGTGAGAGGACGTATGTTTCATCTTGCTGACTTCAAGGCCTTTTTTCACCCCCATGCAAATGGCTCTGTGACCTTTACCCCCTACTAAACCTCGTGTGGAAAGGGGTAAAGGGCTGACAATTGATAAAAGAGTGACTACGATCTTTCTATTGAGTAAAACAGTGCAAGTGGAATTGTAAATAATGTGTAAATAATGTGTAAACAGCAAGTGAAAGTAATGAATGTAAATATACGTGAACAATGGAAAATAGTTTTATAAGTTATTTCAAGTGACAGTGCATAACACTGTAAATAAAATAGAAATGTAAATAACGTAAATAAAATAGAGAACGTAAATAGAAATGTAAATGAGTAGTATTATAAGAATACGAGTATATACCCTAGGAGTAATGAAAGTGAAAGTTTCACTTTAGCATGTCTGAATGCTATGAGTTATGAGAGTGAAGATGAAAGTGACATTCACTCTCAATGCCAGTATACAGGACGAGAAAGTGAATGCTACGTATTTTACTGAAAGAAATTGAATCCCTACAGTGACAATAAACTAATACTACTGAAGGAAACTTATGGATAAAGACTGTAGATATATATAAGTGTTATATAGTAATAGAAATATAAAGTGTGAGGGGTTTTATGAATAATAAATGACAGACTACCATGAGCGAACTAGTGCCAGTGCGACGATCAGACGCGCTCGTAATTTCCATTGCTTTCATAGTGTTTTTTTTTTTAGTATGGATCCCAAACTACTTGAAAATTGTAGAATAGTGTTTATAGTGTTTGTATCTGGCTGTGGTAATCATATTACGGGTTGTCGGGAAGTGTAAAGTGGAGACTTCGTTACCCTTCTTCAGAGGTCTCCACAAGTCCTACGGTAACCGACGAAGGCTCAACAATCATTCCAGGAGAAAGCTGAAGGTATGTGCCATAAGCATATGTAATTTTATTATTCTAGGACTAATAACTGATTTTTGGCAAATATTTTTTGAGAGTCTGTCGGAGCCCAAATAACCCCGCGGCACACGCAAGTAATTGGTAAACAAGCCCGCGGTGCAGGGGTTAACCTTGCCCTTAGCACCGGAATTACCATTTTGGCTGATTTTAACATACATAATGTTGAATGGTTATTGCATTCTGCCCGGACTGACGACGCTGGTCTAGAGTGAGAGATGTTTGCGGAATCGTTTAATCTCACCCAGTTGGTAAAGCAACCAATCAGAATACCTGATATTCCTGACCATAATGTCCATCTCTTGGATTTATTCTTGACAAATAATCCAGATCAATACAGGATAGAGGTACTGTCACCACTTGGATCCTCTGATCACAGTCTCATCAAAGCCTCATTAGTTAACCCTCCCACACCTCCCCGTTCTGAACCTGTCAGGGTGACCCGATGGCACTTTGATAGGGCAGACTGGGATGGATTTATAAATTATCTTGCTGACATTCCATGGCAGCCTTTCTTCTCTAGTGATCCCAAATCTACCCAGTCCCACATTTGTGACTTAATACTTGCTGGTATGGATTTATTCATACCAAGTCAAAAGTTCACTAAAAGATCGAACTCTCCAAAATGGTTTAATGGCAACTGTGCTAGAGCAACAGCCCAAAAGTCATTAGCATATAACTCTTACTTAAAATCAAAAACATCTGAATCACTCTCCCAATTTAAAATTGCTAGAAATCATGCAAAAGCTGTATTAAATCTAAATCAAACTTTCTTCAAAGGCAAGCATCAAAACTACTTAACAACCCTAATGACAATAGAATATTCTGGTCAACTCTTAATTCTTTCAATAATAACTTTAACAAGTCATCTTCCATTCCCCCACTAAAATCATCAGATGGCAACATTACAAATGACCTGCTTGGGAAAGCAGATATCTTTGCCAGTACCTTTGCCAGAAACTCTACCATAGACGATACCAGCCAGAATGTCCCAGTACTGGAACTTGATTCTCCCGAAATTGCCCCACTTAAAATACAGACAAGATATGTAAAATCCATCCTAGACAATTTACCTACTAACAAAGCTCCAGGCCCAGATGGAATTCCGCCAATTGTTTTGAAAAAGTGTTCCCCTGAACTTGCCTCTGTCCTAGCTAAATTATTCAGACTATGTATACGTACTTCTTTATTCCCAAATTCATGGAAAGAAGCGAATATCCACCCAATTCCGAAGAAAGGAAGTTCGTCTGACCCCTCTGATTACAGACCAATAGCTGTCACATCTTCTCTTGGTAAGGTATTTGAAACTTTAATTAATAAGCACATTGTTAAACATCTTGAATCCAACAACTAAATTAGTGATAGACAATATGGTTTTCGCCACGAAAGATCCACCATTGACATACTCAATCTATTAACTCATACCATCCATCAATCAATTGATCTTTTTGGAGAAACTCATGCAGTAGCTCTTGATATCTCTAAAACTTTCAAAAGAGTATGGCACCGTTCCCTGTTCTCCAAACTCCCCTGCAATGGACTAACATCTTTTGTTCCTTTGTTTTCTTCATATCTTAGTGACAGGAAAATAAGAGTAAATGTAGATGATGTATATACCAATTTCCACTCAATTAATGCCGGCATGCTGCAGGGATCAGTTCTGGCACCAACCCTATTTCTGGTTCATATTAATGATCTTTTATCTGTCACCCACAATCCCATTCACTCATATGCTGATGACTCAACACTACATAGTTCATTCACACTCAGACACCCATTTTCAAAGTCTAATATCTCTACCTCTCAACTCAGTACAGCCATCTCCATAAATCAAGATCTATCTACGATCAGTAGTGAATGGGGACAAAACAACCTTGTCTCTTTTAATGCTAGTAAAACTAAATATATACAGTTTACTAACAGAGAGATATTGCCAAATTCGTACATTACCTTCAGTGCTACTAATATTCCAATCTCCAAAAGTATTGAAATTCTTGGCCTCTCACTTAACAGTGCCCTCAGCTGGACCTCTCATGTCAGATCACTTGCTAAAACCGCCTCAAAGAAACTTGGATTATTGTACAGAGTCCGTAACTTCTTCGCCGATGAGCAGTTAGCTATAATTTATAAGAATCATGTGCACTCTCAGCTTGAGTATTGCTCACCCTTGTGGAATGGTTGTGGAGAGATTGCATTAAGACAACTAGACAAAATTCAGAACAAAGCTGTTAGAATCATTAACAACCCTGCCATTACATATAAACTACCTCCTCTGCATGTAAGAAGGAATGTTGCCTCCCTTGCATTATTTTACAGATATTTTTTGGGCAAATGCTCAGACGAAGTTGCGTCCATGGTGCCACCGCTCCATGCCTTCCCTCGTGCTACACGGGCATCTGGTAGCGCTCATGACTGGAATGTCACTCAGCCATATTGCAGAACTTCTGCCTATCAGAATTCTTTCATTCCCCGAACTGCATCTCTCTGGAATTCGCTTCCCCAGAGTTGTTTCCCTCCAAATTTCAACCCACAGCTGTTCAAGTCTAACTGTTACAGATATTTTATGAACGGAGGACGCCAGTAAACTGGTGTATGGATTTTTTTTTTTTTTTACTCATTTGTTTTTCCTTTCTCCTTTCTGTTATTTATGAAAAAAAAAATCAACGATGACAACAAGAAACCATTACTACCAAACTGAACTCCACTGGAAATGGCATATTTGTCCTATCTTTTCATGTGTGTGTGTGTGTGTGTGTGTGTGTGTGTGTGTGTGTGTGTGATAGCCATACTGGACATAATTCTTTCTACCATCAGACGGTTTTGTTCAGTTTTAGAGAGGAATCTCGACGTGTGAGGGTTAAACATAATTACTGCAGTTGACTCTTCCTCGCTGAACAGAAATATGGCGGTGGCAAGAATTAAATAAGAAAGAGACGGTAAGAAACCGGTGCTGAATTAGCTAATACCTTCACTAAGATGACATTCTGTTTAATTTTCCCTGCTGTATTCAGACGAATTTATTTGGTTAAGGACGGACTTTTTGAACTAGAGGGAACTAGAGGGATCCTTAAACCCATCACTAACATACATCATTTCTAAACTAAACTAAAATCTTTGGAGACAGCGACCTTATATTGGAAAACTCGTCACCGGGATGAAGGGGTTAAGGAAACTACCGCATAATAGATATCTCACAGACTAAATATGTGTTTCCTAACGAAGAGCAAGTGTACTAAATATAAAACAATTATATCCTAAGGAAACTAATCAAAACAATGAAGTGTTAGTAGGAAACATACAAAACTAGAGGAGCATTCAGTGGAGCGCATCTCTCTAACAAGGGGAATGGAGTTTCCAAGCAACTCTTTATCATGGGTTGCGATTGCTTATTATCGATTAGGGTTTCGCAAAAAGTGTTTTCCGGATCTGAAATCTGTAATACGACCCAGATCAGACCTAAAAGTTAATCGATTGTTTCCTGCGACATGGGCTATCTACCCACCAAAATTGGTCCATATCTCTCTTTTAGTTTATGAGTAATCCTGCTAACAGACAAACAAACAGGAGTGAAAACATACTGTTACTGTCGGTGAGAACAATGGATATGGGCTGTGTGAAAACTCCTTAACCTTTTAGTTCGATCATGTATTTCTGTATTTCACTCTTGCTATTTCCTGGCGAATTTCTTTACCATAGGAATGACACTGAGCTGCAAGGGTTAGACAGAGCTGTTATTAACCCTGCCATCTCATTTATAATGTATTGGGTTTATCTCCTGCTGATCTGATTGGCCCATTGCCATTTTTTTCTGTTTTACAGATTATATACTGCCTTCATTACCTTTTCTTTGCAACAGGGACCCATAACCTGAATTCTCAATGATCTGGCAGTTCCAAGAATATTAAAAACGTAGGCTTTCAAAGAGTTTAAAAAATTAAGACAGTCTTACCTTACTTTCTGTGACTGGGACTCATATTTTACTATTATAGACAATCTGTTATGCTTTACTGTTTGCAGTCTTATTTTAGTTTTAAGAATAATATCAAAACAGCAGGAAAAATACTAAAAACTATGTTTTCCCTGCATAGCCCACCCTTAGACTCATTATCTCTTATTATAATATTACCACTTTAGGCATGATTTTTTCTCTCAGTAATAGTGTTAGAAATGCACAGAAATAGTTAATCTTTTCACATTGCATTTCATCATTTATTCTTATGTCCCTTCACATTGTTACTGCACAGTACAGTTTCATTTTCCTTTCGGTTTCAGTATTAACTTGTCGGAAAAATAGTTTTTCTGACATTACTTATGTTGTAACATTGCATCAAATACTCATGTGTCACTCTTCATTCTCACTTCCACTAGGCAAAATTATTAAGATATTCATTTTAGTGAACGTGAATAGCAAGGAGCTATTAAATAATGAATCCAAGCCAGTAGGCGATGATGGCCAGCTCTATGTGGGCCGTTGTTGTTCAGCCTGTACACACAAAGAAGGACCCTTATTGGTTAGAGTCTAAAAATACCATTTCTCGCCTCTCTGTGGACACAAACTAAACTATCCAGAGAACAGAAATAATTTGATATTTGCATAAACACAATAAACATCAAAAAATGTGAAAAAAAAAAATCATATTTTTTAATAAAACCTCCCATATTATATACTGATTTTGTTTGTAATACACATATATACCTAGTTATTTTAAACCAATACAGCATCACTGAAGTTTTTTTTTTTTTTTTTTGGGGGGGGGTGAAAATAAGGATATTTCTTAAAGCGATGTTTTTTCGCTCTACTTAGTTTTCACAGACGTGTAAGTGATCATTTTGTGAAATTTTTCGCGTTTCATTGAAAAGCATAGCATTGGTTTAGGAAGCTAAATGTTGCATTGCCAGATGAGCCAGACATTTCTCTTCAATTTGGATCCCGATAATTTCCGGACCCACGGCCACGGAGGTTTATGAAGGCCGTTGCTAGGCACCGAGTAGTTGCCTAGCAGCATAAGCCTTGCAAACACAACTAGGTCATAGGCTGTTCATTGTGTCCTGGTTTGGTTGGAATCAGTTAATGCTGGAGGGCAGAAGTGCCTGCCCCAATTAAACACGATATACAAGAATAGATGACTACAAGACTACAAGAAAAAAAAAAAAAAATCTAGAAAGAAAGAAAATGCGACTGACAGTAAAGGCAGCATGGGAGCTGGCCAACATATCCCGGTCAGACACTGTATTTCTTCATGTATCCGTATATATATCTCTATTTTCCACATCACTAGACAATCCTTTTTCCCATATCATTTCAGTAACGATGTTTAAATGGCGGTGAAAAAATTAGAATCAGTATGACTTACCTTTATATCTCACCATCCGCTTTAGTATATTTTTCCCATTTCACTTGGCACTTGTTTTTCTTTTCATTCCAGAAAATGTTTGAAAAGTAGGGGAAGAAGTTAAATCATAAATTAACACACCTACATTAATCACATTCCAACCTTGCATCTGTTCATAATATGTTCCCAATTAAAAAGACATTCTTTTAGGTTCACACAGAGAGTAGGCCAGCATGCTCTCCAGTACAAATTTCTCTAACTATCTACACCAAACTACATGCACTGTACACACTACACTTCCTATTCAAAATTCATTTAAAATGGCGTCTCTTCACCAAGCCTCGGAGTCCCCAGGGGGGGGGGACCATAAATGCCCCCACCATCCGCCCCTCTCCCGGTGACGACTCAAATTACCTGGAACCACTGTCTGACTCTCTTCTTCTTCATTTCTGCAACATTCGCGGCCTTTCCTCTAACTTTCGCTCTGTTGAGCACCACCTCTCCTCCTCTAAACCTCACCTTCTTTTTCTAACGGAGACTCAGCTGTCTGAGGCAACTGACAGCAAACCCTTTTCTGTATCCTCCTACTTTCTCTATACTCATTTCAAAGCCAAAGGTGGCTGTTGTGTATATATACGCAACGACTTGTCTTGCTCTCGTGTTCCTGAACTCGATTCTTCTGAATTCTCTACACTCTGGCTTCGGCTTTCCTGTCATTCTCTGACTAAATATATCTGTGCTGTTTACTTATCCCCTAATTCTACTGACTATCAAAAATTCTTCGACTATCTTACTTCTACGATGGAATACATTCTATCCATTTCTCCTTTCTCTGAAATCTCCATTTTAGGAGATTTCAATGTTCACCACCACCATTGGCTCTCCTCTCCTTTCATGGATCCACCTGGTGAACAAGCCTACATCTTTTCTATCCTTAATGACCTAGAGCAGCTTGTACAGCACCCTACCCGTATCCCTGACCACCTTGGAGAGAGCCCCAACATACTTGACCTCTTCCTCACAACTAATCCTTCTGCTTACTCTGTTAATCTTTTCTCTCCGTTGGGCTCCTCCGATCACAACCTTATTACCTTAACTTGTCCTATCACTCCGGTATGGCCTGTGGACCCTCCAGGGAAACGTCGTTTGTGGCATTTTGGAGCCGTGGACTGGGAGGCCCTCAGGCAGTACTTCTTTGATTTTCCTGGAATGATTATTGCTTCCATGGCCGGGAGCCATCTGAGTGTGCCTTGCGCATTATGGAGGTTATTCTCTCGGGCATGGAAGCATACATTCCTTTCTCATATCCTTTGACTAACGCAATAAAGCCTTGGTTTAATCACGCTTGTTCTAACGCTGTCCGCAACAAGGAGAGGGCCTACAAAAGGTACTGGAGCCAACGCACCCCTGAATCACATCATCTTTACGTTTCTGCCCGGAATCGTGCTAAGTCTGTTCTTCGCTCTACTAAAAATAATTTCATCCATACTAAATGCTCTCAACTCTCCAACTCGAATTCTTCCCGCTCCTTCTGGCACCTTGCCAAAAATCTTTCTAACAACTTTACCTCATCATCCTTCCCTCCTCTTTTCTACTCTGATGGCTCTGTAGCTATTTCTTCTACTGATAAAGCAGATCTCTTCGCACAGACTTTCTCCTCCAATTCCACCTTAGACGATTCCGGTGCTGTTCCTCCATCTCTTCCCCCCTCTGACTTCCTCATGGCTGACAATAAAATTTCTTCAGTTGATGTATTTTCTGCCATTACTGGCCTCAGTACTAACAAGGCATATGGGCCTGATGGGGTCCCTCCTGTTGTTCTCAAGAACTGTGCTTCTGTGCTTACACCCTGCCTAGGTAAACTCTTTCGCTTTGTCTGTCAACTTGTACCTTTCCTTCTTGCTGGAAGTTTGTTATCATTCAGCCAGTCCCAAAGAAGGGTGACCACTCCCAACCCTCCAACTATCGTCCAATTGCTTTAACGTCCTGTATTTCAAAAGTTTTTGAGTCAATTCTCAATAGAAAAATTTTAAGGCATCTTTCCTATCACAACCTTCTTTCCGATCGTCAGTACGGGTTCCGTCAGGGACGCTCCACTGGCGATCTTCTCACCTACCTTTCAGACTCCTGGTCATCCTCCTTTCGGGACTTTGGTGAAAGCTTTGCCATTGCACTTGACATCTGAAAGGCTTTCGATCGAGTCTGGCATAAATCTTTAATTTCCAAACTGCCCTCCTACGGTTTCTATCCTTCTATCTGTGCCTTCATCGCTAGCTTCCTTTCTGGTCGTTCTATTCCCGCTGTTGTAGACGGCCATCGTTCTTCTCCTAGATCTATCAACAGTGGTGTTCCTCAGGGCTCTGTCCTATCACCTACTCTCTTCCTTTTATTCATCAATGATCTTCTAAGCTGTACATCTAACCCTATCCACTCATACGCTGATGACTCCACCCTTCACCTTTCCATTCGGTTCCCGCAACGCCCATCTCAATAGTTACTTCAACAAACAAGGGATGAGGCTATGGCACACCTAATGTCTGACTTGGCTCGTATCTCTGACTGGGGTAAAAATAATATGGTTGTTTTTAATGCATCTAAGACTCAGTTCTTACACCTATCAACCCGACAAAATCTTCCACAGGTATACCCACTAATGTTTAATAATATTTAGCTTAATCCTGCATCATCCTTGAACATGCTTGGGGTTTCATTTACTCGGGACTTATCTTGGAAAGATCATATTACATCTCTTGTAAAATCTGCTTCCAAGAGATTGGGTGTGCTAAGCAGACTCCGCTCTTTCTTTACCCCTGCACAATTGTTGACTCTATACAGGGGTTTTATCCGCCCCTGTGAGGAGTACAACTCTCATGTGTGGGGAGGCTCCCCACATAGAGCTCTTCTCAATAGGGTGGAGTCAAAGGCTTTTCGTCTCATTAACTCTCCTCCTCTTACTGACTCCCTTCAACCTCTGTCTCTTCGCCGCACTGTTGCATCTTTATCTCTTTTCTATCGCTTCTTTAATGGTCACTGCTCCTCTGAACTGTCTGCTTGCATTCCTCCTACTCTACATCGGGTGCGTCTGGCAGCAAAGTCTCATCCCTTTTCTGTCCAACTCTCTAATGCAAGAGTTGACCGTTACTCCCAGTCTTTCATTTATGCAACAGGTCAGCTCTGGAACTGTCTCCCTCTGTCTGTATTTCCTGCTGCCTATGATCTCCAGTCTTTCAAACGCAGTGTGTCCAGGCATCTCAAAATGATCGGATCTTGAATTTGGCTCTCTATTGTATTTTGTTTTTCTCTTGGAGGGAACTATAACTGCGGGCTCATGGCCTTTGGTTCGTTCTTTCTCGCATTAAAAAAAAAAGAAAAAAAAAAGATATAGGCGTGTTCTTAGGGAATCTCAGCCTCAAGAAGAATAAAATTGCCAAGGTCGTTATGAACGGCATCTTTAATTTGTTCCCTCCAGACGTTTCGACATATATTTTGTCATCAGTGGTTATAACCTAAAAGAAAAGATAATACATACATTATAGTACGTTACATAATGGCATAAAAAAAAAAAACAAATAAAAGGAAATGCTCCATATGTTTCCTATACTAAGTATATGGGGACCACTGAATCAGTGTCGTTAAAGTAGGTGTGAGAGTCTAAGATTTCCCGACATGTGTCTGTTATCTGTTAGTGGATTTTTCCCTAATTAATATGACATAACTCAGCGTGGTCTTGTACTACTGTGTGAGGGGGACAAGACAGACTACGATCAGTTCTGCTTGATCGACCCAGGTGCTCGTCTGTCCTAGTTTTATTTGCTGCCTTGTTTTATTTGCTGCCTATACACCCAGCTTGGCAACTGGGACATTTAAAACAATAAACAGCAGGTGAGCATAGGACAGTCGGCATATGGTCTTCAAAAAAAGAAAGAAAGAAAAAAAAAAAGAGCCAATTTTGATGTAATTAACTGGAAAATATATGAAATTTTATCTGCATTTACACCATGCTGAGGTATATCACATTATTTTAAGAAAAATCCATTTATCAGATAATAAACACATGGTGTAGAGAAAACTGAAGAACACTGGAATCCATCTACATCAGGTCTCTCAAGCCAACTCACAATAATGCTGATTCAGTGGTCTCCGTATGCTTAGTATAAGGAGCATATGGAGCCTTTCTTTTTATTTGTGTTTTGTTTGTTTGTTTTTTCAGTTATGGAACACACTTTTACTTATGAAATATTTTTTCTTGAATTTTAACCAATGAAGATGACAAAATATATAAGTCGAAACATCTGAGAGGAAGTAATTAAAGATCCTGTTCGTAATGACCTTTATGATTTTTCAATTCCGTGATAACTGATGTGAATGGTGCAGGAACATAAATAAATATATATATATATATATATATATATATATATATATATATATATATATATATATATATATATATATATATATATATATATATATATATATTCAGGGGTAGGATCTCACTGCTACCTGGCACATACCCATGTGGCAGATAAGGAAAGGCCTTGTAGCAATACGAGGTAGCATCTTATGCGGACCATGGAACCCCCTATAGATGTATAGGGCTCCACCGAATTTACTGAATAAGATGGCACAAAAATTATATCTCACCAGAGACTAATGTGGCAGGGAGGTGAGATTGTTTGCCAAAATCCCCTAAACCTTACAACGAATTCTTCTGCAAATGATTTCATGGGCGTTTCTGTTCTATCCTCATATACTAAACGTCCAATTTCACTGCCTCCTGCGATTGTGGACAGTGTGCCACTGACAGTGAGTAGGCATTGTCCCGGCAAATCAGAGACCGGAACATTGAATAAACTGAAATTCATGAAGATCTACACATACAATGTAAGAAGCCTGAAAGAAGGTTATAAACTTGATATGTCAGTGGCTGAATAACATTAGCTGGAATATTGCAGGTGTAATTTAGATCCACAGAAAGGAGAAAAAATAATTTAGCTCCAAGAGAGTGAGCACCTATTTTTCTACAGAGGAATTCAAAATGATAGAGTTAATGGTGTAGGACTTGTAACTGACAGAAATCTTGCAGAGAACTTTGTTAATATCAGCAGTGTAACTGACAGGGTAGCATGGATTATCATTAGAATAGGCAAAAGATACTCTCTGAAAGTAATTCAAGTAAATGCTCCGAATTTTCAAAGCTCAGATGAAGATGTAGAAACATTCTATGATTACATCTCTCAGATTATGAAAGAAGTGAGGACCAGACATACTATACTCATTGGAGACTTCAATGCAAAACTTGGCAAATCGAAAAATGGAGAACCATGTACGGCAAAATTTGAAGTGAGGGAAAGGAGTGACAGAGGTTAAATGGTGGTAAATTTGGCTGAAAGGTATAACATGAGAACAATGAACACATTCTTTCATAAAAGAACAAGTAAATAATGGACCTGGAGAAGTTCAGATGATGAAACAAAGAATGAAATTAACTTCATTATGGCAGATAAGAATAACACGACCATAAATGTCACAGTTATCAACAAACTAAATATTGGAAATGACCATAGAATGGTGGCCTGCATAGCCAGATTTAACCCTTCGTACGCCAGGTGATAAAAAAGGTAACCCGGAACGCCATGTGGGGGTCTTAAAAATAAATAAATAAATAAATTTTTGATTTCTGCCATATGCACAATTTTACAGATGTTAAATTTTGTACATATGTTGCCCAGGAAATGGCACGTGTAGCCAATCCACCATGCGTTCCTTTTGTGTTTTATTTTTATGTTTTTTGTGTGTGTTTTAATGAATGTAAAATTTGCATGATTTTCTTTAAAACTTTTGAAAGTTTGTATATGTAATGAATGATGTGGCATATATTTATAGGTTACATCATTCGTATTCATTCAGCATGCTCTTAACATAAGAAAATAAACGCATTATCAGTTATAAAACCAAAGAAAAAACACAATATCATGAAAATAAAATAATGTGAAAAATATCTTTGAACATATGTTGAGAACATTGAAAAGATTGACATATATATTCAGAAAATCCCTGAATGATTTACAAATCAAGTACACATGAACATAAATAAGACTGGCATATTTTTAATCTGAAAACCCCTGAATGGTTTTAACACCAGATAAATTACTGCAGGTGTCATTATCAGCATCAGAAATGGAAAATCTTCTACGATTCTCCCCCACTGACTGTAGAACATCTAAACAATCAGTGACATGGTCACTAGTATCTAGAATCTGAAAAACGAAAAAAAAAAAAAAAAAAAAAAGTTACACGGAATGCTATGTGGGGTACCGGACGACCCACAATGAAGTTTGCGCCCTCCTGACTCCTGAACTATGAGTCTTTCCAATCAAATGTTGTGTGCTTATACACTAGCCAAAGATAAAGAAAGTCATGGTTCGCCAGATCCCTAAAACTATAAGTGGCTGAATGACAGCATTTTAAAAATGTGTTGGGGTCAGTCTGACCTCACATGGCTTAATTAAGAAGGGTTGGGTTCAGGAGTGAAAGTGTGAAGCAGATTAAAAAAAAAAAAGATATATCCAATAAAAGTAAGCAAAAACAGCAGCCTTTTAATTAGAAATAACAAACAGATTACAGATTTCAGGCTATGAATTATGTTGAGTGTGACATCGTTAAGTTAAATGACAGACTAACAAAAGTGCTATGAAAATCATTGGTGGTAATAGGGAAAGCTAATACAGTTAAAGCCAAGAAATATTCAAAAATTACCCCCGAGATCATGAAAAGAAGGAAAGAGATGAAAGAAAATACAGAGGTGAAACAGATCGAGCAGAATTAACTAATTTTATCAACAAGAGACAGATGGAAGAAAAAATACAGAGAAACATGGATCAGATAAAAAAAAAAAAAAATCAAGAAAGGAAAGAGTCTGACGCATTTCCCAAGTAAAATGCACTAGGAATGCAACAAATTAGATCAATGAAGGACCAAACGGTGAAGCCATTAAATGCAGAGATGGAATGGTGAGGAGAATTGAAGAATTTTACGAAGAACTATATGAACCAAAGACAATACCAGAGGCGTATTTAGGATCTTGAAACACTGGGGGCTTAGCCCAGCCCAGAAATCTTTAGATTTGCACCGGAAATGTTCTTGGCTTCGTCTGCCGTACCGCAAACATCTTTGATTCCTTTACTTCTTGAATAATCTGTGCCGTGACCTCTGTGGAGCAACATCGATTAATTCATTTTTAGAATAAAACAAGAGGTATGTACAACTGGCAGGAGCTTTGTATCTCTGCAGGACAGGGTCGAATTTTGCAGCAGCTGCATACACTCAAGGAAGTTCCCTTGATTGGGGTTGTCATCCGTTTCACTGTGGCCACGAAAAGAAATGACCTGTTTGGCTAGAAAGACAGTAGCCGAAAAAATGCAGCATAAATACTCCCTTTTTTCACTGACCTCAGCCGCACTAGCAGTTTGTAGCTGCTCAGCTACATCACCATGACCTTTGCTTGCTTTAAAGCTCATCCATGCCTTCATGGAGGCCTTGTGTAATGAAGTCTTCTTATGGTTCCTAAACGAACCCAGAGCCCTCTGCCAGTTGCTGTAGCCAGTAGATGCTAGACCATCTTTCTTTTCCCTACATTACTGCTTGCTGAATAGTCTGCAGCAGAAGCAGAAGGCAGAATTTTGGCTGACTGAATACTCTAGCCAGTTATAACTGTCGTACCAGCTCCTCTGAAAGGATCTCCTCTGAAGCCTGAATTGTTTGGAAAGAAACTGGATATCTTTTACTTGCTTTGGACCTGTGTCTGGGCTTCCTAAATCTGTCTCATTAGAGCCCTCTCCTTTTTTCTCCTCGTCTGTCCTCCCTGGCTCATCTGTGAAGCAACAGTAAACGACAGGTTTTAGGCCTTTACTTTTTGTCTACCCACAACAAAACTCGCACCAACTCCATCAACTGTTTCATTTGCTCTATGAGTTACCTAGTTAACATTTTTTCTTTTTATTTTTACATATTTTACTAATCACACTAATTTACACCGCATTTTCGTTTTATTGTCCTGTATTAGTCTACATTTGATTTATTTCACACCTGTTATGCCATGTGTCTAATTTACTCATCGTCTTGTCTTTTATGCCTTTCATTTATATCTCTTTTATTCTCCTATATGAAATGTTTTGAGCTACATTTAAGTTATTAAATGTGATGCACTATACAAATAAATGTATTAGTATTAATTGCATATTACACACACACACACACACACACACACACACACACACACACATTTACTAAATAACCAGTCATCTTTGAACGGCACTGTTGGCACACTAATGTGTATGGGGAAATCATACAAAACACGCTTAAATAATGGGTCGATTTTTTTCTAAATAATTAAAAAGTGGCACTGACTGAGTAGCCTTTTTTTTTTTTTTTTTTTCCAGTCGGAAGATGGAGCAATTTAATTTGTAAATAATATTAATATTACAATATCACAGTGAGTACAGGCTAACTAGACAAGTGGTTCTTAAACTTGTGTGCCTTGGAATTATTCTTATTTGATGCTTGATTTACATAGCTGTAATCAAAAGTGTGCGTTAAATACTTGGTGTGTCTTGTGTGACAAAAACGTTTGAGAACCATTGAGCCAGACTGGCTACTGACTAGCTGACTGAAGAACCCTCTGCTTCACCAACTTGAGTTTGTAGACAATGTAGAGGCAGCGGCAGTCTCCCGTCCTGACTCATCTGCTGCTACAGCAACAGCAGGAAGTAACTCTTCCTTCGCCTTCTCTAGCCTTGCAGGCTGCACGTCACTGCTTTAGTTCCCTTTCTTTTTGAAAAAGCTTCTTAAATCCATAGCCTCAGGTCTTGCAAGTTACCACTAGATGTCAACAAGCCCTGTAACCTGCGCTCTCTCTCTCTCTCTCTCTCTCTCTCTCTCTCTCTCTCTCACACACACACACACACAGACGCGTGCGTGGGCTGGCACTACTGCGTGACTGATGACCGATTGGCGAGTGGCCGTGAATACGTGATAGCAACGAACGTGAACCAGACGGGATCAAACCGAATGTGGTCCGTAAGAGACCTATCAATTCTAGTATAACAACAATAATTAATATTTTGTGTTGGCCCCGGCCGGGGTTATTCTTATTTTTATATTAAAAAAAAAAAAAAAAAGGCTCTTAGAGGTCTGGGGCTATTCATAGAACATATGGGGCTATAGCCCCCAATGCCCAGGCCTAACTACGCCAGTGGACAATAGTACCAATAGCTAACTTTTCAGTTGGCACAAGTGAAATTCCAGAGGTAACACCAAAGTACAGTTTCCTCTTCAAAGGCGGAAAAAGGGAGCGCCCCAGGAGAAAATGTAATACAATAAGATTTAATATCGGATTTGGAAGCAGGCCTATAAGTGCATAACAGGCTTGCCCACTTATTTACTTGGTGTATAAAGAAGAAAAAAAATTTCCATGACGTGGTGTAATGCCAGTTATTTTGTTTTCCAAGAAAGACGACTCAAAAAATCTAAGCAACTATTGACCCATTAGCTTATTACCAGTTATTTACAAATTCTTCACTAAAGTCCTTACGAACAGAATAACAACAAATTTGGAAGAAAACCAGCCTCATGAGCAGGCAGGAATCCAATGCACGTATTCGACTACTGATCATCTACTCACAGTGAGTCAGCTAATTAAGAAAACTACAGAATATAATAAACCACTGTGCCTAGGTTTTGATTATGAAAAGGCTTTGGACACAGTGGAGCACATAGCAATTATAAATTCATTGCAGGAACAAGGAATAAATGAGAATATTGTAAAATTGCTCGAAAACATAAATAAAGAGGGAACTGCTGCAACTGCAGTAAATTAAATAATGACACGAAAAAAATTAAGATTGAGAAGGACCTGTGTCAGGGAAACACAGTTTCACCAAACATATTTACAGCATGCCTTGAAAGTATATTCAGAAAGCCAACAGGGAGACCAAAGGAGTAAACATAGAGGGAGAAAACCATAATCATTTAAGATTTGCAGATGGCACTGTCCTAATCCCAGAAACAGCATTTACATTTCTAGAAATGTTAAATGACCTAAATAAGGAAAGTAACAAAGCAGGGCTACGGATGAACTGGAGTAACACTAATGTTTACACTAAAAACACTAGAGACCGTCATCAGAATAAGCAAAAAAAAAAAAAAATTAGAGAAGGCGAGGAGTACAATTAACTGGGGCAAGTACTAAAGCTGACGAAAGACCATGACAGTGAAATAAGAAGACGCAATAGCCGACAGCTGGCTGGGAAGCTTTCAGTACACATAGAGAGATCAAGAAAAGTAACTTGCAAGTGTGTATGAAACGAAATGTATATAATGAATGTAAGATTACAGCTATGACATACGGCCGTGAGACCAGAAAACTGAAAAAAAAAAATAAATAAAGCAAATCAGCTAATAATTTCTCAAAGAGCAATGGAAAGGTTAATGCTGCGAATTTCTTTAACAGACGGGAGAAGAGCAACTTGAGTGAGAAAGCAGACTAAAGCCAAAGACATAGAAGATATAAAAGAACAGAAGTTGAGGTAGGCAGGTCATGTAGCAAGAATCAGGAAGAATCGATGGAGCAAGAGGCTGACCGACTGGACTCCAAGGAATAGTAAACATAGCAGAAAAAAGCCAGATGGAAGGTGGAGAGATGAGACTTTTTCAGGCAAAACGTGGCAGGGATTGGCTGAGTCAAGAAATTGTTGTACAAGGATGGGGGAGGCCTTTGTTCAGCCCTGGACTTGCAATTGCTGCTGCTGCTGCATATATATATATATATATATATATATATATATATATATATATATATATATATATATATATATATATTGTTACATAGCCTATAATTTCATCATCCTTTGTGTAATTCTAACGTACAGTATGCTGCATGTGAGATCACGAGCGTGTTCTACCTCACTCCCCCCCTCCTCCCTTATAGTAAAGTAAGTCGTTCTTTCTGTTGTTCAGAGCAGGATTGTCAACTCTTTGTCCCCATGGCTTCATTTGCGCGTTCTTCTTACAAGTTGTATCAAGCTCTGCCGGCCCCTATATAATGAGCTCAGTCTCTGCATTATTGCCACTTAGATCTACTCTTCATTTTGTTCACATCTCTGTCCTCCCCTGTACAGTTATTATTGTGAGTGCTCAGGAAGTCTCCAGCCATCTAGCAGCTGTGTAATTTGAGTATCAGTGTTATTACATTTTTCTTGTACTGTGTAGCATAAGGTGTTAATTCTTAGGCCTAGTAAGGTTTTTGTGATTAATGTAAAGTTTCATGTCAGCCAATTATTAATAATAGTTTGTATCTGTAATAATATATCTTTCATTCACTGAGTATTATCTGGTATTGTCATTTTATCAGGGCTGACTTAGATAAATTTACTCTGGTTAATTTCGTGTTAATAGAGGCTATTGCAGTTAACCATATATTTAACCTGTTTTTTTTGCCATTACATTATCCTTATGAGTCCTGAATGTTTTGTTGTTAGTTTGAGCATTAAACTTTAACTTGTAATTTTACCTAACTCTTTTGTTTTGAACCTGGAACTTTACGGGACAGTAGTGATTTTTAGTATTCTCACTTAAAGTGTACATTATCTTTCTCTGTTCCGTAACAATATATATATATATATATATATATATATATATATATATATATATATATATATATATATATATATATATATATATATATATATATATATATATATATATATATATATATATATATATATATTAGGGCTGGCATTATGTTACGGTAAGGTGCGGAGTACGGTATGGTACGGTTATTATTTTGTCAAAATTTTTTGGTACGAAGTTCTATCTATCTATCTATTGCCAGACGCCTCAATCCCGTTCGGGGTGGCCACAAACAAATCGCCTCCACGTCGCCCTGTCCCCCGCCATTTCACTGCCCTGCTTCCACCTCACACACCCCTCTCTCATATACCACTCCACCCCATCCCTCCATCTCATCCTCGGCCTCCCCCTCCCTCTTCCCCCCTCCACCTCACTCACATACACTCTCTTCGTCAGTCTTTCACCCTCCATCCTCTCCACATGGCCAAACCACCTCAGTGTATTCCTCCTAACGCTTCCTATCACATCCACATCCACACCACAACGTTCCTTTATATCCTCATTTGTCAGCCTGTCTCTCCATGTGACTCCACAGGCTCCTCTTAAATAACTCATATCCACTGCTCTCACTCTTGACTTGTGTGCTTCCTGGAACGTCAAAGCTTCACTTCCGTATGTTAGAGTTGGTATCACAATACTGTCATGTAGTAACTTTTTCACTTCGATGCTCACTTCCCTGTTTCTTATCACTGCTTTCAAGGAACCAGCAACCTTTCAAGCACTTCACCCTCCAAACCTCCATCCATACTCATCACCTTCCCCAAGTACTTAAACGTACTCACATTTTCCAATTCCTCACCATCCAACCACGCTGTACATTCACTGACTTAACCCCCTTCAAAGACCATCACATTACTCTTCCCTACATTCACCTTTAGATTCCGTTTCTTACACTCTCTCCCAGACTCAATCACCAAGCCTTGCAGCTCTCCTTCGTCTTCACTCAACAACACAGTATCATCTGCAAACAACAGTACAGGGAGTTTCCAAACACTACACTCTCTCACCAGGGCCACTCCAACAGCCACTACCCTACCTTGTACCTCTTTTATTACCCCATCCATGTACAGATTGAACAACCATGGAGACATGACACATCCCTGTTTCAACCCAACCTTCAAGGAGAAACATTCACTCAGTTCACCATCCACACGCACTGCAGCCTTAGCACCATCATACATACTCTTCACAGCATTCAATAAGTTCCCATCTACTCCATATATTCTTAATACTTTCCACAATCCTTGTCTATCCACCCTGTCATATGCTTTCTCCTAATCCATGAAAGCCGCATACAATTTCTTTCCCTTCTCTAGAAACTTTTCCACTAAAGATCTAAGAATGAATATCTGATCTACACAACCTCTTCCCTTCCTAAAGCCTCCCTGTTCTTCTCCAACTAATTCCTCTGTTCTTTCTCTAACTCTGTAAATAAGTATCCTACCATACACTTTTCCTATTATACTAAAAAGACAGATGCCCTATGATTACCACACACTTCTTTTTCACGTTTTCCTTTGTACAAGGGAATAATTATACCTGACTTCCAATCCTCCGGGACTTTACCTTCACCCCAGGCCAATCTGCACATTTTCCACATCCATTCTACTACTATCTTTCCCCCATACTTCAGCATTTCACCACACACTCCATCAATTCCTGGGGCTTTCCCCAGTTTAACTTTCTTCATTGCTTCCACAACTTCTATCCTACTGATTTCTTCCTGTCTTCGTGAGAAGACAGGAAGAAATCCTTACGAAGTTACGGTACGATATTTTTTTCGAAGTATGGTATGGTACTCTTCAAGTATGGACAAATGGACAAAATTCGCTTGGGAGAGTAGGAAAAACGCAGGTGAGAGGCTGGAGTTTATTCTGTAACGTTTCAACCAGAGGCCTTTATCAAAGAGAATGCTACATTCGGACTGACGTGAGCTGCTTAAGTGCCCGTGGGATCACCCCCTCTTGCTGACTGTCCACTCCCCCCATGACCTGACCTGACTTCGCCGCCCCTCCTGATTGCTAGTTCCGCTCTCGGCCTCACCCAGCACAGAAAGCCGTCACGATGGTTAGTTGTGCTACCCTTGTTTGAACAAATGTGAGCTGCTTCCATTGTCCTCCTTACACATTCACATAAACCCTTGTTTATTATTCGTGCCTCATCCCATTTGGGCAAGTGATTATACTCATCCAAGAGAACAACTAAAGAATTTGGTATTCTGTGACACCTTGCATTGTTCTGATGTTCACATAACCACTTATTAAGGCCCCGGAGGGATTCACCATAATATACGGAAGAACAGTTTAAATATATATATATATATATATATATATATATATATATATATATATATATATATATATATATATATATATATATATATATTATGTGAGGAAAAAGGAACCAAAGGCTAGGAGCCTGCAAAAAAGTTCCTTCCAAGAAAAAGAACACTATACAAAAGAAAGACAAATTCAAGATCCGTTCATTTTGAGATGCCTGGACACACTGCGTTTGAAAGACTGGAGATCATAGGAAGTAAGAAATACAGACAGACGGAGACAGCTCCAGAGTTGACCTGTTGCATAAATAACGGACTGGGAGAAACAGCTAAATCTTGCATTAGAGAGCTGGACAGAGAAGGGATGAGAATTTGTTGTTAGATGGGTGCAACGCACCCGTGGCAGAGGTGGAGGGATAGAAGCAGACAGTTCAGAGGTGCAGTGACCACTTAAGTAGCAATAGATAAGATATTGAGAGGCAACAGTGCAGCGATGAGACAGAGGTTGAAGGGAGCCAGTAGGAGGAGGAGAGTTAATGAGACGAAAAGCCTTTGACTCCACCCTACAGAGAAGAGCTGTATGCGGGGAGCCTTACCACACAGGAGAATTGTACTCTACACAGGGGTGAATAAAACCTGTGTATAAAGTCAGCAACTGAGCTGGGGTAAAGAAAGTACGGAGTCAGCTTTGCACACTTAATCTCTTGGAAGCAGATTTTACAAGAGACGTAATATGATCTTTACAAGATAAATCCCGAGTGAATGAAACCCCAAGCATGTTGAAGGATGATGCAGGATTGAGCTGGATACTATTAAACATTAGTGGGTACTCCTGTGGAAGATTCTATCGGGTTGATAGGTGTATAAACTTAGTCTTTAATGCAATAAAAACAACCAGATTATTTTACCCCAGTCAGAGATACGAGCTAAGTCAGACATTAGGTGTGCCATAGCCTCATCCCTTGTTTGCTGAAGTAACTGCTGAGATGGACGTTGCGGAAACCGAATGGAAAGGTGAAAGGTGGAAACATCAGCATACGTGTGGATAGGGTTAGATGTACAGCTTAGAAGATCACTCATGAATAAAAGGAAGAGAGTTGGTGATAGGACAGAGTCCTGAGGAACACCACTGTTGATAGATCTAGGAGAAGAACGATGGCCGTCTACAGCAGTGGCTATAGAACGACCAGAAATGAAGCTGTAGATGAAGGCACAGATAGAAGGATAGAAACAGTAAGATGGCAGTTTGGAAATTAAAGATTTATGCCAGACTCGATCGAAAGCCTTTGAGATGTCAAGTGCAATTGCACTCCCGAAGGGAGGATGACCAAGAGTCTGAAAGGTAGGCGAGAAGATCGCCAGTGGAGTGTCCCTGACGGAACCCATACCGACGATCAGAAAGAAGGTTGTGATAGGAAAAATGCTTTAAGATTATTCTGTTCAGAATAGTCTCGGAAACTTTTGAGAAACAGGATGTTAAAGCAACTGGACGATAGTTCGAGGGTTGGGAATGGTCACCCTTCTTTGGGACTGGCTGAATGAGAGGAAACTCCGCACGAAGGAAAGGTACAAGTTGAAAGACAACGGTGAAAGAGTTTACCTAGGCAGGGTGTAAGCACAGTAGCACAGTATATATATATATATATATATATATATATATATTCTTGGCTTGGCTGTGATCAGTACCGTCCGCCGGCTGACTTGTGGAAGAGAACTTTGGCATTGCAGTGGTCTGATAGTTTTCGGAATAGTTCTCCAAACCAGAATGGAGACAAAAAATTGGGGTGATAGCCACAATGAAGTTTAAGACAGCTCAAAAGATATAATTGATCAAATACTAACTGCTGCGGTTAACAACCGAAAGGGGGAAAGAAAGACGCGGATAATGATGCTTTGTGACTATCTGAAATAAAACAAACCCTTCTACATTTGAACAGTTGTACTCGGATTGAAAGAAATGAAGATATATTTAAGTGGTGGCACAAACATTCACACCAAGATATGAAGATCCTTCCCGAGGTAGCCCTTGCACTTCCTGTCACGCAAGTGAGTGTGAAACACCTATTTTCAGGGTTAAAGTACTTTACGTTCTGGACGAATAAAACTAAGTATGAACGATGATATAATAAATGCAATTATGCTTCTCAGATGTAATCTGTATTTAGCATGATCTTGAAGGCTTGAATAGAAATAATTCATCAGTGGAAGGACTACTTTTTCATATAAATAGTCATTAGAAATTTTGAGAATAAAGATTTTTTTTTTTTTTCTAGTAACAGTATTAGTTGTACGGTAACTCTAGGTATGGGGTCTAAGTGTAATGAATGGTTAGACTCATCTATAATTTGATATGACTTTCACAATATTTGCTTAAAACAGTAGGTCATAATGTACACGATTATTATGCATTATAATACTGGGAAGAATTGCTTTATAATATTATTTATCTTTATATAAAAATACAATATTTCATTTTTTAGAAAGCTATATATGCAATTCTACACGATTGTATGATGGTCAGGTTAACATTTTTTACCTCTTATTATTTAACCGTTGATATAATTCAAATTAATGTCGGTCTAATTTGAAAATACACAATTTAGATATGTATGGACCGATTATTTTCTTGTCTTGATAATAAGTTAAAAAAAAAAAATTGTTTCAAGCTTGACCGTCACACCCGATGCCATACAATATTGCTAGTGACATTGTATGAATATTTTCTTTTCATGATGGGAAATATGAAGTTTGATGAATAAAAGTTTATATGATTTTGCCCTTTTCTACATAGCCAAATTATCTTGCATGGCTATAATCAATAAAATTTCCTTGCAAAATATGTTATTAATCACAGCAACTAAATATCTTAGGCCTATCTCAAACAGAAGATGAGTAATAGTAATAATAATTATTATTATTAGTTTTAATCATTATATTTACTGATCATCACTATTATTATTATAATAATTAAAAAATTTTCAGGCTGTAGGCTAATGTTATTTATTTATTTATTTTTTTTTTGCAGTCAACACTGTAAAATTACAATACATCTACAGTCACTTCTAAAATGTTCCTTGGCAAATCCACACGTGTACTCTTAAAAATTTTTTGTAAAGGGAGGATTGTTTTAATAATAACTAGTTTTGCTTATGATACGATAAAAGTGCGAAATGCGGTACGGTATTTTTTACATACTGTACGGAACGGAAAATTAACTGAGGGTACGGTATGAAATTTCGGGACGGTTTTGCAGCCAGGTAGGGAGTACGGAAAAACATTCCATACTGTACCTTACTACCAGCCTTGCCGTATATATATATATATATATATAAAGAGAGAGAGAGAGAGATCTGAGAGGAACATGTGGAGTCATATGGAGAAAGACTAACAAGTGAGGATGTAAAGGAACGCAGTGGTGTGGATGTGGATGTGACAGGAAGCGTTAGGAGAAACGCATTAAAGTGATTTGGACATGTGGAGAGGATGGAGAGTGAGAGACTGACGAGGAGGGTGTATGTGAGTGAGGTGGAGGGGGATGAGGGAGGGGGAGGCCGAGGGGCCGAGGATGAGACGGAGAGATGGAGAGGTATGTACGAGAGGGGGGTGTTAGCTGGGACCAGAGCAGTGAAATGGCTGGGGACAGGGCGACAGGAAGGCGATTTATTTGTGGCCATCCCTTACATGATTAATGTGTCTGACAATATTACATATATATATATATATATATATATATATATATTGAGGAGAAAATGTGAGAGAATGGGAGTATAGATGGGGTATATGTGCTGGAGTAGGTGAGAATGAGAGAGCAAAGGAAGGAGTATGTATTGTTGTGAGTAAAAGATGGAAGAGGAGCATAAGACAGTATGGATCAGTTGGGTCAAGGATTGTGTGGGTTAAGTTGAAAGTTGGAATACAAATGTGGGCGATTGTGTGTGTGTATGCGCCAACGCAAGATCGTGCTAGAAGAGTGAGAGAAGAGTTCTGGACAAATGTAGAAGTGTGCATGGATAAGCTTGGAAGGAATGAGAGTGTTTTTGATTGGTGATATGAATGGTAAAGTTGGGAATGTGAAGGTGGATGGAATAGTTGGTGAGTGGGGTGTGCCTGCTGAGATAGATGACAATGGGAGTGCGTTAGTGGACATTTGTCCTGGGAGGGGGTTGGTGATAGCCAGTACCCTCTTCAGGCATAAAATGATCCACAGGTATATATGGCGAGTGATGAGAAGGGTGGGTGGTGAACTGAATGAAAGGAAGGCAATGATTGATTATGTGTGTGTGGATGAAAGGATGCGAAGATGTGTAATGGATGCAAGAGTTTATAGAGGTTGGGGGAGTGGACTTTCTGACCACTACTTGGTGGTGGTCAGAATTAGAATTCAAGTAAGATGGAGGAATAGAAGAAAGGAAAGACGAGAGGAAGGAGTAGTTGCAAGGAGAGTGGAAATGTTACAAGAAGATGAGAAAATGGCAGAGTATAAAAAAGAAGTGAAGGAACGATTGGGCAAATATGAATTGGAGTAGATGGGAGACGTGGAAGGTGTGTGTAGGATATTTACAGAAGAAATATGTGCAGAATGTGATGTGGTGTGTGGAAGGAAAAGAAGACGGAGGGGGGTGCAAGGAACAGCGTGGTGGACTGAAGAGGTGAAACAGGCTGTGGCACAAAAGAAGAAAGCATACAATGAATGAATGAGAAATAGGGGCGTGGAAGAAGTTGAGAGGCGGAAGAGAGAGTTATATGTAGAAAGAAAGAGAGAGGTGAAAAGATTAGTAAGAGAGTAAGAAGAGAGTGGATGAGGAATTTGGAAGGAATTTGAGTGTAAAGTGGAAGGACTGTAAGAAAATGTTCTGGAAAGAGGTGAAAAGAGTAAGACAGGGTGGAAGTGAAGTTAGCAGGGGAGTGAAAGATAAAAATGGTAGATTACTAGTGGAGAAGGGAGAAAAAGTGAGCAGAAGGAGAGAACACTTTAAGGAATTGTTGAACATAGAGGATGGAAGTAATGCGAGTATAATTGGCTGGGGAATGGCTGGGAGAAGGAGGGCGGTGAGAAGACAGGAAGAAATCAGTAGGATAGAAGTTGTGGAAGCAATGAAGAAAGTTAAATCGGGGTAA
>NC_137014.1:20517638-20752638 GCF_032717465.1 Coenobita brevimanus | reverse complement strand
ATGCTAGTTTTTTAATGTGATTTTTTTCTTCGAGTAACTTTTTTTTTTTTTTTTCGTTTTGATTTATATCAGATGATCTGTGAATATTTCCCACATTTCTTTGACGTTATCCACCTGTAGTAACTTAGTCCGGCTTGTTTGGGAAATTTATTTTCTCAGGTTATTAAAATTAGCCTTTTTGAAATTAGGACCTAAAAGGATATTTATACTGGTCTGACAACTGATGTTTACTTCAACTCTAATGATACTATGATCACTTTTACTAAAATTTTCACCGTCACATAATTTATTAGTTAACTGTTTGTTCCTATAGCAAGGTCGAATATATTATTACTATGTGTCGATGTATTCACAGCCTGATGTGAATACACCGACTTCACAATACAAATACACAAGGTCTAACAACCTATTCCCTTCTTTGCCAATGATTTTTTCCAATCAATGTTTGAATTATAGAAGTCCCCCCAAATATTGCCGTTCTTGTTTATTTTAAGGCTGATTGTATTTCGCCGAATAGTTATTTACCGTTTTCCTCACCTAACATCGGTGGTCTGTACATTACACCAAAAAGCGTGGTTAATTACTCTCTGTGAAAATTTTGTGATATAGCGAATTGCATGTTTCAACTTCCAATTTACTGATCTGTGTTGGATTTTTAATATATAGATAGAAAGATAGACAGATAGATAGATAGATAGATAGATAGATAGATAGATAAAGATAGATAGAGATATATAGAGCTATATCAGAACTCTCCCTCTAGGTTTTGTTTAGTCGCGATTATTCAAGTATTTTGCAGTTTTCTAGTGATACTTCTCCAATAAGGTGCTTGTCACGTGGGTTTAACTATGATTCTGTAATCAAAATTATGTCAGGGTTTTCAGCAGTTAGACAAATAAATTATTTCACTTAAAAATAATACGTTTTTCATTAATGTACATAATATTCATAATATGGCTGGATTTAGTAGGGCTGTGGGACACACTTAAGTAAGCTGTTAAATCGTTTAAATCTTCAAGCGAGATGGCAACACTCCTACGAGGCTCCAGTCATCTGTTACTCCCTCCTCTGCTCACAAATCCCTTGCTTGTCTACCTGTACTTGGGGTGAAGTCAGTTCTACTTGATTCTCCTGGTGAGCTGATCTCACCTCACTTACCCTACCACCATTGGCCTCAGGGACTGGATTTTTTAGAGCTATGCCATTAACTGTCCCTCTCCACCTCTCTGTCATCTAAGCATGCCTAACACTATCGACTAGAACCTACCTAACCTAGCTTTTCCTACCATGTTGGTGAAGGCCTCCACTACCATACAAGCTCCTGTCATGACTAAAAGAGTCCTGAATTTAAAGAAACATTACACCCTCATTTCTACACAGTCCTTTTCCCCTACTGTTGATTCCTATCATTCTATTCGGGATCACAGAACCAACGTCAAATCTCAGTAATGAACCACAGATAACTAACTTCCCACGGGACTCTGAATTTTATAAGAAGGTCCCTATACTTCTCAAGTATCTCTGACCTCCCTGAAGCAACCTTATTACTTCCTACCACAGTAACAAAGATCAAGGCCTCTGAGGTGCAGACTAAGTCACCAACTTTATCAGTCACATCCTGTATCCTTCACCCAGGAAAGCAAAAATGTTTCCTCCTAGAAGCCTTTGCACAAAACACCTTTGCATAATGAACGAATTGTCGACAAGTATGAGGCCAGGCTCATCGTGCATATCAGATTCTAGCACCTGAAATCAGTTCCTAATAATTACACTTATATCAGTGTTACTTAATGTAGCCTTGCACCTTCTCTTAACCGGTTTGAAGTCATCGCTATCATCTAGCCTGGTCACTCCCAATTAACTGTTTTTAAGTTATCTACCTCGCCAAACACTTCGACTTCCTCTTCCTCTACACACTCTGTCTTTCCAGTCTTATTTTCCAAACTTTTCAACCTGTCGCCTCATTTTCTTTCGCATTTTTAAACTAAGCCTACTCACTAACTCGCAAAACAAACAACACATACTCTGCTTCACCTGTCACCATGAAATCTATTATAAACTCCCTAGAACAAAAGCAGAAGGAGAATCGTTGGGCAGGCTCCTTCTTAACCCTTTAAGGGAGGCTTGGGAGAGCGGAAGTTGTACTGTACGTCTTCACCTAAGCAGGTTATTGATGAAAGAGAGAGAGGGAGAGAGAGAGGCAGGTGTGTGTGTGTGTGTGTGTGTGTGTGATTTTCTTGACTGCCACGGAAAAAGGCTTGACCCTCTTCTGATTCTGTAGGGTGCCTGACTATTTAGCTGATTGTTTCCCTGCCTTTTTCCTTGCCTGCCTTCTTGCTTTCTCCCTAGCAGTGTGTTCGACTGTCCCCCTATACTCTCCTCTTTGCGCCTCTTCCATCCTCTCCTACTTTTCTACCTTTCCTCCTTGTTCCTATTGTCTATCTGCTTGCACCTCCTTCATTGCTTTTTCCTCCTTCATTGATTCTCTATGCCCGCTGCGTTTACTTCCTTCTTACATCTCCCTTTTTATCTTTCTCATCTCTCTTCTTTCACACACACACCTCTCTCTCTCTCTCTCTCTCTCTCTCTCTCTCTCTCTCTCTCTCTCTCTCAGCCACTATGATATATTTCACTCGCTTAATGGCCACTTTCAGCGGCCTCCGCTCGATGTCCAGTCATTTCCTATTTTCAGTCGAAAGGTAACAAATTTAAATTACTCATGCCGTGAGCTAGACGGAGCGAAGAAATTTCCCTTATTTTTATCCGGCTAAGACACCCGTTGAGGAGAGAGAGAGAGAGAGAGAGAGAGAGAGAGAGAGACAGACAGACAGACAGACAGACAGGTAGAAAGACAGAGACAGACAGACAGACACAGAGGCAGGATAGTAGTGTTTGCTGTTACACTAAATTATACCATCGCATAACAGTATACAATTTTAGGAGTAAAGAGGAAGGAAGGAACGACAAGAGTGTGATAACAAACATGCCACTTCTCTCCTGTCATACTGGTAATTTCAGAGGGTGACCAACGACGAATCCATCCCCTCCACTAAAAGCAAAAACTACATTTGAAGCAAACGGCCAGATTTGTCATAACTCAGGAACCGGTGGCCTAATTGGACTGGAAATTATTTATTCTTCAAGTTACAGCATTTTAACGTACCTTGCTTTAACAAAAATTGCCCTACCTTGCGTCGTTTTTGTTGTGTTACTGTAACAAACAAACAAACGTACTGAAATCGGATCATTATAATGTAGAAAGAAGTTTTAGGAAGGAAAATGAGGGTAAACCGACTGTTTTCACCCAAAGAATTCAGCACTCACTACAATGAGTTCTAGAAAGGATGAAAGTATTTGGCAAAAACATTGTCAAGGTTCTATGAGTCGCTCAAGTAACTTCCAAACGCGTCAGTAGGAACAGAATAATAGAGTTTTATTTTTGTTTTCCCCATTATGGGAGGTTAATGACTCTCGCCTGAAAAAAGTCACGCCGGGGCAACTGAAATAAGCATAAAAATATACCTTTCAAATAAAATTGTTCTCTCTCTCTCTCTCTCTCTCTCTCTCTCTCTCTCTATCTGTGGCTGAATCGGTAGAGAGGTGGCCTGCAGTCCTAATGGACCCAGGATCGAATCCCGGCTGGGGAAGGGAACAGTTTAAGGATTTGAATGTCCTAAAAGCAGACTTTCCTGATCTACCATATGACCCGCCGACATGTTGTAAAATACCTCCGCTAATACCAATACACCATTCCTGTATGAGACAGTCCTAGCATGTATTCAATATTGATGGTGGGTGTTAGCGCCGAAGTGGTGACATGTGGAGGTCTAGGAGGACTACTGGGCCTTGGAATAGGTCATTGCCCCCAAGAAATAGGCCCTGAGGCCTTTGCTCAAAGTCGGACACACACACACACACACACACACAAAAATATATATATATATATATATATATATATATATATATATATATATATATATATATATATATATATAAGATAATGAATGGAGGAAGGAAAAACAAAGGGGAAAAAAATAACTCCATGTGCCTAAAGGCATCTTCCATTCATAAAATACCCATAACAACTGGACTTGAACCGAAGTGGATCAAATATTTGTAGGAAACAACTCCCAGGAAGCGAATTCCAGAGAGTAGTAGTTCTGGGGATAAATGAATTTTGATAAGCAGAGGTTCTGCATTGCGGGGGAGATAGTGTGAATTCATGGGCGCTCCCAGCTGCCCGAGTATTTCGGGAGAAAATGTGAAGGGGAGGAACAATTGAAGCCAGTTCGTCTGAACACTTACGGTAAAAATATCTATAAAATAATGCTAAAGAAGTAACATCTCTACGTATTGATAATGGAGGAAGGTTCTTGCGTGATGGCAGGATTATTGATTAATCTAATGGCTTTATTTTGAATTTTGTCCAACTGCCTCAATGCAACCGCTCCACATCCACTCCACAGTGGTGAACAGTATTCGATCTGAGAACGCACATGACTTTTGTATATTGTGGCCATCTGCCCGTCAGTGAAGAACTTACGAACTCTGTACATAAGTCCCAATTTTTTAGAAGCATTTTTAGCAAGGGATTTAACATAAGCTGTCCAGCCTAGGATGAGGTTTAGAGTAACACCTAGGATATCAATTGTAGTGGATATGGGAATACTGACATCATTTAAAATTATGTTATAGTCTGAGGGATTCTTTCTGTTGGAGAAATTAATGTATTTAGTTTTCTGAGCATTAAATGAGACCAGATTTGTTTGTCCCCATTGATTAATTTTAGAAAGGTCCTGGTTCAGTGAAATAGCTGTGTTTATTTGGGAATTTATAATATCAAATTGTGTAAAGGAGGTACTAAATGTGAAAGAACTATGAAGTGTCGTGTCATCAGCATAAGAGTGTATTGGGTTGTGGTGACAGATAGGAGGTCATTTATATGAATGAGAAAGAGGGTTGGCGCCAAAACTGATCCCAGAGGTATATATTTATTTATATAATAGTCTCACCAAGCTAGAGGAAAGGCAAACGGTGCGTCGACCACCGTCCTGCTGTGTATCTCATTCAGAAACACGACAGCCAGTTCATCACACCTGTCGCACCCACTTTTTATCACACCTTCTGACCATAGGGGAGGGAGAAGGTGAAGGGGATGTGGAAAAGCGGGCTTATATTAGCTCGAAGTTCATTCGTTTGTTTAGCGGTACTAGCTTTCCAAGCCACTCTGCCCGAGGACGCAGGTTTCCATTTTATTTTTTCTGTCTCCAGGCGGATGCACTCACCTTAATTAAGATCTGTCGTACTAAAGGGATATATAATGGCTCCACTTAACCCTTCTAGTTTGAATAAAGGTAGGTCAAGGTGAAATGATGAGCGCTCCTGGTTCCCGAAAAATTACTATAATCACCCGCAACTAGTAAGAAGATAAGAATATATATGTGAAAAATATTTGGAGGTTCTGGTAAACAAATCGGGGCTCCTCACTCAGGGCACCACAATGTAAGAAATTTCTAGTATTTTCTAATAAACAACTCGTAGGTCAGTACTCGTCCCTAAAATTGTCCTTAAGTGAATTCAAACGTCTCATATGGTTAGGTGAACCGTAACTTAACCTTAACTCACCTAACTATTGCTCTTCCATCTCCTAGCTAATCCCCCCTTGAATTTGCCAATTAGTAAAGGTTACTTAGCTAGTGAAGAGGGAGTGTCGGACAACCGATGACGATGAGGCTGTTTTTCTGTAGTTGCTTGATCGATCAAGCGTCCTTAAGGTGCGTATGTACAACGTGCTGCTTGAACCTTGTCTAGGAGCAGAGTCCTAACTCGAGAGGTCTAGGAGCAGAGTGAAGTAAATGGCGGGCCCTAGTTCCTCATAGAATTGTAGGGATGCCAGCTATTAATAAATTACAGTACTAAATACAGTTAGATTACATCATGATATATACAGGGCTAATCTAACAAATTAATCTTAGTTTTAATTGAACTAATGTTAACCCAAATATTCCCTTTAACTATGTGAATCTCTTAAATCCACATCTGCTTTAAATAAGGACCTTTTCATCCTCGCCACGTCATCTAACGCACAGACGCAGTTTAGGTCCATGGTACTTTCCATATAATTACATGTACAGTATTAACAATATAGTAGTCCATGAGGGTTAGAGGCAGTAGGATTTCATTTACCAATAATAAGAATTATTAAAGAGAACGTAATTTCTGGGTTATAAAAACCTCTTGAACAAATGATAACGGTCTCAAGTTTTCCTCTGCTTCTAACCAGGGACGACAATTATAAAAAGTAGAGAGTGCAACTGCTCTGGGGGAAAATATTTCCCACAATATGAAAGTAATATTTCGCGGCCTCATCATTTACCACAGCCCTCCGAGGAAGTAATTTTCACTGTTTTTCTTGCTCCCACAGGACGATATTAATTAGCTTTGCACTAAAGAGGAAGGCTATAACTCACTTCTCCGGTTCTAAAAGTCTCGAGGTGAATTGTTTGAGGGTAGCTAGAAAATACTAAACAGTGCGTCATCAAAGTGAAGCATTCAGTTATTCACTACCAGACTGCCAAATAAAGCAAGTTTCACTGTGTAGAGCTAGCAAGGGCAAACATGACGACCTGTGAGGGCATCATGAACCCCTTTAATACTATGACGTATTTTCTACATTGTTGCTGCTAGCAGTCATTTAAAATCAGATAAGCAGAAGCATTTCGAACTGGAGGTGTTAAAAAAAATTCATCATTCCCATAAGTAACGTGTCTTCCAAAGTTTAAGTCTGACGACAGCAATAATAAACAAAAAACATAGTTCACTATGGGCAGCATTAACTGTTTGAAATGCGTTACGGGACTTTTTAGTTTATTCTTGCTGCTCTCAGGTGATTTACTTCAGCACTGGAAAGCCTTCATGTTTCGAAGGCTTTGTTAAGGCTATATCTAGTCTCTCTAGTTCAGATAAGTTACTAATTTAAGAAAAATCGTTTTACGGTAACAAATATGATGCACAATTAGTTATCGAAGTCATGGGAAAGGTAAATGCAACCCTCACGCAACCCTTTCAGACACAGGACGTCATTATTACTTTACCTTCTTACTTTCAGACAATTTTATTAAGCCTGAATGACTTTTCGAAGCCTGTGAATGCAGCATTAACAGCAGGTGTAACCATAAGATCAGCGATGGGAGGTACAAGTGCGCGGGAACTGCTGTAATGAAGGCATCGCCCGGCACAACGACAGGAATAATAGCAATAGTTGCCTACTTCTGGCAAAACATGTATGCACAGTTGCGATCAGTAGTTCCTTTACGCTGCCTAAAGATCTTGCTACACTAGCAAAAGTGTAGTTCGGAACAATGTCAAAACAAACAAGATCTTAAAAGGACTAGGGCAAATTAATAAAATAGAATTTACCTTCGTTAATAGTATGTTTACAGTCTCAAAACAGTCAAAACTAAAACTATACCTTGTTAAGTAGCGAAATAAAGTCGCCTCGAGCCTTGTCAAAACTTTAAGTTGTTACACGAGAACAGAGTTGTTTTCACACAGTGTCAAAGCTTAACCCCTCCAATACAGAAAAATAATTATCTTCCTCCTCCTACCTCCAGACGAAATTATTTAGCTTTGGAGAGACTTCAGACTAGATAGATCACATATGCACTTATTCTTTCCCCACTAAATTCCCTCCTAAAAGGAATGAAATAATCTGGAAGCAGAAAAAAAAAAATGCGTCACCGGAATCAAGGGGTTCAACATGGTCTTCTCAAGCAAGGGAAAAATAATTGTTTCGAAACCATGACAAAACATAGCAACTCATTGCTACACTAAAAAAATAATGAAATGAGTAGCAGTGTCCATTTGTCATTCTTGAACTATAATGTAGAGAGCTTCAGAATCATATACAGTACATTACAAGCCTAATTCCCAATAATAAGGCTGGTTAGGATTAGGGATTAGGATCCAAGCTTGGCGACTATACGAAGATCATTATGCTATGGTAATGTGTAGGACGAAGTGCTGACCATGAGTGTACTTATTCCACATTTCCAGTGAAAAGAAATTCCGACTGAAGAAAATAATTCCTCAAGTGGTAATCTTCACGTTTCAGGAGATTAGAGTCGGTGAAGCCTGCGGGCTTGTTGGTGAGTGGTAGGGGTGGCTGGGATAGTTAAGCGTCCCGTGCAATGAATTTGATCTCCGTTGTCAAGTATTCACAATGGCAGCTTCATATTTTACTTTATGTACGGTTGTAACTTTATTTACACATTATTATCAGTTTATTTACTGCTCTTAAAATTCCTTCTACTTTTCCACAACTTCGTCCTCCTTCCTTTTCCTCTTCATCCTCTTCTACTTTCCCCTCCTCCTCCTCTCCGTCTCTTCTTTTTCCAGCCTCCACAGCACCGTGCATTCTTACTGTAAGCTACTCAGGAAATTGCTTTGTGTCTCTAGTCAAGCTGGGATGGTCTCACACAGGTACTAATGCATTTTTTTCTTTGGGGGGGGGGCTGTTATTTATAAAGACATTATCATTCATAAGGTTATTATTATACTCACACACGCACAGGTGTTTTGTTTTGGGTTCTCTCTCTCTCTCTCTCTCTGTGTGTTTGTGAATAATAAGACTGAAAAAAAATTTATTTCGTTGCAAACCAAACTTTGTGGATATGATCAGGTTCAGGCACAGGTCAGGTGATTCTGAATTGAGAACAATCGGTGAATGGGTAAGTTCATAAGATAATCATGCAGATAGTGAGGGTTGCACTCTGATTAGTTTTCCTTATTTCCGTTCTACTTTAATGTATACCAACATAATGACCACTGTTAAACAGATTTCACTGGTTGGCGTTGGCGCTATACCCGGAATTGGCCTACCCAGACAGCTCTGAATACTAAGTCGTGGTTCCATCCAATTTTAAGCATGAGGTGGGAATAAGTCTCCCTGATTGCTTGTCAAATTTAGCCACCAATCTGATAACACGTGGGCATCAACTAAGTGGGTTATGGATACTTGTCATGTGAGAACAAATACACTACAACATGGCCAAGGTTTGATGTAGTTAGTACAACTTGTACTTTTCCTTCTCGCTGGAAGTTTGATCTCATTAAATCTGTCCCAAAGAAGGGTGACCATTCCCAATCCTCTAACTATCGCCCAATAGCTTTAGCATCCAGCGTTTCAAACGTTTTTGAATCTGTTCTTAACAAAAAAGAAATCTAAGCATCATTCCTAGCATAAACTTTCCGATCGTCAGTATGGGTTCCACAGGGGATGCACTACTGGCTATCTTCTCACCTACCTTTCAGACTCATGGTCATCCTCCTTTCGGGACTTTGGCGAAAGCTTTGCCATTGCACTTGACATCTCAAAGTCTTTCGATCGAGTATGGCTTAAATCTGTAATTTCCAAATTGCCCTCTCACAGTCTCTATCCTTTCATCTGTGCCTTCATCTCTAGCTTTGTATCTGGTCGTTCTACAGGTATAATAGCTGTTGTAGACGTCCACCGTTCTTCTCCTAGAGCTAGCAATAGTGGTGTTCCTCAGGGCTCTGTCCTGTCACCAAGTCTTTTCCTTCTATTCATTAGTGATCTTAGCTGTAAATCTAATCCTATCCACTCGCACATTGATGACTCCACCCTTCACCAGTCCATTCGCTTCCCGCAGTGTCCATCTCAGCAGTTACTTCACCACACAAGGGATGGGGCTATAGCACACTCAGTGTCTGACTTGGCTCATATCTCTGATTGGAGTAAAATTAATGTTTTTATCTGCAGCTATAGTCAGTAGATCAATGAGTGGCCAGCATTCTTCTTCTTCTTTGTCTTCTGCTTCTAGCGGATTTGTTAAAAGGAGGCCTTTGGAAAAGAGCCTCAGATACGTTGGCCGAAGGGGAACGCCACAGAATCCTTGCGTGGGCAAAAAGTGGACCCATCGACTTAACAGTTCCCATACAGGACCGAGTAAAGTGGGAGCGCATGGATGAGCATCAAACTGTTTGAAACAAGAGACTCACCGCAGGTCTCAGAGCAATTCTACTCTTGTTAATGCTTCAGAAACTCAGATCTTACATCTTTCAATCCAACAAAATATTCCCCGGGAGCGTCCTCTAACATATAACAATATAACTGAGTCCTGCACCTTCTTCAAAAATACTTGGGGTTTATCTCTCTCGAGATTTGTCTTGGAAAGATCATATTACTTCTCTTGTAAAATCTGCCTTCTTTACCCCAGCACAGTTGTTGACTTTATACACGGGTTTTATTCGCCCATGTGTAGAGTACAACTCACTTATGTGGGGAAGTTCCCCACATACAGCTCTTCTCAACAATGTGGAGTCAAAGGCCTTTCGTCTAATAAACTCTCTCCTCTTAGTGGCTCCCTTAAACCTCCTTCTCTTCACCGCACTGTTGCATCTTTTTCTCTTTTCCGTTGCAACTTCAGTAGTCACTGCTCCTCTGAACCATATGCTTGCATTCCTCCACCACTACGGTGGACGTGTAACACCAGTCTTATAACAAACTATCATCCTGTTTCTATCCAACTCTCTAATGCAAGAGTTAACCATTACTACGAGCCCTTCATGTATGCAACAGGTCAGATCTGGAACTGTCTCCCTCTGTCTGTATTTCCTACTACCCAATATATATATATATATATATATATATATATATATATATCTATATATATATATATATATATATATATATATATATATATATATATATCATCAGCCATAACTTGTCCACTGCTGAACAAAGGCCTCCCCCAACCTTTTCCACAAATTCCTTGACTGAGCCAATATTTGCCACGTTTTCCCTGCAAATTTCTCTAACTCATCTCTCCATCTCTTGTCTGGCCTTTTCCTGCTATGCTTATATTCTCTTGGTGTCCAGTCCGTCAGCCTCTTACCCCATCGGTTATCCCCTATTCTTGCTATATAGCCTGCCCACCTCCATTTCTGTTCTTTTATAACTTCTATAATATCTTTAACTTTAGTCTGCTCTCTCACCCAAGTTGATCTTTTCCTGTCTCTTAAAGATATTCCCAACATTGACCTTTCCATTGCTCTCTGAGAACGGATTAATTTATTCTCCATTGATTTTGTCAGTTTCCAGGTCTCACAACCATAAGTCATAGCTGGAATTATACACTCATCATATACTTTTCGTTTCATACAAACTGGTAAGCTACTTTTCATAATGTCTCTATATTTACCGAAAGCTTTCCATTCAATTGTAATGCGTCTTTTTATTTCGCTATCATGATCTTTCGTTAATTTTAGTATTTGTCCCAAGTAGTTGTACTCCTTAACTTCTTCAAGAATTTCATCGCTTATTCTGATGACGCTTTTTGGTGTTTGTGGATTTAACATTACTTTAGTTTTACTTCGGTTCATCTTTAGTCCTACTTTCAGACTTTCTCTGTTCAGGTCATTTAACATTTCTTGCAATGTCTCTTCTGTTTCTGAGATTAGGAGAATGTCATCTGCAAATCTTAAATGGTTTAGCTTTTCTCCATCAATGTTCACTCCTTTGTTTTCCCAGTCTAGCTCTCTGATAATACTTTCTAGGCATGCTGTAAATAATTTTGGTGAAATTGTATCTCCCTGACGCACGCCCTTCTCAATCTTATTTTTTTCTGAGTCCTTATGTAATTTAGCTATAGCAGTTCCCTCTTTATATATGTTTTCGAGCAGGTTTACAATGTTCTCATTCACTCCTTGTTCTCGCAATGAATTTATAATTGCTATGTGCTCCACTGAGTCGAAAGCCATTTCGTAATCAACAAAACCTAAGCAAAGTGGTTTATTATATTCTGTGGTTTTCTCAATTAGCTGGTTCATTGTATGTAGATGATCAATGATCGAATATCCGCTTCGAAATCCTGCCTGTTCACGAGGTTGGTTTTCCTCCAAAATTGTTATTTTGTTCGTAAGGACTTTAGTGAAGAGTTTGTAAATCATGCAAAAGCTGTATTAAATCTATCTAAATCAAACTTTCTTCAAAAGCAAGCATCAAAACTACTTAACAGCCCTAATGACAATAGAATATTCTGGTCAACTCTTAATTCTTTCAATAATAACTTTAACAAGTCATCTTCCATTCCCCCACTAAAATCTTCAGATGGCAATATTACAAATGACCCACGTGGGAAAGCAGATATCTTTGCTAGTACCTTTGCAAGAAACTCTACCATAGATGATACCAGCCAGAATGTCTCAGTACTGGAACTTGATTCTCTCGAAATTGCCCCACTTAAAATACAGACAAGATTCGTAAAATCCATCCTAGACAATTTACCTACCAACAAATCTCCAGGCCCAGATGGAATTCCGCCAATTGTTTTGAAAAAGTGTTCCCCTGAACTTGCCTCTGTCCTAGCCAAATTATTCAGACTATGCATACGTACTTCTTTATTCCCAAATTCATGGAAAGAAGCCACTATCCACCCAGTTCCGAAGAAAGGAAGTTCGTCTGACCCCTCCAATTACAGACCAATAGCTGTCACATCTTCTCTTGGTAAGGTATTTGAAACTTTAATTAATAAGCATATTGTTAAACATTTTGAATCCAACAACTTAATTAGTGATAGACAATACGGTTTTCGCCACGAAAGATCCACCGTTGACATACTCAATCTCTTAACTCATACCATTCATCAATCAATTGATCTTTTTGGAGAAACTCATGCAGTAGCTCTTGATATTTCTAAAGCTTTCGACAGAGTATGGCACCGTTCCCTGCTGTCCAAACTCCCTTGCTATGGACTAACGTCTTTTGTTCCTTTGATTTCTTCTTATCTTAGTGACAGGAAAATAAGAGGAAAAGTAGATGATGTATATTCGAATTTCCACTCAATTAACGCCGGCGTGCCGCAGGGATCAGTTCTGGCGCCAACCCTATTTCTAGTTCATATTAATGATCTCTTATCTGTCACTCACAATCCCGTTCACTCATATGCAGATGACTCAACACTACATAGTTCATTCACACTCAGACATCCATTTACAAAGTCTAATATCTCTACCTCTCAACTCAGTACAGCCATCTCCATAAATCAAGATCTAGCTACAATCAGTGAATGGGGACAAAACAACCTTGTCTCTTTTAATGCTAGTAAAACTAAATATATACAGTTTACTAATAGACAGATATTGCCAGATTCGTACATTACCTTCAGTGCTACTAATATTCCCATCTCCAAAAGTATTGAAATTCTTGGTGTCTCACTTAACAGTGTCCTCAGCTGAACCTCTCATGTCAGATCACTTGCTAAAACCGCCTCAAAGAAACTTGGATTATTGTACAGAGTCCGTAACTTCTTCGCCGATGAGCAGTTAGCTATAATTTATAAGAGTCATGTGTGCTCTCAGCTTGAATATTGCTCACCCTTGCGGAATGGTTGTGGAGAGGTTGCATTAAGACAACTAGACAAAATTCAGAATAAAGCTGTTAGAATCATTAACAACCCTGCCATTACATATAAACTACCTCCCCTGCAAGTAAGAAGGAATGTTGCCTCCCTTGCATTATTTTACAGATATTTTTTTGGCAAATGCTCAGACGAAGTTGCGTCCATGGTGCCACCTCTCCATGCCTTCCCTCGTGCTACACGGGCATCTGATAGCGCTCATGACTGGAAAGTCACTCAACCATATTGCAGAACTTCTGCCTATCAGAATTCTTTCATTCCCCGAACTGCATCTCTCTGGAACTCGCTTCCTCAGAGTTGTTTTCCTCCAAATTTCAACCCACAACTGTTCAAGTCTAACTGTTACAGATATTTTATGAATAAAGGACACCAGTAATCCTGGTGTATGGATTTTTTTTTTCCCCATTTGTTTTTCCTTCCTCCGTTGTGTTATTTAAAAAAAAAAAAATGACTGATAATAAGCTAATGAGTCGATAGTTACTAAGATCTTTTGAGTCACCTTTTTTGTAGAGTAAAATAACTATTGCATTACACCATGTTTGGGGAATTTTCTTCTGTTTTATACAGTGGGTAATAAGTGAGCAAGCCTATTTTGTACTTCTGCTCCTGCATCCAACAGTAAATCTGTTTCTATTCCATCTTCTCCCGGAGCCTTCCCTCTTTTCATATTTTTAAGACAAATATTTACTTCGTCTAGTGTTACCTTAGGTATTTCACTTGTGTCAGCTGAAAAGTTAGCTATTGGTACTACTGTCTTTGATGCATACAGTTCTTTGTAAAATTCTTCAACTCTTTTCACCATCTTATCTCTCAATTTAATGATTTCACCGTTTTTTTCTTTCAGTGATGTCATTTGTTGCTTTCCTAGTGCCATTTTACTTCGGACTTGTTTCAGACTTTTTCCATTTTTTATGGTTTCTTTGATCTGATCCATGTTTCTCTGTCTTTTTTCTTCTTTTTGTCTTTTGTTGGTAAGCTTCTTTAATTCTGCTCGTTCTATTTCGTGTTTCTTTATCTTTACTTTTAATTCCTTTCGTTTTTTTCATAAGCTCGAGTGTCATTTCTGAATACTTCTTGGCTTTGGTTGTATTAGGTTTTCCTACTACCTCTGCTGATTCTCTTAGCACTTTTGTTAGTTTGTCATTCAGCTCATCATTGTCACATTCAGCATTACTTAGAGCCTGAAATCTGTTCCTTATGTCCAACGGAAAGGCTGCTTTGTTTCACAGGTATATATATATATATATATATATATATATATATATATATATATATATATATATATATATATATATATATATATATATATATATATATATATATTGTCAGACGCCTCAATCCCGTTCGAGGTGGGCACAAACAAATCGCCTCCACGTCGCCCTGTCCCCCGCCATTTCACTGCCCCACTCCCAACTAACACCCCCTCTTTCATATACCTCTCCACCACATCCCTCCATGTCATCCTCGGCCTCCCCTCCTTCTTCCCCCCTCCACCTCACTCACATACACTCTCTTTGTCATACAGGTGTATATATATATATATGTATATGTATATATATATATATATATATATATATATATATATATATATATATATATATATATATATATATATATATATATATATATATTGATATATCCTCATAATCTCTCACTCTCTCTCTCTCTCTCTCTCTCCACTGTATATTATCCTCATTAACTATAAATGCTAGAAATCTTTACTACCTTGAAAAAAAGTTGTCTGGAAGCAGCAGGAATATAATAAGAACACATCATCGGATTCATGGGTAAGTCTCTCAAGGTAACAACTTTTCCACCACTTTACTGTAGCCACCGCCAGACGACTATATTTAGCTAAGAGTTATACACAACCAAGCAGTGTTAATGCAAGTATCGTTAATTCTCTCATAGTTGTGGCAACTCTTGTGACTATTCCAGCTAAAGCAAAACTGTTTTATTCACCTCCTAGTATTTCCTAGGCGACAGAGATCATAAATAGTGGTACTATTAACTCTCATGTTCGGAGCACCTCTAATATTCAATTGCAGCCAAATTCTTTTACCCCATAATGGTGTAGACACGTCTAATGTTCGATACCAGCAGTCACCAGACGATATCATTTAGCTGAAGGTGAGTTATAAGAGGCTGGGTGTTACATTAACCCCATCAATCTGGAGTGGTTGTCTGTAGGCTGAATAAATTCATCTGTTGATAGCAAGAAAGATAACATGAACAACGTCCTTGGAGCGAAGGAGTTGCTGGAGACTTTCTATTCCCACCATTATGAGGTCTCATCAGTGCTAAGCACAACTTCAAGACAAAACAAGAACAAAATGTAAAAGATATCAGCGCATTAAGGTACTCAGAATCATATGAGTAGCTTCTAGCTGAATTACATAATTTGGCCTTGGATAAAATGAAAATCCAGAGTTTTGCCCACCAGGACAGAGGTAATTCAAGCCCCCTGTAACTCACTCTTGGCTGCATAAAATCCTATAAGGTTATTCAAAAACACTAGAGTTGCCCTCCTTATGACAAGGTTAACAACTTCCATACAATGACGTGATATAAATTTCATTATTGCTAGAAATAGATAATTTTATACAAATCTGAAGAATTTTCAAACTGCGGGAGGTACATGCAGACTTTCTTCTAGTGTCAACAAGAATAAAACAAAACATAAAGGAGCGATCACAAAGTGCAACACCCACACATACAACTAGTCGAAAGGCCTTGCAGTTGACTTTGGCTTGCGACCTTAAACCGAGTATTTTCGAAATCGAATTAATTCGTCCTTGCCGTACCCAGAACCAGTCCATCAAGTTTCGTATAAAGAAGTTAAAGAATTTACACTAGCCTTGCCATGTGAGTTTGACTTTTGACCTATTCTTCCCAAAACAATAGATTAGCCCCGTGGTTTACCTCCAGCCCTTTCACCAAATGTGGTCCAACCCAGATCAAAGCCTCCATAGTTATTTACAAGTGTTCGTGGGCCCTTCAGGCCCCTCGCCCTTGCTCCTGCGGATGGCTATCGCGCTGCTGTAGTATATTTTAGCTGTAGCTATGGGAAAAAATTCTATAGAGATCCTATGCCAGGCGCCGGGAGCGGCGTTTTTTGGTCAAAATGTGATCGCTCATCAAATATAGTAAAAGTTTTTTAATCATGATGGGACCAAGTTTTTGCACATCAGCGAATTCTTTGCGATTTTTGTGCCAATTTTGGTGCGATTTGAATGTGTAGTTTTGGCTACACACACACCCACACACACACACACACACACACGGCTAGTGCTATAGTATATTAGATTCACACACACACACACGGCTAGTGCTATAGTATATTAGATTCACACACACACACACACACACACATACACACACACACACACACACACACACACACACACACACACACGGCTAGTGCTATAGTATATTAGATTCACACACACACACACACACACACACACATACGGGTTGAACTTTGGCATTGCTCGCTACCCTAGGCATTTGACTGTTCTCAAAATCGAATCACTTCGTCTTTACCTAACTTTCAAACATTCAGTCAGATTTTGTCTACGAGTAAATCAGATCAGTATTGTTTAAGCTGACATTGCCAAGTGACTTCGCTTACTATGCGTCCTTGACCTTTAATTTGTTGTTCGCAAAATCGAATCCATTCATACATGCCTTGCCCTGAACTCTTCCACCATGTTTGGTCTAAATCGGATTACGAAATAAAAAGATTCATTCCTTCATTCCCATGAGGCATTTTGTGTTTGTTCTTACCCCTAGACGTTTTTATTCAACTTCAGAATGACGTCTTGCAATGAAGGAAAGCTATATCTAACCCATTCAATCGGAAAGTTTGTCCATTGTTACTAAAATCCTCCAGAGATGGCAGGAATAAAAATAAACTGTACATAATCGCACTGAAGGCGTTAAATTAATATTGTCATGTGCCCCTGAGCTCTGATCTATATTTCTGGAAAAAAGGTCAACCCTTTTGACTGACAGTCAACGTTTCCACCAAGTTTTATTTCCTACAAAAAAAAAAAAAAAAAAAAAAAAGGCGAAGTTTGACCTTGCCAATGACTTTCACTTTTCACATTATTTTTCTTAAAACTGATTTTCTTCCATCATTCATTCCCCTTATCCTTTCTGGTATGTTAGATTTAAACTGAATCAAAATTCCATAAACCGATCCTTTACACAACACACACACACACACACACACCGATTTGTGTGTGTGTGTGTGTCCGACTCTGGGCATAGGCTTCACAGCCTGTTCCCAAGGCCCAGTAGTCCTCCTACATACCATACTCCTCTACATGTCACCACTTCGGCGCTAACACCCACCGTCCATACTGATTACATGCTAGGGCTGTCTCATATAGGACTGGTGTAATGGTATTAGCGGGGGTATTTTTACGTGTCGGAGGGTCTTAGCTTTCCTCTCCTTTATCGTGCTTATGAAATGTTCTAGATTCTCGTCCAAGTTCAAGTACAGTTCACTTTTATCCATACCTTTGCGTTTTTAAATATCTTGCACTAGCTTCTTTTGCTAAAAGATGTTCTTTAGAGCTTAGCAACTGTCCATCAATGACTACATAAACTCTCTTCCTATACTTACAGGTTTTGTAGTACTGCAAAGCAGTATCAATTCACCTGCCAAATTAAACTATATAGTTAACAAATGAAGTTCTTTTCTTCAGTAACAACTTTGCCACGTGTTTTGTTTATTCTTATTCTTATACAAACACACCTAAGAGTAATAACAGAACGATAAGGTGGTAGACAAGGATGATTTCACCTGCGGTTGATAAAAATTTTGTTCTCATCAGTTCAAAACAGGTAATACAATTCTTTTAAGTATATAAATGTATATATGCACTGGATTATCTAGAGGAAGACTAGAGAGTTATTAACTGATTACCAGTAAAACGTGTTGTATTGCCCTTGTGGTATAAGTTTGACCCTACTGATGAAGCACTGTAACTTATGGTTGTAAACTGCTAAAATACGCACATTTAAAAATTATTACTGTTCGCATTCCTCTGATGCTAGACTTTCTCCTTAATCATATGAAAAAAAAAAATGTCTTATCGTATCTAGAACAAATTAAGTAAACTATATATATGTTGTGGAAGCTGAAATAGTATTCGGTACTGGTAATGTTCTGACAGTAGCCAGAATGTAGAACTCAGAATAAAATAGAATAAATCCAGAAATAAAATGAGAAATAAAATGACTCTTGGTATCTACAGACCTAAAAAAAAAATAATAATAATAATCGTATAGCAGATAAAATAAAATATAGGCATCGTTGTAACGGGGTAAAGGGCCATTCGATACATTTATATAATATTTGGAAGCTCACCTTAAAAATCGTTTTTTTTTTTTCCATCTTTATGAGCATGTTCATCTATATCCAGACGCCTTAATCCTAGAGGAGGTGACCACAAACAAATGGTCCCTTTGTTATCCTGTCCTGTACTATCATGCAGCCCTTCCAGCTCATTCCATCATCAGTCATATACATCTTCACCCCATTCCCACATCTCATACTCATTGATCCCCTCCCCCCTCTCTACCCACCTCACTCACTACCAGGAAATTTAATTCAGCTTGCAAAACGTCTATCCTACTGGGTTGATTTGGGGAGTGAGATACTTTTCCCAGTATGAGAAATAGATAAGCCTTATATTAACTGGAGAAATATAATGTAGTAGCAAAACTAGAAAAGATAGACAGCACTCAAAGCGTAAGCCTCAGCTAACGCTTATATTATACAACACCATCACCACCAAAATTTAACCATATTTTTGTTGGTCCATAGCAAATACATTCACAAAATTTAAGTGAGACCTATCAATATTTTTTTGAGATATTTTGCGGACAAACAATCAAAGTGGCGTGAATACAAACCCTCCTGCAACTTCGTTGGCGGTGATAAAATATAGTTTTGTTGCGGCCAATATGAAAAACAACAAGAAAAAATAGAAAAATAATTCGTAGTATCTACAAAAAAACACATAAAAGCTTGTAACAAGTTATGCACACTCTTAGAGCCCATACCTCCGCAAACGCCCATACCAGACACCTCAGATCGTCATCATAATTTAATCAGCTATTCCTTGGTCAATGACCTATATATCCACAAAATGTGATTGAAATCCATCAATATCTTTTTGAGATATCATGTGGATAAACAAACAACAATAGCTCTGAACCAGGGCTCAAAATCTGAACACCAGAAAAAATAATCAACTCTTCCTTGGCCCATGTCCCACGTAAAAAAAAAAAAAAAAAAACTAATAATAATAACTTTTTCAGATATCATGTAGACAAATTAACAAACTAGCAAATAAATAAACAATCAAGCAGAGGTGAATATATAACCTCTAACCAGCGATGGACAAAACAGAAGTCTTCTAACAGCCACATGTCGTAGAACAGTCATGTAGCAGAGAAAAAAAAATGTAGGGTGGGGAGTCTGATGTCATAAAGGTGAGTATACAGTATAAGTATATAAAAAAATATGCAGCAAATCTTGAATGCAATGCCTGGGGGGCCTAGGGTTGCAATTGAAGAGTTGAGAGGAAAGATGGAACTTGAATGTACTGATGCTGTGATGAGGAGGGATAGACTGAGATGCTTTGGGCACGTTGAGAGGACGGGGGATGGCAATTGAGTGCAGATGATGAGAGGTGTGGATACCGAGGGTAAGGTTGCAAGAGACAGATAAAAAAAAGACATGGGACGAGGCCACATAGTGTGACTTTCGGGCTTGAACTCGGAGGCTTCCAGAGACTGACCAGCATGGAGAACTGCATTAGGTGACCATGGTTGATGCAGGCAAGAATGTTGGTGCCTTTATATATATATATATATATATATATATATATATATATATATATATATATATATATATATATATATATATATAAAACCATCGTATAGGTTTCGTCAGTCATAGCACTCTTGGACCATGTCTCATTCTGCTGGAATAAGTAGGTCTAGCATTTATTCACTTGTTAAGCCATTTAACAAAAAGATGTATTTCTATTTTATTCATCCTATATCCAGACAGTCTGTTGCGACAGGATAAAAACAGTATCCATTAACCCCTCTCACAATCACTTCACTAGGCAGTGGGCAGATATGTTGGCAGCATGAGTGTATAGAAAATAAGCTTGGTAATATACGTCAGGGGGGATGTAGAAGTGCTTCACTCTGTCTTGTCAGCAGGGGATGAGAGGGAGCCTGTAACTTTATATATATATATATATATATATATATATAAAACCAATGGACTAACATCTTTTGTTCCTTTGATTTCTTCATATCTTAGTGACAGGAAAATAAGAGTAAAAGTAGATGATGTATATTCCAATTCCCACTCATTTAACGCTGCTGTGCCGCAGGGATCAGTTCTGGCCCCAACCCTATTCCTGGTTCATATTAATGATCTCTTATCTCTCACCCACAATCCCACCCACTCATACGCAGATGACTCAACACTAAGTTCTTTCACACTCAGACACCCATTTACAAAATCTAATATCTGTACCTCTGAAATCGGTACAGCCATCTCCATAAATCAAGACCTATCTACGATCAGTGAATGGGGACAAAACAACCTTGTCTCTTTTAATGCTAGTAAAACTAAATATATACAATTTACTAATAGACAGATATTGACAGATTCGTACATAACCTTCAGTGCTACTAATATTCCAATCTCCAAAAGTATTGAAATTCTTGGCATCTCACTTAACAATGCCCTCAGCTGGACCTCTCATGTCAGATCACTTGCTGAAACCGCCTCAAAGAAACTTGGATTATTGTACAGAGTCCGTAATTTCTTCGCTGATGAGCAATTAGCTATAATTTATAAGTCATGTGCGCCCTCAGCTTGAATATTGCTCACCTTTGTGAAATGGATGTGGAGAGGTTGCTCTAAAACAACTAGACAAAATTCAGAACAAAGCAGTTAGAATTATAAACAACCCTGCCATTACAAATAAATTACCTCCCCTGCAAGTAAGAAGGAATGTTGCCTCCCTTGCATTATTTTACAGATTTTTTTTGGCAAATGCTCAGACAAAGTTGAATCCATGGTGCCACCTGTTCATGCCTTCCTTCGTGCTACAAGGGCATCTGGTAGCGCTCATAACTGGAATGTCACTCAACCATATTGCAGAACTTCTGCCTATCAGAATTCTTTCATTCCCCGAACTGCATCACTCTGGAACTCACTTCTCCAGAGTTGTTTCCCTCCAAATTTCAACCCACAGCTGTTCAAATCTAACTGTTACGGATATGTTATGAACAGAGGACACCAGTAATCTGATGTATGGATTATTTTTTTTCCTTCTTCCGTTCTGTTATTTAAAAAAAAAAAAAAAAAAAAATGCCACATCCTGGCAGATTTCTCACCAATGATCCCCCAATCCCGGGAGATTTTCATTTGTTTTCTTTGGCTAAAACCTCTGTCTTTTATGAGAAACATTGGCAAATACCAAAAAAAGTGCTCACCTGAGCTTAGAAATGAGCTATACAGGTAAACCTTTAACCCCTCCATGGCTGTGGGTCCGGATTTGTACTTGCACCCCTGGCTGAGGCCGGGGCCATTTCCTGAAGTTTTGAGAATTGATATTTTTCTTGCCATATTGAAAAGGAAGTTCCAACGCACCTGGCAATGCAAATTTCAGCTTTCTAGACCCATCCTGTGGCATGTAATCGAACGCGGAAGTTGCGTAAATTTCGGCAGTTGATATTAGTCACACGTAGGTATTGCAGTGAAGCAACATCACACTTTTTTTTTTAACCAAAAAACCTTGTCAATCGAGCTGAAAAGGTGTGAAATAACTATATATGTGTATTTTGAAGTTTTTCAGTACATAATATGCGAGGTTTGAAGGTAAAAAATTTTATTATGAATTTATTTTGCATTTTCAGTGTTTATTGTGTTTATGGTAGTATCGACTTATATTTGTAGTATGGGTGGCCACGTTTGTTGGAAAGGGGAGGCGAGAGTGTCTGTTTTCAGACCTAAATGAGATAAACGTCATTCCTTGAGCGTACAGGCTGGACAGTACGGGTTAAATTGCAAGACGACCAGCCATTCGCACCTCACACTAGCTGATTAGCAGGAAGGGAAGGAAGTTCTTTCCACCCACGAAAGCATCACGTGAACACAGAAAACTTTCCTGTTATGCTTATAAAAGGCAAAGAACATGTAAAATTATTCAAAACAGTGCAACAACCCTGAGCAAATAGGTAAAGATACCAAACAAAAATTAATTTTTCATTTTCATGTGTTTTTTGTTTATGCCTGTGTTTACTTTTAATCGTAAACAGGGTGGTTATGTGTGTGTTTTGCAAGAGAGGAGAAAGATGATATTTTTTGTCTGAGTCGAGATAATGGATGTAACTATGTGTGTTTAGGCATGACCACGAGCAAAAATATCATATATCCACTCGTCACGGCAGCAGGTGGTGAACTGACAGATGAGGTTTGAGAGCGTTAAATGAAGGTCAGTCTCATGTCCCAGAAATTCGTTCACTTCCCGAAAGTTTTCACAGTTTTCTATAAGTTTCATTGCATCCAATGATCCAAACCAGTGCAACAAACCTGAGCAGACAGGTAACGATACAAAGACAAAAATGTATATTTCTCTTATTGTCATGTCTTCTTTGTTTGTTTATCTATCTATTGCCAGACGCCATAATCCCGTGAGGGGTGGCCATTTGACTTTGAGTTATTCGTTTTGAGGGGAGGGGCACTAACCCTCCACCAACCCACTTGTTGACACGTAGGGAGCACATATGGTTAATTATATGGTTACCACCCAGCGTTGTAAATGGTTTCTTGGCTTACAGGAAACCATTTGGCTTGTCACTCAATGTAAAGCCATCTGTAAAGGAAAGAAAAGCAATAAGAAGTGACAGGAAAGATGGGAGAAATAGGAGGAGAGGAGGACAGACACAGAAAAAGAATGACAAAGACTAAGGAAGAAGTAGGCAGCAATACATCAATTGAATGGATGATGGTCGCCACCACTTTGTGTTTTGTATGAGAGAACAAGGATGATAATTCCTGTCTGGGTCGAGGTTAAGGGTGTAGTTGTGCTTGTTTAGGCATGGCCAGGAGTGAAAAAATCGAAAATCCACTCATCACAGCAGCAGGCTCTGTACTGCTTGAATGGGTGTATGGAAGTGTAGTGTAGGTCAGTCTGAAGATGTTCAGAATATTCGTTCACTTCCCAAAAATTTTCGCCGTTTTTTATAGGCTGCGCTCAAATGACACCTGCAGCCATTTATTGGCTAAGCGTCATTCGATGCTGGCAGCAAGGAGGGGTTAAACACCTAGTACCATGTTCCCAGGAGCTGCGCTTCAGCTGTCGAGTTTTCTATGGTAGTGGTAACTATTGCAAATCACTCAGAATGGGTAGACATTTGTTCATTTGGTACGAATTTATATGTAGTACAAGAATATATTGGTTTTCACACAGTAATATAGGTGATATAAGCATTGTTTCACTCAATGAACACATCAAGATACTGCACCTTCTTTGGCAATGTTACCTCATCACTTTTGCCTGCTTCTTCCTCTGGCGCCACGTAATCTTTGTCCTCCACATCGTCATCGGTTGGGGAATCACTCCCGCCTTGAATGTCTTTACTGGCCAGGTCACTCCTAACAGGTAAGTTGCCGGGGGGGGGGGGCACGGGGGTCGGGAAGTGCCCCTGCCTGACAACAGGTAGAGGAAGGTGTCTCACGTATACGTACCAAAAATCACACTCGAAATGTGAAAAAATGTGCAAATGATGGACCTCGCAATTCCAAAACTTATGGGTATGTTGATGGGACTCAGCGTGACAAAACTTTGTAATGTACCCATACATTAATGGGACACGGCGGGTGAAAATACCAAACGGTTTTATTCAACTTAGGAACGACCTCGCATATTAACTCGCCCCATCCCGTCGACGTATGGGTACATTGCAACGATTTGCATTTGCCAGTCCCTGCAACGTACCGGTACGTCGTGCAATTGCAAGGTCCCTAATTTGCACAATTTTCAATTTTCGCGCGTGATTTTTCGTATGTATACACGGGACACCTTCCTCTATTCCTCTACAAGATGCCAAGCAGAGACAGTGCCTTACACCACATAACCTCCCCCTTCCCCCCCTCATGCCACTGTCTCGGCAATTCACCTGTTACCGGTGACCTGGCCAATAAAGACATTCAGGGCCAGAGTGATTCCCCAGTCGATGACAATGTGGAGGACAAGGTTTACATAGCATTAGAGGAAGAAATAGTCAGAAATGATGATCAGGTAATGTGGGAAAAAAAAGGTCATGAATGGTGATTAGTTAGTGAGTGAAACAATGCTTATAATGTCTATATTACTGCTTGAAAACCAATATACTCTCATACTACATATAAATTCGTACCAAGTAAATAAATTAATACCGTTTATGAGTGGATAAAATAGTTACCCTCCCATAGAATTCGTTTTCTTTGGTGCCAGGATGTTAGAAAACCCAGTCAGGTAAGGAGGAACTCCTACCTGGATTGAGTATTTTAAACCTCAGATGAGCGATTTCTCTATGAATTTTCGATGTTTCTCACCAAAAGCGAAGGTTTTAGCCAAAAAAATTTTTTTTCGAAAATACCTCGGGACTGGGGGATGTCGGAGGTGTGGAAAACCTCGGGACGTGACGGGTTAATGGAACTTCTTGCTAATCTCAATGGCTTTGCAGTAGCCAATTACAATATGATTAATAACCATCGTAGTAAAGTTTAAGACAGCCAGAGGGGCCTCTGTTACTGCCTTGTTCTAAGGGGATGGAAGTAGTAAATTCACTTGTTAGGCTTGTAATCTAAGTAGTTTTGGAGATTTCCTAACACCTCATCCATTGCGATTTATTCTTCTCAATACCCCTCAGTAATTTGAGGCAAACTGTTATTCAGGCGAACTGTGTCAATATTAGAGTGATGTAAATGACATTCAAGAGAATGGCAATGCATAATAAGCATAATAGTTCACTAAAGACGAGGTGCTACGAAACCTACTAAAACACCTAGGTTATGGCTGAGCGACGTGGGCCTAAGCTTCGTATATAACAGTTTATACCTAACGGCCTTCTCAAGGGCATTATTTTTCTGCTGGGGAATATTGCATTAAGGAAAGGGGCAGGAGATATTGCATACTGGTTGGGTAAAGGATAAGGAATCTGTAACTTCAGTAACAAGAATATAAAATGACTGGCAGTAAGAGAAGAATTAATATAAACTGGGGAAATGGAGTATAAACTCGTTACGTTAGGTTTGGTTAGGCTAGGGTGGGACAATTTTGGCCAGAACTCCGTGATAAGAACATAAGTACAATCCACAGAAAACTCAGAAACACAAAAGGTCTGACTGATACCATCAAACGCCAGTCATTAACGAGTATAACCACAGCCATCACCCATGAACTATATTCAGCATAAACAAATGAAAGTACAACCATTAACCACAACTACTACACCTTTCGGTACAACCACCAACCTCACTACCACCGTTAATCACGACCACAGCTATCAACCACAACTATTACCTATTACTTCAACCACCAAACAAAACTACCACCAACAGCCACAACCATCAGCCACTACCATAACCACGAACCACAACTAGTGCCATCAATTAAATCCACCATCACCAGCAAATATTAACCATTACTACCGCCAGCAACTAAAATTCCCAATCGCAGATACGACTACGGAAGAAAATCTCTACAACGACAAAGTTACCAGCCTCAACAACCAACCATTTATACAATCACGGTTATCACGATCAACAGCAACAAAGACCAACGAAATTGTCAACAACTACCACAACCATTGCTCACTGCCATAACCACCAACAAAATTACCAGTGAAACGTCATCAATCACTACGACAGCCACCAACCATGACTTTTATTCCCAACTACCAACAACATCTGCACCCATCATTCACAGTCATTACGTAACCATCGTTACAACCAAGAATATCACCATAAACTACTACAACCTGTATCATCCTTGAACATGCTTGAGGTTTCATTCACTCGGGACTTATCTTGGAAAAATCATATTCCATCTCTTGTAAAATCTCCTTCCAAGAGATTAGATGTACTAAGCCGACTCCGTACTTTCTTTACCCCAGCACAGTTGTTGACTTTATACACGAGTTTTATTCGCCCCTGTTTAGAGTACAACTCTCATGTGTGGGGAGGTTTCCCACATATAGCTCTTCTTAATAGGGTGGAGTAAAAGGCTTTTCATCTCATCAACTCTCCTCCACTTACTGGGTCCCTTCAACCTCTGTCTCTTAGCCTTACTGTTGCATCTTTCTCTCTTTTCTATCGCTACCTCAATGGTCATTGCTCCTCTGAACTGTCTGCTTGCGTCCCGCCATCTCTACAACGGGTGTATAACACCCGTCTAGCAACAAATTCTCTTCCCTTTTCTGTCCAACTCTCTAATGCAAGAGTTAACCGTTACTCCCAGTCTTTCATTTATGCAACAGAGCAACTCTGGAACTGTCTCCCTCTGTCTGTATTTCCTACTTCCTATGATCTCCAGTCTTTCAAACGCAGTGTGTTCAGGCATCTCGAAATGAATGGATCTTGAATTTGGCTCTCTTTTGTAATATTTTTTTCTTTGATGGAACGGTTTGCAGGCTCCTGGCCTTTGGGTCCTTCTTTTTTGCAAAAAAAAAAAAAAAAAAAACAACTTCCACCATCAAATAGACAATTCCAGCGGCCACCAAAGACTAGCAACCACTATTCGTAATACAGTTGGAACCACCCACTACAACTACCAACAATAGTCATAACCATAATCACCAACATAGCCTTCAGACAGCAACTACCATCATCAAGCTAATAGCTACAACAGTACTTCAGTCCTTTCAATTTTAAGTCTTCCTACCTAAAATTTATTTTTCTCAAAACTGTTATTCGTTTTTACATCACTCCCCTTGGCACTCCTTTCGGCGTGCAGTGGCCATCGTTGTGTGTGTGTGTGTGTGTGTGTGTGTGTGTGTGTGTGTGTGTGTGTGTGTGTGTGTGTGTTTCATTCTGCTTGTCGAGCTTTGTGCATACGTCCCTGCGTGCTTGCTAAAATATGAAATTCAGATATTTGTTCTTCTGCACTTATCAGAGTATAATAGTGTCATACATATATGATAGGACTAAAGATCTTCTTCATTGGTGTAATGCAATATCTGAACCAGAAAATTTGGAACCCAAGCACGAAACGTATTGAAAAGCAGGGGGGTCTTAATTGAGAACACCATTTTTTCTCGAATAACCAAATTTCCTTTTATCAGCTTCAAGCAAAAAACCAACTGCTTATTGTATTCTGGCCATCTCCAGATGGTTATATTCAATTTAGAAATATTTCTTTCTGAGGAAATTCAGAGCACCATTCAAGCCCTGCCTCTGGTGTACTGAATAATTTCGTGAACACAAACTCTTGAAATAGCAATAACGAACTAAAAAAATACGTCATCAGACTGAAGGGACTGTGTTCACCACAAAGTAAGCGCTCGCTCAAAAGAAGTGTTCCCTGGGGGACTATGACTTTATTTGCTGTGTCGTGATCTCCAAGCAGTCGTATTTTCCCGGGGTGGCGAGTAGGAGTGACGTAGGCAAGGCGCTGAGGGAGGCGTGTGGAGAGGTAAATGTATGAGAGATAGGATGCTTGGGGATTTACACAGGAAGATATATCTGGAGAGAGATGGTTGATGATCTACATAGGCAGGTATTTAGGGTATCCTGGGATTAACACATGAAGATGTCTGGAGCAGAATGTTTTTGGGGTTTACACAGAGTGATGTCTGGTAGGATCTTAGGTATTTACATAGGGAGGTATTTGGTAGGATGTTAAGGGATATACATAGGTAGGTATGTGGTAAGATGTTAAAGGATTTACACAGGGAGAAATCTGAGGCGGAATGGTTAGGGATTTACGTAAGGAGAGATATCTGGAGTGGAATTTGTTGGGATCTCCACAAAAAGATACTGTATATACAGTAGCTTAATGATATACATAAGGAGATATTTAGGGCTATTCATTTGAGATTTACATAAGATATCTGGAGGAGTTCATTTGGGGATACGGATAAGAAATTATTTGGGGTTATTTGTCCGGGGATACAGCAAGAGAGATGTCTGGGGTAAAGGTCTGGGGACAGTAACTGCGATTTGTGTGTGTGTGTGTGTGTGTGTGTGTGTGTATGATAATAATAATAATAATAATAATAATTGGTTTATTGGGTTAGCAGTGATACACTGACAATGTACATGGGGTTCACTTAACATAGTTTATGCTAAATCTAGGACTAGACTGAGTTAATCATGTGCACAATGGATGGAATGGCGCTGTTCTTGTACCGGTCAGTCCTCGGTGCTCTGATCGGCACAAGCTTGTTAATGTGCCTTGTAGTGCAGCGTGGTGGGGAAGCGTCAGGTGGGAGGAAGTGTCGGTGAGGAGGGTGACATAATAGCCCCCTCCCAAACTTCCCCAGTGCCTCCAGATGCCTCTCGGAAAGCCTTGGCAGACTCAGGGTAGTCAGGGCGTTGTCGTAGCCGTCATAGGCAGGGCCCAGGATGATCTTGCATGCCCTTTTCTGTGTCCTCTCAAGCTGGGGAGGCATACATGAGGGTAGGGAGTATGAAAGCAGTATAAACTTCACATAGCTCCTTTGCTGGTGTTCCCAGTGACTTGAGTCTACGCAGCATGTACAGTACAGTTATATGAAGCTGTCCTCACTATGTTGATGACATGTTGCTTCCAGCTCAGCCGGTCATCCACCGTTACACCGAGCAGTCTAGTGGACTGGACCAATTGGAGGGGATGGGCGCCCACTGACAGCTGGGGACGAGCCACGGCCTGTGAGGAGGTACAGAAGTGCATCACCATGGTCTTGGTGTGGTTGATTGTCACTTTGTTCTCCTCAGTCCACTTTGAGTCTGTCCAGGGTGGACTGGAGTGGTGAGTAGTCCGGCTGCCTGGTGTTGATGGGAATGCCAACGGTACTGTCGTCAACATACTTCCACCGATGCGGGGTGTCCGTGAGGGCATCGTTGATGAGGATGAGGAAGCAAAGTGGACCCATCTTGGTACCCTGGGGAACCCCACAGGTCAGGGGGAGGAGAGAGGAGATCGACTCCTGATACCTGATGGCCTGATTCGCCCAGTGAGGAAGTCAGCCAGCCACGCTGTCAGCTGTGGATGGAGTCCCAGTCGTATGGTCTTGTTGATGACAACAGTGTGGTCAACAAGGTCAAATGCCTTTCTAAAGTCAACAAAAGCGACAGCCAGAGAGGTGTTGCGTTTGTCCGGGTGGCTGTGTAGGAAGTCAAGAAAACTGTCAAGGCAATGAGTAGTGGAGGAGGACTTCATGTTACCAAATTGTTGTATATCTATTGAGTTTTTAATTTTATCATATGCCAAGTCGAAAACAAAATCCTCGCAAATAAGGCTCGGGATAGGGGTAATGGCAATTGGTCTGAGGTCACTCAGTGACTGTGGGCTATGGATTTTGGGGATGGGTGTTACGTAGGAAATTTTCCAGTCACTGGGGGAGGAGTTTTGAGATAATGAGGCATTAATTATGGAGGACAGTGGGAGAGCAAGTTCTGGGGCAAATTCTTTGTAAATTTTGATTGGCAGGTCAGAAGATGTAGTAGATCTGTTATGCCTCAGTTTCTTCAATTTTGTAGCTACGTTGGCCACCTGGACAGAGGGGGATGGTGAGGGGAAAGGGAGGCAGGCAGGTAGAAGAGAAGTGTCGAGAGGGGGCAGACTCTGACAGATAGAGGCAAAGTGACTGTTAATCTCTCAAGCTGCTAGGTCAGGTGATAAGTCAGAGGTACAGGGAAGAATAGAAGTTTGCTTTTGTAAGCCAACAGACCTTTGACTTTACTGAACCACCGACTGCTGTCTTGCTGTTTGAGGTGATGTAGTTTGTTTGGGTAGTAGGATGACTTGGGTGCCCTGATCTCCCTGATGACCCTGTTCCTCAGGGACCTGAACAGGACGCGGTCAGTGTAATAAGTCCTGTTGCATTGTTTGATGAGTCGCTTGAGGCGTGGTGTCATCCATGGGGCATCTGATGTATCCACAGAGAAATCTTTGACAGGGAAGAAGTGGTGAAAGGCTTCAGTCATGGTTGTGGCATAGTTCCTCCACTTGGTATCTACATCCTCAGTGTCCAAAACTTCCCTCCACTGGTGTTGAATTACCCACCTTCCAAACTCCCTCATGGCAGAGTCCGGCATGGGGCGGTGGTATCGGGTGACCCTTTGCCTTGGCATGGAGGTGTTAGGTGCCGGCGTCCATAGAATGGTGATATGGATGCTCCAGCTGAGATGGGGGAGAGGTCGGGGAGGGGAGTACTGCTGGGCCATATCAGTGATGATAAGGCCGAGGGTTGTTTGCTCGCGGGTAGGGAAATTCACGACCTGAGTAAGATTTAGCTGGTGTAAAATTTCACTGATGTCCAGGCATTTGAAGTCCCCACATACAACCAGCTTTGCAGCAGGAAATCTTACTCGTAGGGCATCAACAGTCTCAATAATGTGGTTGGTGAGGAGGTGGGCAGTGGGTAATCTGCCACGCCTCTGTAATTGCCATCATGTCACAGCCTGTAGTGCGCACTGCTTCAATCACTTCTTCCATCTTGTTGGTCAGTGAGGTTACGTTGGATAGGAGGAGGGTAGGAAGGTTATACCATACACGTGGCACTTCACGAAGGTTGCGAGGTCTTGGTACAACATTTTTTGTTTTCTTTTTTTTGCTCGTAATCACAGGCACTGTGCACACAATCCGTCTACCACCTCGTCCACCACGATTGCGAAAAAGTTCCATGTCTTCCAAGCACTGAATCACTGAACTTGGTGTATAGCCGCATCCCCGCTTCAATTTGTAAAGTTCACTGGGTCGGTACCGGTAGATTGGAAGAGCGCACATTCTGCCACTCAACATTCAACTCAGTCATGAACCTTAAATGCAGGGGAGGGGACAGGGTCAACAGGCTGAACCCAGGCTGCTACGAAGCGCCAAGTCACACCATGGGCGGGAGGTCGCGTAAACACGTCTGCTCGCCACCACGGTCGCACACGGTGTGTGTGTGTGTGTGTGTGTGTGTGTGTGTGTGTGTGTGTGTGTGTGTGTGTTCAACTCAGGGTCTTACTCTAGAGTCTGTACCTTAAGGTCAAACCAGGCCTCGTACGAGCTACACACCTTCACATGTCACCCTTTTCATTCGAAGATGCAATATTCATTTCAATTAGGATATGAATAGATGACTGTATGTAACATGAAAAAGATCTCTAACTCTTAACTGATTGATTAAAAATATTTCGAACCTCCCCTGTTAGAAAATTTTTTTCATGGTCAAAAGTAGTGTCTGGAGAAGGAAAGAATAGATTTAAAAATACAACCGTGAGAGTGAAGTTGTTGAGCATCCGAAGACAGCTAATGACCACTGGCCAGAAATTTCAACCTAATATGAAGATACAGCAATGCTGATATCAACACACACACACACACACACACACACCCACACACACACACACACACACACACGCACGCACGCACGTACGCACACACACACACACACACACACACACACACACACACACACACACACACACACACACACACACACACACAAGCTCCCCCATTTTTACATTTGCAGAGTCTCAGCCATCTTGGCCTCTCTTCTCTGTGGTCTACCTCACGTTTTACGGCGATTATAACAAAGAGTTTACAGGATATATGCCGTAAGATGGGGAAAGTCCTAAAGGCGAGTGTGGAATGATCCCTTAACTCAAAGGCCCTTACAGTACTTGGAATACAATGGTCTTCAGGTATATAATTACTATAGAATTATTAAGTGACGAAGGATAATTTAGTAAGAGAAGAGGAATGGACGGGGAAGATGAGATGGAAGCATAAATGTCAAAAAAAAAAAAAAAAAAAGGGAGAAGAGAAGCGAAAGAGGTGAAGATGGAAAGGGAATGGGGAAGAGAGAAAAGAGTGGGGAGAAAAGGTGAATAAAATGACGATAAATGACGAGAAGGGAGAAGATAAGAATAAAGGAAAGAAAGGGAGGAGGGAGAACAGAAGTAGGGAGACAGTGAGAAACAAAGGGAAGGAATGAAGTGAAGAAACTAGGAAGAAGAACAAAACTGAAAAAAAAAAAAAGTGAAGCCCTTCAGAGAGACAGAGAGTACAGGGAACCTTGCTCACCTTACCTTAAGTTACGTCAGAAACAAGTACCATAAATCCTACACACAGAATAGTTACGAGGCCTGTTGCTCAAGTGCTAACCCCCCCCTCTCTCTCTCTCTCTCTCTCTCTCTCTCTCTCTCTCTCTCTGATGCGTTATTACCAACGCTTTCTCGGCGCAGGTGTAACACAACTTCTAAAAAAATAAAACAAAATCCTGCTATGGTGGGCAAATATAAAGGCTCCCTGTTACAAATGTCCACGAATCAAGTACGGGGCAAAAAACGAACTCTGCTATAAAGTTTTAAGAGCTTCCAAAATGGGTCACATAAAACTGGAGGGGGATTGAGTGGGGTTCTCGTTTACCTTTCCAGTGCCCACGTTACACTCCAGCCCCCTCTCTGCTGCCATCTTTATGACGACAGGCTGGTGGTCAAGGGTTTAAAAGTGACCTGACAGTCACTTTGTTATTGACGCAGACAATTTTATTCAACTAACAAGTAGGAGTGACCCCTCATGGTGAGAGGATTTAAGCAACCTTCACTGATCTCATCAACCCCTGATTGTCTTCTCTACTACGTTCTGGATAACATCATACTGTCTTGGTCTGATTAAAGCAAGACAGTTATATATATATATATATATATATATATATATATATATATATATATATATATAATCTCATCTCATCAGCCTTTTGAGTGTCCACTGCAGGACCAGCCTATCTCGACCGAAGTGGGGACGATACAGCCAATGTATCTCTACCAAGTGGCTTAGGCTGTCTAGTAGAGACTGTCTGTAGGGTGAGAAGTGCTTGTGAGTGTAATTGTAGTGTTGGATTGGCTTTGGATGTGTGTGTAGTCTGTGAATCAAGTGTAAACGGCCACCTCCAGCCGAGTGGGTGCAAGCATACTTTATAGTATGCGACACTTGTTCAACCACAGCACCCCTTGTGTCCTCTAATGCAGTACATGGCCTGAAGAACGCTCCCAAAGTTTATTACCCTGGCGGGGCGCGAACCCTCGTTCTTCAGTGTACGAACACGCACACTTTAACACTGTACCACAGAGGCTCCATATATATATATATATATATATATATATATATATATATATATATATATATATATATATATATATATATGTATGAGTGTGTATGTGTGTGTGTGTGTGTGTGTGTGAGATTCAGGCAACACGGGAATATGGGTTTTGATGAAGCCCAGCAGGGTGACTGGAACTGGGTCCCAGAAGGGCCATTTTCAGTTTTATGTCCATTGATATTTTCTGAAGAGGTGTTTTTTCCCCTAATAACTGTCACCATTAGTGTCACAATACGCGCACGTTGAAGATGCGACGTTGCGTTCCCGTGGAGTTTCGTAAGTCTTGGGAGAGAGAGAGAGAGAGAGAGAGAGAGAGAGTACATCTACACCTAGATGTCTATTACTTCATTCCTGCTACGAACAGATTTTATTCAGCAGAAAATGGTGGGAGCTGTGGTGATTGTGGTGGTGGTACTGGTAGTGGTAGCTGTGTTGGTGGTGGTGGGGGTGGTATGATGATGGTGGTGATAACTGTGATGGTGATTGTGGTGGTAATAGCTGTGATGGTGGTTGTGATGGTGGTAGATGTGTTGGTGGTGGTGGTGGTAGCTGTGATGGTGATCGTAATGGTGGTAGCTGTGATGGTGATGGTGATGATGGTGGTGGTAGCTGTGATGGTGATGATGATGGTGGTGGTGGTAGCTGTGATGGTGATGGTGGTGGTGTTAGCTGTGATGGTGATGGTGGTATGTGTGATGGTGATGGTGGTGCTGGTAGCTGTGATGATGATGGTGATGGCGGTGGTGGTAGCTGTGATGGTGGTGGTGGTAGCTGTGATGGTGGTTGTGATAGCTGTTATGGTGATGGTGATGGTGGTGGTGGTAGCTGTGATGGTGATGGTGGTGGTGGTAGCTGTGATGGTGGTGGTGATAGCTGTGATGGTGGTGGTGATGGTGGTGGTGGTAGCTGTGATGGTGATGGTGGTGGTGGTAGCTGTGATGGTGGTGGTGGCAGCTGTGATGTTAGTGGTGGTAGCTGTGATGGTGATGGTGATGGTGGTGGTGGTAGCTGTGATGGTGATGGTGATGGTGGTGGTGGTAGCTGTGATGGTGATGGTGGTGGTGGTATGTGTGATGGTGATGGTGGTGGTGGTAGCTGTGATACCACCACCACCATCACAGCTACCACCACCATTACTTCATTACTGGTAGCTGTGATGGTGATGGTGTTGGTGGTGGTGGTAGCTGTGATGGTGGTGGTGGTGGTGGTAGCTGTGATGGTGGTGGTAGCTGTGATGGTGGTGGTGGTGGTGGCAGCTGTGATGGTGGTGGTGGTGGTGGTGGTATGTGTGATGGTGATGGTGGTGGTGGTAGCTGTGATGGTAGTGGTGGTAGCTGTGATGGTGATGGTGATGGTGTTAGCTGTGTTGGTAGTGATGTTCTGATGATGATGACTGTAGTGGTAACTGTTATGGTGATAGTGGTGGTTGCAGCTGTGATGGTGATGGGAGCTATGATGGTTATGGTGGCAGTGGTAGCTGTTATGATCGTGGTGGTGGTGGTAGCTGTGATGATGATAGTTGTGGTGGTGGTGATGGTAGCTGTGATGATGATGGTGGTGGTGTCAACTGTGATGCTGGCAGCTATTCTGAAATGACTCTCATTTGGGCAAGCGCCTTGAGGCTCAGTACGGCTGCAAAACACTTGCTCCAAGGCGATGCGTGGTTCTGAGACAGCTCTAATCTTGGCACGTGCTGAGCGGTCCGATATGGCCGAGAGGCTCTCGGTTTATATATATATATATATATATATATATATATATATATATATATATATATATATATATATATATATATATATATATGTGTGTAACTTGCAATACTTTGGTGATAGAAACTCCGTGTACAAACAGCTAGATAAGGAGTTTATTAAAAGCTCACAGTAAAATAGTCTGCCCGTCTTGGCTGTCTGCTATCAACTGATGCAATAACGCCGTCTTCAGGCGTGGGAAAGCATGCTGACCTAGCAAGTTTAGTGGGGGCATGTATGCATTGGGGGGGGACATATTTACATCGGGGGTAGACATATTGTGGAGGGGGTACACTACTCCCCCGGGTAGCTGAGATGGTGTCTCCTGACACCGGGAGTAAAATGGTGGTTGATTATAGTAGTAAGGCAGGACCGGGAGGTTTGTACAAGGGATAAGTATGCTACAGGGGCAGCAGGGGAGACATGGCCATGTTGAGGGGAGGGAATTGGAAGGATATATAAATATAAGATATACAAGGATTAATAGGTACAAAGCCAGTAAGGGTCGAAGGTATACATAAACATAGTGGGAATTACACAATAATAGTTTGATACATGATAAACAAGGAGTAGATACGAGAGTTCTATTGTTGTTCTTCCTTCATTTTTTTTCTTTTGTATTTTCTGTAGAATACACTGTCACTCAGTAATACATGAAAGAAATACCATCATTTTCTAGTAGGCAGAGTGCTGTTCACAGTTTGGTTAATTGTCAGATGGCATTGGTAGTCACTGAATGTGAGGGCACTAAGTACAGGGAGTTTCTACGTCATGTGTAGGGCGTACTATGCCTGTAGCGAATCTGATTTCCTGGAGTCGACGTTCCATTTTTCTGACACAACAGTGCACTGCACATATGATGAGTAGAAAACCTATGAAAGCGATAACCACAGGGGGAAACACAACTGTTGGATGAACCCATGAACGGCTGAAGGCCAGAGAGAATTGATCCATAATGAAATCACTGTCATTGAGGAAGGTGAGCATGCGCAAGTGAGGGGAGGTGATGGTAATGTTGGCAGATGGTAGGGCTGAAGGCATGTCGATTGGTTGAAAGATGTCATAGGAGTGTTTACGAACAGCTTGGTGATAGCGAGTGGCGTAAGTGATGACGGACTCTGATTTGACGGTACAATAGTCAGGTGCTTTGTAGAGACCACTAGCAGGGACGGATCGAACCGAAGAACAAGGACACATGACTGTGACAGAGATGGGAACAGCAAAGAAGAAGTACTGGACATGGTTGAGGTGAGCATGGTGGACCGGGAGTTCAGGAGCTGATACAAAGGAACAGGCCGAGTAGATGGAATGGTTGCGGACTAAAGCAGACTCACAGGGTGTAGCACTGCTAGGGAAGATAGCGAAAAGGTGGGCAGCACAGAGACGAGAGGTCGGAGTAAGGGAGGAACATTGCTGGAGGTCTGTGGAAGAAAGGAAGGCAACGGAAAGATGATCATGGGAGAGGAGGAAATATTCTGAAGGAACAGATACCTGTAACAAGGAGTTGTTAAGGCGGAAAGGGAAGGGAATGATGTGGAAAAGGTTAAAGGTTATGGCAGAACAGAGAGGAATATGGACGACGACGTATGTGGTGAGAAGAGTGGCTTCGAGAACAGGATAATAATATTCAAGGGAGGAGTAAGGGAGGACTGGGGAGAGACCGAAGGTGGAGTGAGCCCATTCCAGGACAGAACGGAGAGCTGAGACAGGTACTAAGTCGGCAGTGACACGTCCATTGATAGGATCGACCAGGATACGAACCAAAGCTGAGACTTGAGACAAGAGAGAGTCAATGGCTCGTTGGAGATTATCCATGTTGAGTTTGAGGTAGAAGAACTGAGAGATAACGTTGAGATCTGAAAGGTGGCATTGTAAGATATCGGTGAAATTGTTTAGAGTGGACGTGACTTCATTGAGTTGGGTTGTGAGCTTCTGTAACATAGTGTGTTGGATTTTAATGACTCGGCGTTGTGATTCTAGGGCTGAAGCTAAATGAGTGAGATCAGATTTGAAGCCAGAAATGTCACGGGCTGTAGCAACACCAAACAAGCCACTCAGAATCTCACCGCCGAAGTCGAAGAGACCTCATTTCACACGAGAACGACCCACGGGTGTCTGAATGGAAAATGTGTCATTGAGCTCAGTGAATCTGTTACTTATGTATTGCAATTGCCAGGAAAGTGGGAGGAAAAGGTTATAGAGATACTCATTTGGGTTGTGTGTCCCCATGAGGGCCGTGAGATGGTTCCTGATTCCGCAGAGCTGGTGCGCGTAGGCAGGTAGGGCAATGGCTACGTCAGCCAGGGGCGCAAGATCGTAGCGCAAAGAGGCTATGTCTTCGATAGGCATTACCTCGCCTCCCGAGCCGACCGCTACGAACAAGTACTCAGTGCCAGATTCTGTGAGATGTAGTTTTAAGAGATCGATTGAGACGGTTTCCCATGGTCGTGATGGGATTGGGTATTGTAAGAGAGGTGCTGGTAAGCCGGTTGATCCTTTGTGGCGGGGACAGGAGAGGCAAGAGTCACAGTGGGCATTGATATCGCGGCGCATGGTTGGCCAATAGTATTTGAGACGTGCTTGGCGCAAGCATCAGTCTTTACCTGGATGGGAAGCTTGAGGAGTATTATGAACAATATGAAGAACCTTTGGGATCAGGGCAGTGGGGACAACAAGTTGGCGTACTTCGCGATTGGGCATATCTTTGCCTGTTAGCAGTGTTTTCCTGTACAAGAGATCATCATCTAGCATGAACTCATCTCGTGATACTGGCAGAGTAGGTAAGGTCGAGGCATCGCCAGATTCTAGGAAATAAATGACTTTGGACCACATGGGGTCTTGGCGCTGAAAGTTTCGAACAACTTCTGACGTTAGTGTAGTGTTTTCAGTTACTTCAGGCTGCAGTGATGTTATAGCTGCTGCTACGTGACGTAAGAGTGTGTCTGCGACAAACATTCAACTTGCCTGGTACATATTGAAAAGTGGGTTTAAAGTCCTGGATGACAGACCATCTAGCTAGTCTACCTGTTAGGTTGCAGTTCTTGAACAAATCACATAGTGGAAGGTGGTCTGTTTGGATATGCACTGGATAACCATAGACTATATCTCTGAAATGTTTCAAGGACCAGATTACCGCTAGCGCTTCGAGATCTGTGACACTGTAGTTACATTCAGCGGTTGTAAGGGTGCGACTAGCATACGCTATTACGCGCTTCCTTGATGCTTCATCGAGTTGCATCAAAACGGCACCAAGTCCAGTGCCTGAGGCGTCTGTGCAGAGAAGGAAGGGTGTGGTATAATCAGGGAACGCTAGAACAGGGGCATTTACAAGAGCTGTCTTTAGCTTTTGGAAAGCCTGTGACTGGTCGTTAGTCCAAACAAAGGGCACATTCTGCTTGAGTAAGTGGGTCAGAGGAGCGGCGATCTGTGCATAATCCCGGATAAAGCGACGATAATAGCCACTGAGGCCCAGGAAACTTCGTACAGCTTCGGTAGTGGTGGGTTCTGGGAAGTTAATAATCACCTTAGTTTTATCCTCATTAGTATGAATGCCTTGTGCATCTACGACATGGCCTAGGAATTTGATTTTCTTTCGCAGAAAGTCACATTTACTGAGATTGATTTTCAGGCCTGCGAGCTGGAGACGTTCAAAGACTTGCTGGAGTTTGGTAAAATGATCAGGGATGGATTTACTCACAACAATGATATCATCTAGGTAAGCAAAAAGAGAGTGTCCCATCATACCGCTGAAGACTGAAAGGATAAGTCGCATGAACACGGAAGGAGCATTTCTCAGACCAAAAGGGAGTCTCTTAAACTGAAAATGTCCGGAAGGGGTGCTAAAGGCTGTAACTGGGCGAGAGGACTCTTCCATTTAGACCTGCCAGTACCAGCTGAGGAGGTCTAAAGATGAAAAGAATACGTTATTTTCACCAAGGGATTCTAGCAAATCAGTGAGGACGGGTAACGGGAAACGGTCTGGAACAGTGACAGAATTGACCTTACGATAGTCGACTACTGGTCTAAAGTTGCCGTCCTTTTTTAGTACTAAGAAAAGTGGGCTATTCCATGGACTGACGGAGGGTTCAATAATGTCCTGGTCTAACATGTTCTGTACCATTTGATCTGTCTGCTTTCTCTGGCTGTGAGGAAATCGATATGCTGGTATGTAAATCGGCTGAGTTCCTGGTAGTAGTTCAATCGTATGTTTGACAAGGTATGTTCTACCCATCGGTTCACCGGGTAAGGCAACCACGTTTCTGTATGAGGTCAGAAGGTCGAGGAGTTGAGGCGTATTTTCTGGGAAATCTGTGCAAGTGAGATGTGAGAGCATATCGGGTGAATGCGTCGGCGCAGATCCCGTAGAGTTAATAGTACTTACACCGATTGGCGTATCATCAGTCTGAATAGTAGGAATTGAGGAATCCTGGCACACCTTTACGGCCGCTGGGTATACTAGGAAGTCTCCAATCTTTACATCACTTTTAAGTTTTAGTGGAGCATTTGTGACATTGAGCAAGTACAGGTAGCATAAACTGTCCTCTAAGACTGTACACCACGCTGACTCATAAGTCAAGCCATTCACACAACACGTCTCAGGTAGGGTTAGTACATCCACTCCTTCTTTCGCACCGGCAACACAAACAGAGACTTTGGTGAACTCATGCGGTAACAAAATTGTGCACGTATTCGTTACTGCACGTTTCGTCTCTGCGTGTTGGAGAAGATCATTCAGACTGTGTGAGGTAGGTAACTGAGACAAGTCTGATTCGGCGATAGTGTTGTCGGGAGAGGAGGTAAGAGCCATGTTCGAGGGCTGAGATGATGTATCAGGAGACATTGAGGAATTTATGTCCTTGCTCGCAGTCAGTAAAGGAATGATCTCTGTATTCTCAGATGATGATAGTGGTGGGTTGGTCTGGGGTGGACTTGTTGGTAGTGATAGGGACAGAGGTAATTGAAGGACTGATTTGATCGTAAGAACAGGACGGGGACATTCCATAGTGTAAACCAGGAATCCAGAAATGTCTATACTACCACAAGCAGGTAATAATGCAATGGAGTGTTGTGCCATGGTGGAGAAACCAATAAGGGCATCTGCGGGATACTGCAAGTCATTAGTGACATGAAATTCAATTGGGATAGGGGGCAAATCTCTGGAGTTTGACTTCAAGGGTGACTCTTCCCTTAACCTTAAACTCTGAGCCGTTGACACCACATAGGCGAATGTCTGGTGGTTCTAGGAAACTGACGTGGTTGTGATGGCGATGAATAATTTGTAAGGAATTTTCGGAGATGAGATTTACTATAGATCCTGTGTCCAAGAAGAATGACGTTGGTATGTCATGACTGCTTCCGAGAATGACTAAACCCGAGGATGTTATGGGACCTACATGGCGGATGGGGAGTTGGGTGTTTGGTTCTACGTGATATTGGTCCAATACGGGCGCGGCGCTTCCCCCGACTGTTGGCGGTTGAGGTAACGACATTCCTCAGTGGTGTGAGTCGTGCTTGATTTGTGGTATTTGCAGTGTGAACGACGTGAGCGGGAAGGCGTACGCTGTCTGGTTTGGGAGTGAGGACGTCTGTATGTACGGTCGCAACTGGATGCTCGATGTCCAGGATGACCACAGTACCAGCAAAGAATCGAAGATTGTCTGTTCCGTCGGGCGCTAGATTGATCACGACCTGCGGTAGGAGAGCGATGTGTGGCAGGTCTGCCGCGTGTGGTGGGACGGGAGCGAGATTGGTCTGGGGTAGTGGAGGTGTGACAGACTGAGGAGGCCAAGGGTTGGGTGGTGCCATGACGCGTGTAGTTCGAACCTGTTCTTTCATGAATGGCTTTAGTGACCTGAATAATTTTATCTCCTGGATTGAAACCGATTTCCAAGGCTAGCTCTCGCTGTTTAGGAGTAAGCCAGTGAAGGAATCTCAGGTAACCAATTAAGTCAGCAAAGTTGGGGAGTGAAAGCATTGGAACGCCATTCTTGTCTTCTAACCATTTCGTGCCTACCAGTAATTGGAGCATCTCACTACTAGTTGCTTTCATGGAGGTGGGAGCTTCGCGGAGCTTGGCATATTGCGCTGGGACGCGCAAGTCCTCATCTAGTTGGTTTAGGAGATTAATGAATCCCATGAGAGACGCGGTATTTGAATGCTATTTGTCTATTGTTTATTTCTGTGTCGACTTCTCTGAGGAAATCATAAACAGACCAAGTTGGGTCCTGGTCGGTAAATTTGGGACGATTGGCATCGTCGAGATAGATAGACTGTGGAGGGTTGGCCATGGCTGGAAGTGTAGAAGTGGCGGCAGGAGAGGTGTGGGAGAGAGAGAAGGTAGTGGCAGTTAAGGGCGAGCAAGACGGGGTATGAAGGGAGGCAGGAGAGGGAACGACAGGGGAAGGAGTAGAGGAAGAAGAAGGGAGTGTAGAGGCAGGAGTAGAGAAGGAGGTATCTGGATTTATGTGGGTAGGACGGGTAGTAAGTGATTCTGCGGGAAGTGAAACGGGAGTCTCAGGTACAGGGTGGTGGTACTCTTTGCCACTTCGTAAATGAGTGATTGTGTTCGAGTCGGCAGACGGGGTAGGATCAGGTGATGTTTCCGGGTCAAGAGGGCTGGTATGAAGCGGTTGACGTGGAAAGTATGACATTTAATGCGGCAAGGGAAGATGAAAGGATGAAGATGGATACGTAGGTGGAAATGTATAAATAACAATGAGAGAATGGAATACACGAGTAGGCGTGAAAATGAATGAAGGTGCGGGCATGGATGGCTTAAATAAAATGCGAAGGATGAGATGGAGTATAAATAACGTAGGTGAAGATGAAAACGGAGTAATGGAAATGAGATGGAATATTTACAATAACCAATCTGTAGAGAAAATCGAGGATAATCTCTATAGAAAGGAAAGATATACTATAGTTACACAGTAGAAACGGGAGTGTCAAGATGTATGACGTGCAGGGTGGCTGGGCGTAGCTGGACTGGGGCGGGGCGGGGCGGGGCGGCAGTGGAGAGACAGCTGGGCGGAGAGGAGAAGAGAGGTCGCGATGAATCACCGGCAGGGAGTGGCGGTCTTAGGAGGCTCCGTAATGCAGATCAGATGCGGGCGACAGCGGAGGCCGGTGGTGGGTGGTGAGGGCAGATGTCAGCGCAAGGCAGGTGTAGAGCTGGTGAGTTGCAAATGCAGAGAATGGTGGTGGGCAGGCAGCGGGCAGACAGTGATAATTGGCACCGTGGGGGCAGGAGCTATGATGAGTTCGGAACAGGTGCTGGGAACAGGTGCAACAGGTGCGTAGGTCGGCGACGGCGATACGTGCGGTCAGGAACAAGGCGTATGGGTGGGGTTGGTTGAGAGGTGAGCACTGGTGAGAAAAATGGTACACTCGAAAAGCACAGCCAAGGTATTACACCACTAGAGGCACGGAGGAGGGGCGAGGCTGGCAGAGGCGAGACGTCGTGTATCTTGTTGTATCACTAAAAATCCAAGGAGGCGGTCAGAATCTGATGGCTCGAAACACCGCTGCTACCAAATGTAACTTGCAATACTTTGGTGATAGAAACTCCGTGTACAAACAGCTAGATAAGGAGTTTATTAAAAGCTCACAGTAAAATAGTCTGCCCGTCTCGGCTGTCTGCTATCAACTGATGCAATAACGCCGTCTTCAGGCGTGGGAAAGCATGCTGACCTAGCAAGTTTAGTGGGGGCATGTATGCATTGGGGGGGGACATATATACATCGGGGGTAGACATATTGTGGAGGGGGTACATATATATATATATATATGCATTTTCCAGACAGCGTCCAAGGCTAACCCAGATAACACTGTGGCAGGGTCTATATTCAGTCACATTATATCCAATTATGTATTAAAAATGGAGTAGCCCGTCACTGACAATGATTCATATTGAGTCATACAGCATGTCAAAGTACTTTCTCACTTTGCAACATTAAATGTGAATCTAATTCGTGTTAATAAGTGTCACTGGTCTTTGCATATTTTCCCCCTACGATACAATTTAATTCAGAGATAGATAAATAGATAGATGGAGAATGATATAGAGAGATGGATAGACAAACTCATATATGGAGACGGACAGAAACATAGGTAGACATAGACAGACAGATAAAAATATACATAGATAAAAACAGACTAATAGACACAGACGCATGATAGATAAAGACCAACTCATAGACGAAAAGGCAGACAGACAGATTAGACAGATAGTCAATGGATAGATAGATGGTTAGTTAGACAGACAGAGAATAGACAGACAGTTAATTAGATTGAAACTAGGCAGACAGATGGAGACATACGTACAGGCAGACTGACTGAAAGAGAGAGAGAGAGAGAGAGAGAGAGAGAGAGAGAGAGAGAGAGAGAGAGAGAGAGAGAGAGAGAGAGAGAGAGAGAGAGAGAGAGAGACGCATTTGCAAAACATCCTTACTATAATCGTAAAGAAGTAACCAAGTTTAACAGATTATATGAATGCAATGCACAAGAGTTTGCCTTTTGAACTGTGATTTAAATAGATGTAAATAACAGTGACTGTTCGTTTTTGCTTACACTTATAAACTGAAGACCACGGAATGGTAAAGAAAATAATGAAATAGTGGGATGTCTACTCAGTAATATATATATATATATATATATATATATATATATATATATATATATATATATATATATATATATATATATATATATATATATCGTCCAGAAATAAGTGGTATTACGAAAATGTTCTCCGTTTATGACGCTGTAGTTACTTTATTTACTGTCGATTATATTCAGTTGTTAGTTAACTGTTTCTTCAACTGTTAACTCAGTATTACAAGACCAGTGTTTTTTTTTTTTTTTTTCATTTAATGGCAGATGATTATATATTTTGCTGAGGGTAATGAAGGCAGAATGAGTGTTAATACTGTCACCATTATTCTCTCAGGACCAGATTATTTCTATTAATATCTCCCACTATGCCAGATGAATTTAATCAGCTAAGGACCGTACTATAAAAGCTAAACTCAAGTATTGCCGAACGTGAGAGTTTGACGTTCCTGTTTGTCGTGCCATAAATAAATTTGCTACTCACGCCAGGCGTTCGTCATCTGGTTATGGTGTAGACTAGTAGTGGAATGTGACAGGAGGATAAAAGCCATCAGGGACCCTTCTTTCGCGCAACAAACTTTAATATTCATGAATACGGGGGCTGGGTTTTCCATTTATAAACACGGAATAGTTCAGGAATAAAATTATCCATGGCAAGCTAAATTACACGAGAAATACAGAGCTGTTCACAAAATTTTACAAGACTAAAAGTTTCTGCAACGAAAACGAGTAAACAAAACTTCAGTGTTGGTGAGGTGGCGACCTGGTGCTTGATATCTGGAGTTATGATGATAAATCGTTCTCCCGGGTTGATTTCAGAGAACCTGAGTAATTTATCATAAGATTTTTGGAAGGCAGCAATATCAAAGTCTGTGTGTTAACCAGCCCAGCGCTGTAGTTATTGCATTTGAGGGGAAGCCTTTAAGCTTCTGCCTGAAGTCGAGTAATATCAGTGTGTGACAATCTTGGCATTCGAAAGTCACGAAATAAATGACACTTCTTTTTGTCAGTGAGGTGCTTCTTGAAGCACCCCACTGACTTTATGCAGTAGCAGCAGTGGTTGCTAATATAATCAATGTAAGTCACGGTACTTTGCTGGATACAGTACAAATTTTACCCCATATTTGAGGTTAAGTAAGTATTATAACGTTTAATTGGAGTACATATGCACTACCATGTTGCATGTCAGAAATTTTAGTTATCAAAGTTAGGTCAGTGTTGGTAAATGGTTAGTAAGGTTTGAATTTTTCACCAGCTTTAGTGTTCCCCTATATAGTAATGTTAAGTCACAGATATGGGTAAAAAATAAAATACATCAATTTTTTTTTCATCATTGCTAACAAATAAATGTAGTCACTTAAGTTTTTTATTGAAACATGAATTGTAGTTCGTATTTGCACCAAGGTAATAAGCTGATCTAGTTAAGGTAAAGTTAAGTAAAACTACCAGATAAGAATGAATTGGTTAGTAAGGATGATGACTAAAATACTTACCTACTTCAGTCAATCACCCATATTTGAGTATAAATGTGTTGGCTTTACTGCGAAAGTTGTTGACAAAACAATGCACATTATTTCTTGAGATTCACACGCGCACACACACACACACACACACACACACACACACACACACACACAAATACCACAACATCTTCAAGTATCTTTATCCAAAGATTTTTTTCGTATCTGTAAATAGCCACAGGTCTAAGGAAATTGCCTGTACCATGTATATATAATAAAAAGAATAGTTAATTGGATGGAATGACAGTTACAGTAATGGAGTGGCTGGGTGTAGGAAAGGCAGGGAATATTGGTGTTTCCCATTTTTCTTCTTCTTCATTTTCTTTTCTTTTTTTTTTTTTTGCCACAACCCTGAACAGATTTTTTTTTTTTTTTTTTTTTTTTTTTTTTTTTGGCCTGGCAACCCTCAGGGCGGAAACATAATTTCAGTGTTTCTTCGTCTAGTTTTATCCAATAAAATTTATTGGATAAAATGCAATGGGCAGCATAAAGTAAAATTCATGAAAATTTACTGAACAAATTTTACTGAATTTTACTTTAATATTAAAAAAAAAAAAAAAAATCGATATTTCTAATCCTGGTGGAAGAAAATTAAAGTACAACTTCAAGTAAATGTATTTTATTGCAAGATTAGCCAAGCAAAGAAAAACACACTTTTTACAGGCACCTATGACGTTGCTCCATGAGTGATGCCTTCTGACTATTGATTCATTGCTGATAAGTTTAATAAACAAAAATTGTGGTTACTAAGATGATGCTTTTCTGTGATCATACTAATGAGAGGAATTTGAAAAATTCTTTCTTCAAATGAACTTCACTGCAAAAAATGAAAAGGAAGAAAACATTTAGTGGCTACCATGATGGTCCTTCATTTTATGAGAGAATTTTTCCATACTCGGCTTTATGTTAAGAGACAGAGCAAAGCACAAATCGTGCTGAGGATCCAGACGGTTCCGTGGTTTAGTTCAAATCGTCTTAAGGCTGAAAATCCTTGTTCACAGAGGTTTGTGATGGGAAACAGAAGAAGAGCCTTTTCAGCCTGATGACTCATAAGACTGTAGGCTTATCCTCGAGCTGAGCCCAGAATTCAGTGTACGAGAGACTTTCAAAATGTTGCTTCTAGAGCTGGGCACATCCACAATCACTTCTACAAACCGCTAATTCCGCAATAGCAGAAGTGTGATTTCGTTCACAGATTTGCATTTGCGAAAATTCTAAGCTATTTCGAAGTTTTGCCCTTTCAGAAGCACGTCTGCAAACGCAAATCTGAACGTGAACATCTGCGTGGCCCAGTCCAGCAGGCGGCATGTGGGTGAGTCTCTGGCTCACCAGAGGCGCCCGCCACTCCCGCACTGATATACGATAATTTCACCTTCGGTATGATGTACAATAGCATTTTTCATTATAGTACATATCGTACGATAATTCTTTTTTTTTTATGCGAGGAAGAAGGAACCAAAGGCCATGAGCCAGCAGTAACAGTTCCCTCCAAGAGAAAAACAAAATACAATAGAGAGCCAAATTCAAGATCCGATCATTTTGAGATGCCTGGAAACACTGCGTTTGAAAGACTGGAGATCATAGGCAGCAGGAAATACAGACAGAGGGAGACAGTTCCAGAGCTGACCTGTTGCATAAATGAAAGACTGGGAGTAACGGTTAACTCTTGCATTAGAGAGTTGGACAGAAAATGGATGAGAGTTTGCTGCCAGACGGGTGCTACACGCCCGTCGTAGAGGTTGAGGAATGCAAGCAGACAGTTCAGAGGAGCAGTGCCTATTAAAGTAGCGATAGAAAAGAGATTAAGATGCAACAGTGCGGCGAAGAGACAGAGGTTGAAGGGAGTCAGTAAGAGGAGGAGAGTTAATGAGATGAAAAGCCTTTGACTCCACCCTATTGACAAGAGCTGTATGTGGGGAGCCTCCCCACACATGAGAGTTGTACTCCACACAGGGGCGGTTAAAACTCCTGTATAGAGTCAACAATTGTGCAGGGGTAAAGAAAGAGCGGAGTCGGCTTAGCACACCCAATCTCTTAGAAGCAGATTTTACAAGAGATGTAATATGATCTTTCCAAGATAAGTCCCGAGTAAATGAAACCCCAAGCATGTTCAAGGATGATGCAGGATTAAGCTGAATATTATTAAACATTAGTGGGTATACCTGTGGAAGATTTTGACGGGTTGATAGGTGTAAGAACTGAGTCTTAGATGCATTAAAAACAACCATATTATTTTTACCCCAGTCAGAGATACGAGCCAAGTCAGACATTAGGTGTGCCATAGCCTAATCCCTTGTTTGTTGAAGTAATTGTTGAGATGGGCGTTGCGGGAACCGAATGGAAAGGTGAAGGGTGGAGTCATCAGCGTATGAGTGGATAGGGTTAGATGTACAGCTCAGAAGATCAATGATGAATAAAAGGAAGAGAGTTGGTGATAGGACAGAGCCCTGAGGAACACCACTGTTGATAGATCTAGGAGAAGAACGATGGCCATCTACAACAGCGGCTATAGAATGACCAGAAAGGAAGCTAGCGATGAAGGCACAGATAGAAGGATAGAAACCATAAGAGGGCAGTTTGGAAATTAAAGATTTATGCCAGACTCGATCGAAAGCCTTTGAGATGTCAAGTGCAATGGCAAAGCTTTCGCCAAAGTCCCGAAAGGAGGATGACCAGGAATCTGAAAGGTAGGTGAGAAGATCGCCAGTGGAGCGTCCCTGACGGAACCCGTACTGACGATCGGAAAGAAGGTTGTGATAGGAAAGATGCCTTAAAATTTTTCTATTGAGAACTGACTCGAAAACTTTTGAAATACAGGACGTTAAAGCAATTGGACGATAGTTGGAGGGTTGGGAGTGGTCACCCTTCTTTGGGACTGGCTGAATGAGAGCAAACTTCCAGCAAGAAGGAAAGGTACAAGTTGATAAAGGCGAAAGAGTTTGCCTAGGCAGGGTTTAAGCACAGAAGCACAGTTCTTGAGAACAACAGGAGGGACCCCATCAGGCCCATATGCCTTGTTAGTACTGAGGCCAGTGATGGCAGAAAACACATCAACTGAAGAAATTTTAATGTCAGCCATGAGGAAGACAGAGGGGGGAAGTGATGGAGGAACAGCACCGGAATCATCTAAGGTGGAATTGGTGGAGAAAGTCTGAGCTAACAGATCTGCTTTATCAGTAGAAGAAATAGCTACAGAACCATCAGAGTAGAAAAGAGGAGGGAAGGATGATGAGGTAAAGTTGTTAGAAAGATTTTTGGCAAGGTGCCGGAAGGAACAGGAAGAATTCTAGTTGGAGAGTTGAGAGCATTTAGTATGGATGAAATTATTTTTAGCAGAGCGAAGAACAGACTTAGCACGATTCCGGGCAGAAACGTAAAGATGATGTGATTCAGGGGTGGGTTGGCTCCGGTACCTTTTGTAGGCCCTCTCCTTGTTGCGGACAGCATTAGAACAAGCGTGATTAAACCAAGGCTTTCTTGCGTTAGTCAAAGGATATGAGAAAGGAATGTATGCTTCCATGCCCGAGAGAATAACCTCTGTAATGCGCAAGGCACACTCAGATGGCTCCCGGCCATGGAAGCAATAATCATTCCAGGGAAAATCAAAGAAATTCTGCCTGAGGGCCTCCCAGTCCACGGCTCCAAAATGCCACAGACGACGTTTCCCTGGAGGGTCCACAGGCCGTACTGGAGTGATAGGACAGGTTAAGGTAATAAGGTTGTGATCGGAGAAGCCCAACAGAGAGAAAAGATTAACAGAGTAAGCAGAAGGATTAGTTGTGAGGAAGTCAAGTATGTTGCAGCTCTCTCCAAGGCGGTCAGGGATACGGGTAGGGTGCTGTACAAGCTGCTCTAGGTCATTAAGGATAGAAAAGATGTAGGCTTGTTCACCAGGTGGATCCGTGAAAGGAGAGGAGAGCCAAAGGTGGTGGTGAACATTGAAATCTCCTAGAATGGAGATTTCAGAGAAAGGAGAAATGGATAGAATGTGTTCCATCGTAGAAGTAAGACAGTCGAAGAATTTTTGATAGTAGAATTAGGGGATAAGTAAACAGCACAGATATACTTAGTCAGAGAATGACAGGAAAGCCGAAGCCAGAGTGTAGAGAATTCAGAAGAATCGAGTTCAGGAACACGAGAGCAAGATAAGTCATTGGGTATATATACACAACAGCCACCTTTGGCTTTGAAATGAGTATAGAGAAAGTAGGAGGATACAGAAAAGGGTTTGCTGTCAGTTGCCTCAGACAGCTGAGTCTCCGTTAGAAAAATAAGGTGAGGTTTAGAGGAGGAGAGGTGGTGCTCAACAGAGCGAAAGTTAGAGGAAAGGCCGCAAATGTTGCAGAAATGAAGAAGAAGAGAGTCAGACAGTGGTTCCAGGTAATTTGAGTCGTCACCGGGAGAGGGGCGGATGGTGGGGGCATTTATGGTCCCCCCCCCCTGGGGACTCCGAGGCTTGGTGAAGAGACGCCACGGTCATTCAAAAAGAAAATGAAGAGAGAGAGAGAGAGAGAAAGAGAGAAAAACGGCTGAAGATCAGTCATCTCTTTTTGATATTAACTAGCTTCATACCAAGCTCTCAGGAAAGGAATGAAAACTGGTATAAGCCAAGAGGAAGCAACGTTCGTACTCGTGATTAAATAATAATGCACAACATCGTCACAACAAGTTGTATTCGATTTTACATTGGAGGGTTCCTTACTACATTATCTTAATGATATACAGTACAGTATGTGCTTTCTGGGGGGAGGGTAAGAAATAAGAATCTACGGATAAAAGTCAGCAAAGATGTTTTTTCCCCAACAAATAAAGAAAAATAAAGCCTAATTCAAGATCAATCTATTTTCCATATTATTAGACGTTATAATTATGCTACTGATGTAAACTACATCGATACTATACAGACATGTTTAGCATACAAGCCAGTAACAAAATGAAAAGTGCAAAGATGTGCCACGAAGCCTCCCAGTCTACCCAGAATTTAACTTTCAGTCTAAATATCAAAACTGGGAGACTTGTAGCATTGCCAGTGCCAGTATATCACTATCAACAAAAATCATTAGTTAAAGAAAGTTAAACAAGAAACATACGAAATGAAACTGAACACGATTTTACAGTTATCCTTACCAGACAACCATCTTTCCCCATGCGGTATCAATACAGATAAGTAGATACATATACTGTGTGTTGGAGTTCTCAGTTGTTGGAGGAGTTTAACTGTGACTAAGGAGTGAGGACTGAGGAGGTTAGAGCCGAGGAATAGAGGTGAACTGGTGTGTCACCTTGTCAAATGTGAGTTGTGAAGTGTAACTAGGAAATAGACGTCCACACTGAAGATGTGGAACATGTCCGAGCTCACCCAGTGCGAATTTTGACACATACTAGTAATATTTCACACCGTAATGCTGTCAGAGGTCTCCCCAAATGGCAATACTAACCCACAGAGATCTCCCCAAATGGTAAGGGATACTTTTTTTTACACCCTAACCTGTACTATAGTAGCCTACAGACATCTTCCCAAATGGTAAGGGATATTTCTTTTACACCCCAACCTGTACTATAGTAGCATACAGAGATCTCCCCAAATGGTGAGGGATACTTTTATACAGTCCAAGCTGAACATTTATTACTCTTGAGTGAGTTTCGGGTAAAGTAAGTTGTCCTTGCTCTCGCTCGAACAATAATTTAATTCATTTACATACAATAGCGAAGGATTTACCATTGTTTTGTAGTTAAACAGTCTAATGTACTACTAATAATAATTGAAATACATATATTTCAGATTTACTGTAACTATAATTTTATATATCCCATTCATTACTTTAAAGTTTAAACAGTTCCCAAATTTCATAGTCACCTACTGTTGGTTAGGACAGGGTAAAGAAAGATATAATTGTAGTGCATGAGTAACTAGAGATGATTTTTAACCCCTTGATTATGATGAATATCAACCTAAAGGACCGAATACAAGACGTGGTACAGATATAATGTGAGGGGAGCAAATGATGAGGTGAAAGAAAGATTGTCCAGGTGCTTGAGGGTGCAAAAGTGGATGTATGTGGATTAACTGAAACTAATAGATGAGGTGAGAGTATGAGAGCATGGGGGCATGGATGGGGTATATGCTCGGGAGTAGGTGAGAATGACAGGGCAAAAGAAGAAGAGTGTATTGTTGTGAGTAACATGTAAAAGGAGAATTTAAGTGAGTATAGATCAGTTGGCTCAAGGATTGTGTGGGTAAGATTGAAAGTTGGACATCAAATGTGGGCGATTGTGTGCGTGTATGCATCAATGCAAGATCGTGCAGGCAGAGTGAGAGAAGAGTTTTGGACAAATGTGGAAGCGTGCACGGAAAAGTTTGAAAGGAATGAGTGAGTGTTTTTGATTGGAGATACGAATGGAAAAGTAGGGAATGTGAAGGTGGATGGAGTTGCTGGTGAGTGGTGTGTGCCTGCAGAGATGGATGTGAATGGCAGTGCTTTAGTGGACATTTCTGCCGGGAGGGGGTTGGTGATACCAAATGCCCTCTTCAGGCACAAACTGATTCATAGGTGTACGTGGAGAGTGATTAGAAGGGTGGATGGTGAACTGAATGAACGGAAGGCAATGATTGATATTATGTGTGTGGATGAGAAGATGAGAAGGTGTGTAATGGGTGGAAGAGTATATAGAGGCTGGGGGAGTGGACTTTCTGACCACCACTTGGTGGTGGTCAGAATCAAAGTCCAAATGAAATGGAAAAATAGAAGAAGTTAAGGGCAGAAGGAAATAGTTCATACAAGGATAGTAGAAAGGTTAAAAGAGGACGGAAAAAAGGCAGAAGATAAGAGTGAAGTCAAGGAGCGATTGTGTAAATATGGATTGGAGCAGATGAGGGATGTGGAAGGTGTGTGCCAGATATTCACAGAAGAAATTTTTACAGCATGTGAGGTGGTGTGTGGGGTGAAGAGAAGACGATAGGGGGTGCAGGGAATAGCATGGTGGAATGAAGAGGTGAGAAAGACCGTGGCACGAAACAAGAAAGCATATAGTGAGTGGATGAGAAACAGGGGCGTGAAAAAAGTTGAGAGACGGAAGAGAGAGTTATATGCAGAGAGGAAGAAAAAAGTGAAAAGATTAGCAAGACAGAGAGTAAGAAGACAGTGGATGAGGAATTTGAAAGAAATTTGAGTCTCAAGTGGAGGGAATGTAAGAAATTGTTCCGAAAAGAGGTAAAGAGAGTTAGACAGGATGCCAAAGAAGTTAGTTGGGGAGTGAAAGATAAAAATGGTAAATTACCAATGGAGCAAGGATTTTTCTCCTTGGTCCACTAAGGAATTGTTGAATATAGAGAATGAAAGTAATGTGAGTGTAAGTGGCTGGGGAATGGCTGGGAGACGGAGGGATGTGAGAAGAGAGGAAGAAATCAGTAGGATAGAAGTTGTGAAGAAAATGAAGAAAGTTAAAATGGGGAAAGCCCCTGGAATTGATGGAGTGTGTGGTTAAATGCTGAAGCATGGGGGAAAGATAGTAGCAGAATGGATGTAGAAGATGTGCAGACTGGCCTAGGAGGAAGGTAGAGTCCCGGAGGATTGGAAGTCAGGGATAATTATTCGCCCGTAAAAACGAAAAGGGGGAAAAGAAGCATGTGGTAATCATAGGGGCATTTGTCTTTTTAGTGTAACAGGAAAAGTATATAGTAGGATACTTATTGACAGAATTAGGGAAATAACAGAGGAATCAGTTGGAGAGGAACAGGGAGGTTTTAGGAGGGAAAGAGGTTGTGTAGATCAGATATTCATTCTTAGATCTTTAGTGGAAACGTTTCTAGAGAAGGGAAAAAGTTGTATGCAGCCTTCATGGATCTGGAGAAAGCATATGACAGGGTGGATAGGCAAGGATTGTGGAAAGTATTAAGAATATATGAAGTAGATGGGAAGTTGTTGCATGCTGTGAAGAGTACGTATGAGGGTGCTAAGGCTGCAGTGCATGTAGATAGTGAACTGAGTGAATTTTTCTGTCTGAAGGTTGAAATGAAACAGGGATGTGCCATATCTCCATGGTTGTTCAATCTGTATATGGATGAGGTTATGAAAGAGATACAAGGTAAGGGAGCGCATGTTGGAGTGGCCCTAATGAGAGAAGGCAGTGTTTGGAAACTCCCTTTACTGTTGTTTGTAGATGATACTGGGTTGTTAAGTGAAGACGAAAGGGAGCTGCAAGGCTTGGTGGATGAGTTTGGGGGACTGTGTAAGAAATGGAATCTAAAGGTGAATGTAGGGAGGAGTAAAGTTATGGTCTTCGAGAGAAGTGAAGTCAGTGAATGTACAGTGTTGAATAGTTAAGAGGGTGAAGTGCCTGAAAGGGTATAACAAGGAAGAAAGGTTGCCGGTTCCTTGAAAGCAGTGATGAGAAACAGGGAAGTGAGCAAGGAAGTGAGAAATTAACTACATGACAGTATTGTGATACCAACTCCAACGTGTGGAAGTGAAGCTTGGACCTTGTTGGAGGGACAGACGTCAAGAGTTAGAGCAGTGGAAATGAGTGATTTGAGAGAAGCATGTTTTTTTTTTTTTTTTAATAACAGAACAGAGGAAGGAAAAACAAATGAATAAAAAAACAAACAAACAAATCCATGCACCAGATTACTGGTGTCCACTGTTCATAAAATATCTGTAACAGTTAGACTTGAACAGCAGTAGGTTGAAGTCTGGAGGGAAACAACTCTGGGGATTCGAGTTCCAGAGAGATGCAGTTCGGGGAATGAAAGAATTCTGATAGGCAGAAATTCTGCAATATGGCAGAGTGACATTCCAGTCATGAATGCTGACAGCTGCCCTTGTAGAACGAGGGAAGGCATGGAGAGGTGGCACCATGAACGCAACTTCGTCTGAGCATTTGCTGTAGAAATATCTGTAAAATAATGCAAGGGAGGCAACATTCCTTCTTACTTGCAGGGGAGGTAGTTTATTAGTAATAGCAGGGTTATTAATAATTTTAACAGCTTTGTTCTGAATTTTGTCTCCTTGTTTTAATGCAACCTCTCCACATCTGCTCCACAAGGATGAGCAGTATTCAAGCTGAGAGCGCACATGACTCTTATCAATTATAACTAACTGCTTGTCAGTGAAGTAGTTACGGACTCTGTACAATAATCTAAGTTTCTTTGAGGCGGTTTCAGCAAGTGATCTGACATGAGAGGTCCAGCTGAGGGCATTGTTAAGTGAAGTGCCGAGAATTTTAATACTCTTGGAAATGGGAATATTTGTAGCACTGAATGTAATATACGATTCTGGCAATACCTGCCTATTAGTAAATTGTATATATTTAGTTTTACTAGTTTTAAATGAGACAAGGTTGTTTTGTCCTCATTCACTGATTGTGGATAAGTCATGATTTAAAGAGATGGCTGTACTGAGGTGAGAGTTAGAGATATCGGACTTTGTAAATTGATGTCTGAGTGTGAATGAACTATGAAGTATTGAGTCATCTGCATATGAATAGATGGGATTGTGGGTGACAGATAAGAGATCATTAAAATGAACGAGGAACAGGGTTGGTGCCAGAACTGATCCCTGCATCACGCCGGTGTTAACTGAGTGGAAAGTGGAATATACATCATCTACTTTTACTCTTATTTTTCTATTGCTAAGATATGAGGAAATCAAAGGAACAAAAAAGTTTAGTCCATAGCAAGGAAGTTTGGACAACAGGGAACGTTGCCACACTCTGTCGAAAGCTTTAGAAATATCCAGGGCTACTGCATGAGTTTCACCATGTAGGTCAACTGATGGATGGATGGTATGAGTCAGGAGATTGAGTATGTCAATGATGGATCTTTCTTGGTGAAAACCATATTGTCTATCACTAATTAAGTTGTTGGATTCAAGATGTTTAATGCTTATTAATTACAGTTTCAAAAACCTTACCAAGAGAAGATGTGACAACTATTGGTCTGTAATCAGAGGGGTCAGAGGAACTTCCTTTCTTTGGAATTGGGTGGATATTGGCTTCTTTTCATGAATTAGGGAATGAAGAAGTACATATGCATAGTCTGAATAATTTTGCAAGAACAGAGGCAAGTTCTGGGGAACACTTTTTCAAAACAATTGGCGGGATTCCATCTGGGCCTGGAGCTTTGTTGGTAGGTAAATTGACTAGGATGGATTTCACGTTCCTTGTCTGTATCTTAAGTGGAACAAACTTGGGAGAGGCAAGTTCTAGAGCTGGGACATTCTGACTGGCTTCCTCTAAGGTAGAATTTCTGGCAAATGTACTGGCAAAGATATCTGCATTCCCACACAGGTCATTTTTAATGTTGCCATCTGGAGATTTGTGGAGTCACATGGATAGACAGATTGACAAATGAAGAAGTGAATGAGCACTGTGGTGTGGATGTGGATGTAGATGCAATAGGAAGCGTTAGGAGAAGAACACTGAGGTGGTTTGGCCATGTGGGGAGGATGGAGAGCGAGAGACTGAGGAGAAGAATGTATGTGACTGAGGTGGAGGGGGGGGAGGGAAAGGAAGGTCAAGGATGAGATGAAGGATGGAATGGAGAGGTATATGAGGGAGGGGTGTGTAAGCTGAGAACAGGGCAGTGAAATGAAGGGGGACAGGGCGACATGGAAGCGATTTGTTTGTGGCCACCCCTTATTGGATTATGGCGTCTGGCAATACATAGATAGACAGATCATGGTAAACTTAATATAATCCTCTAATGATATCCAGAATAAAATGAAGCTGATGCCATGGTACTGACAGGGATCAAAATAGTTTGCATTTGCGTTTTTGCATTTGCAGAACAGCAAATACCAAGAATTTTGTGGATTCGTGGTTGTGAAAGGCATTATTCTGAGTGTGCGGATTTTCCATTGGGGAATGGAATTTTCGTTTGCGGTGCTGGCTCTAGTTCCTTCCGCACCTGATCTTCCTGGAGATGTATAAGTTCTTGAAAACCTAGAATAACTTCTACTATGATATTAGAATAATTCGGATATAAATAAACGTATACACCGTATTTGAATGCATTCGAAGATAAATACCATATACGAATACCCCATCTCTGCTCCATAGACTGTTCTATCACATACTTGTTTCACCTACTCACAAATGCTCACCCACATACAGAATGGTAATAACTCTAAATGTAAAACACACACATGTAGAAATTACCTACCTTATCACATCAGCCATAACAATAAAGTTTATCTTTAGCAAGTTTACATCTTTGAGTGAAAACATCCAGGCTTAAGGTGTTTCGTCTATTAGACTATTAAACGGCTATTCTACTCATGAATTTGCTAGACAATCACAGTAAATAAGAAAGTAAGAGGCAAACAAAACTTACATCATAACTACGTATCACAGCGCATCAGTCATCCAACACAGCCATGCCCAAAGTACAAAATGATGCTGTGATTGTACTTTTAACAGTTTTTATTTTTATTATTTTTTCAAACTCCCACGACCCTCAGGAGCATCCTTGTGACCCTCATTTGGGTTGTGTTCATGTGTTTGGGAACCAATGAGTTTAGTATACTGTATTTAGCTCGTAAATGCATCCTCTTTTTTATTTCTATCATTATTTTTTACCATTTTTAGCACATATATTCATATTTCCTACATAAAAATAACAGTCTAGAATGGGATAGCGAAGTGTCTGGTTTATTAAACAGAAGAAACATACAAAATTCGCGTGCCGTTAGGATTCTTGCAGTGCATTCTTGCCCAATCTAATGACTGTCGCGGCATTAAAACTCCTGAACTGGGTTTTGCGTTGGCTGATGTTCCAGATTTTTTATAGGAAGGATGATTGCCGGTCAAGAACATCTCACGACTTAACGTCACCGTTGGACCTCCTGAACTCTTGTTTTCTGTAGTACAGCTGTCATAAAAGACTTTGTAGATGCTTGTAGAGATGTTTTGTAAATTAGTTATATATATATTAGACTTGTGGATGAGCAGTTGTTATACTTGAGTAGCTTTGTAAGTAGATAAATCTTGGTTCCCTTCTGTCATGCAATGACAGGAAAGGTAAAGAATAGTATGGGACTATTTTTATTTGTCTTGGAAATATTAACAAAGTCTCTCACGCACGAGTGAAGTAAAAATCGAGTCCTGCGAGCTACCTCCTTGTCTCGCTCTCTCTCTCTCTCTCTCTCTCTCTCTCTCTCTCTCTCTCTCTCTTCCATGTTGCTAAGCCCTTCTCCCTACTACCTGCCAGTTCTATGGCCTGTCTCCTTCTGAGCTCTGCTTCCTAAATTCTGGTGTAGCAGGGGTCGTGTCACGTGTGTTACACTGTCGTTGGAAAGTTCTAGAAACCTGTGTGTATGTGTGTATGTGTGAGTATGGTCACGAGGCACTGTCGTGTGCCTATAAGGCATTCCTTGAGTTAAGAGTGTGTAAGCATGTTAAACACTGCTCGAATCTCGCAGACACAATACCTTCTCATCATCTGACTTCCTACTTCTATCTGTCTCTTTATCTATCTATTTATCTATTTACCTATTATGATTTATAATTATAATATGGAGTCCTGACATTGCTCGGCCGCGCCGCTGAAGGTCCTCCGACAACAATCATCATTGACATATGCTAATCTATTAGTACATAATATTGATTATAATATTGTACACATACAATATTCATAGTAAATTGCAATGATCTAGTAATATTACATTTTAAACAATGCAACACACCCATTGTACAAAACTTAACACAAACTAAAAATCAAGAAACAAATACATCAGTTCCAGATGATGGGTGGGAAACCCCCTCTGACATAGCAAGTGAGGACTTTGTCACTGACTTTCACACGTATGCCAATACACTTAACAGGGTTCACTGTTCCGGCCAAATATATTCCACCATTCCCTCACAGAACGATAAACAAGTCCAAGTTAAATTAACAGAGCAAACAGTGAAAATGAATAACGAAACAAATCCGAGGATCAAACATCCCCACCTCATGTTTATGTTTACCATGAAGATAAAACTGCCCAAAAATTCTCTGGCACAGAAAAAAATCGTATTGACGTCATTTCATTGGTCAGTCAGTGCGAACAAATGTTCATCAAGCGCCACATACTCGATGAACAAGAGAAAATTGCCATTTTTTCATCTTGCATAAGCCAGGAAAGATGTCCAGCAAGCAATTTGTTGCGATCAGACAAGCTCGTCAAGGCTAGGACATATGATGAATTTAAAACTGAATTTTTGAAGAAATTTTCTGGAGATATGAACTTCTTGCCAGGTATAATTCCAGAATTACATAAGATTGTAGATCTTGTAAGGAAGCACACTACAAACCATGTGCTCAGTGAAATAACTGCTGATGTCTCCAAAATCAAAAGAACATTGTTAGTTACTTTGGAAAACTCAAATTGGATAAGAGATGATGGAAAGATGTCCCCAGACCTCGTCGTGGACATCATTGGTTATGTAGCTGCCTTGTGTAAATTACCTGATAGGACCCTTAAGATCGCCAAGACGATCGCGTACACCCCAGGCATGTGCTTACTAGACTTAATGAACGAGATAGAGATGCAGTGCAGTAAAGCAGGTATGGTCGACACACCGCACATTCTGGTAGGATCAGAGTACCTGAGACAGTATCAGCTGTGAAATCATCTACACCGACCCCAAACAGAGAACAAAATCGATTGCGACCTGAAAGCAGACAGAGCAAACAACTAAACGTGATGAGGGTTCGATCACAAACACCAGGCTACAGGCAGTTTCATAAGTTTTCGTGCAGCCCGAGCAGGTCTCGCGCCGTAAACAACACTACATATGGGAAGTCACCTCGTAGGTCACAGTCAGGAGATAGGTCCATTCTATGTCATTATTGTGCAAAACTAGGATACACAAGGTATGAATGTTTTATCAAGGCAAAAGAGGATAGACAAAAGACACAAGGATTTGGTCCTTACTGTAGGCATCATAGATACCAAGGGCACTGGACCAGTGACTGCAAAACAGTAGAAAAAATTGTGTCTATGTTCGAATTTTATGATATTTAAGGAAATAACAGGAATTATTTGAAGAAAAACAGGGGGTTTTAGGGAGGGAAGAGACTGTGTAGATCAGATATTCATTCTTAGGTCTTTAGTGAAGAACTTTCTAGTGAAGGGAAAGAAGTTGTAAGCAGCCATCATGGATTTGGAGAAAGCATATGACAAGGAGGATAGACAAGGATTGTGGAAAGTATTAAAAATATATGGAGTAAATGGGAAGTTGTTGGATGCTGTAAAGAGTATGTATGAGAGTGCTAAGGCTGCAGTACGTGTGGACATTAAACTGAGTGAATTTTCCTATATGAAGGTTGAATTGAAACAGGGATGTGTCATGTCTCCATGGTTGTTCAATCTGTATTTGGATGAGGTTATAAAAGAGATACAAGGTAGAGCCATGGATGTTGTAGCAGCCCTAATGAGAGAGGGCAATATGTGGAAAGTCCCTTTACTGTTGTTTGCAGATGAGACTGTGTTGTCAAGTGAAGACGAAGGGGAGCTGCAAGGCTTGGCGAATGAGTTTGGGTGAGTGTGTAAGAGACAGAATCTGAAGGTGAATGTAGGGAAGAGTAAAGTTATGGTCTTCGAGAGAAATGAAGTCAGTGAACATACAGTGAGGTTGGTTGAGGAGGAAATGGAAAATCTGAGTGTGTTTAAGTACTTGGGTAGTGTGATGAGTAAGGATGGAAGTTTAGAGGGTGTGGTGCTTGAAAGGATATAACAAGGAAAACAGACTGCTGGTTCCTTAAAAGCAGTGATAAGAAACGGGGAAGTGAGCATGGAAGTGACAAACTTACTGCATGACAGTATTGTGATACCAACTCTAACGTATGGAAATGAAACTTGGGCCTTGTTGGAGGGACACATGTCAAGAGTGAGGGCACTGGAAATTAGTTATTTGAGAGGAGCTTGTGGAGTAACATAGAGAGGCAGACTGACAAATAAGGAAGTGGAGGAGCGTTGTGGTGTGGATGTGGATGTTAGGAGAAACACACTGAGATGGTTTGGCCATGTGGAGAGGATGGAGAGCAAGAGACTGACGAGTTGAGTGTATATGAATGAGGTGGAGGGGTGGAGAGGGTGGAGGAAGCCAAGGATGAGATGAAGGGATGGAGCGGAGAGGTATGTGAGAGAGGGGGATATGAGCTGGTAGTAGGGCAGTGATATGGCAGTGGACAGGGTGACATGGAGGCGTTTTGTTTGTGGTCCCTCCTTACGGGATTAAGGTGTCTTACAATAGATAGATAAAAATTTTAGGCCCGACCCACCTGACATTGACCTCCCTATCGCTAACTGGGGGGTGATGCCCCTGATGTAATGAGGTGTGTTATTGGTTCCATGTCGACATGACGATTTTGAAAGGAGCTATGGCTTTTTTTTTTTTCCCTTCAGCTGAGGCCTTGGCCCAGTTTGGCCCAAAATTTAATAAGGTGATCAGATGGTCATAGCCCATCATCCCTGTAATTAAAAAATCGCAGCAGAAGTTCTCGCGTAAAGTTGTTAACAGACAGACACACAAACAAACAGACAAACGGAGTGAAAACAATACCCATCCCCAAGCCCCTCCGGAGAGGGAATGGGTAATAAGAAAAACCAATAAAAAAGGTAGTTAATTAACCCCTACACCGCGGGCTTGTTTACCAATGACTTGCGTGTCCCGCGGGGTTATTTGGGCTCCGACAGACTCTCAAAAAATATTTGCCAAAAATCAGTTATTAGTCCTAGAATAATAAAATTACATTTGCTTATTGCATATACCTTCAGCTTTCTCCTGGAATGATTGTTGAGCCTTCGTCGGTTACCGTAGGACTTGTGGAGACCTCTGGAGTAGGGTAACTAAGTCTCCACTTTACACTTCCCGACAACCCGTAATATGATTACCACAGCCAAATACAAACACTATAAACACTATTCTACAATTTTCAAGTAGTTTGGGATCCATACTAAAAAAAAAACCACTGTGAAAGCAATGGAAATTACGAGCTCATCTGATCGTCGCACTTGCGCTAGTTCGCTCTAGGCACTCTGTCATTTATTATTCATAAAACCCCTCACACTTTATATTTCTTACTATATCACACTTATATATATCTGGAGTCTTTCTCCATAAGTTTCCTTCATTCGTATTAGTTTATTGTCACTGAAGTCATTCAATTTTTCAGTCAGTAAAATACGTAGAGAGCCACGGATTCACTCTCACTGTTATAACATAAATTATTTGTACTCATATTCTTATATTACTAATTACTTACATTACTATTTACATTTTCTATTCTATTTTCAATATTTACCATGCTATTTTACTTACACTATGTTATTCACTGTCACTTTCAGTAAGATAAAACTATAATACACTGTTCAATCATATGAACTGAACATCCATTGCTTTCATCTGCTATTTACACATTATTTACACATTATTTCCAAATAATTCTGCTTCCACACTTGCACTGTTAGAACTGCTTCTGGCTGTGATAATCGAAGAAGCCGGTTACACAGAGGGGAACCTGGCATTCAGCGCACTGCCAAGAGGTGCGTTGATGCTCAGGTGTGCGGCGTGTGGTATGCGCACATACCTGACACCTGCAAATCGCAGCCTTCCTTTTCCCTGTGGCAGGCATTAGCTCAAGTCTGTGCCGATCCATATACGCCCTCTGCTCAAATCGGTCGGGAAGTGTAACTGGATGGCGCCTTGGAGTTGCTGCTTGCACCCTACCGTATCTTTCCAGCAGCTGCTGGACACAAGTCCTGGCGAACAACCTCAGGGAGAAGGACTTGGGTGGCTTTACCTTCATCTTGTACAGGATGAAGGCGTTCAGCATCATCATATCTATGAGATGCAGAAAAACTTTCCTGTACCACCTAGTATTCTTCCTGAGGCAGTTGATCTCACCAATCATCATGTCGGACTTGTCCACCAGCCGCATGTTGATATTATAGTCCAACACAGCATCAGGTTTCATCACAGGTTCGCCTGTCCTACGGTCGACCTTCCCACTGTCTCTCATCTCCCCCTTATGTACGGTGGTGAGCATGTGCACGACTCTCTTGTCATGCCACCGTATTGCCAGCATCATCTCACACTTGCGTAGGTGCACGTCTCCTCGCTGCGAGTTTCCTGCCTCTGGGAATTTGGGGAAGTTGGCACGATTACTTTTCACAGTGCCGCAGGAGCCAATGCCGTGCTCAGAAAGGTATTTGGCAAGTTTCGGTGCTGTATAGTAGTTGTCTGTATACAGCACATGATTCCCACCAAAATACTTTTCTAGGAGCACTTTCACTACACAGCCTGAGAAGCCAAGGGGGTGAGTTTTATCGAGATCGACAGTGCTGGCTGAATATATGACGAAGTCAAGGATGTACCCCGTCTTACAGTCGCACAGTACAAAGAAATTAATTCCAAAGCAATGGCGTTTGCTTGGAATGTACTGAACAAACCGAAGACGTCCTCTGAACAAAACCAAGGATTCATCAATGACAACCTTCTGAAATGGGTGGAAGAATGACATGAACTTATCCTTCATACTGTTCAGAATCTCCCGGATCTTCCAGAATGGGTCGGTTTGGGAAGGTACATCATTATCGGCAAAGTGCAGGTTTCCCATGATGTTCCAGAAGCGATCTCTGGCCATGTACTTATTGAAGGTCGGTGAGGGTAGTAAGGGGTCCATGGACCAGTATTCTTCCAACTCATGCTTCTTGGAGTGTGGCATAAGAAGCATGAGGGCAAAGAACACATACAGCTCCTGCACTCCCAGCATGGTCCACTGTTGCATCTTGGCTGCACCTGTACCACTAGCAGCACGTTGTGATTCGTACCTGTTGGTCTCATCACATATGTGCTGCATGACTTCGTCATCTAGGAAGGCCAAAAGGTAGTCGACACACTCAGCATTTTCGTCCATAGTGAAGGCAGGCTGAACTCCTGACGAGCTCTCATCGAAAACCAGGTTTTCGGGGACAAAATCTGACCCTTCCGTCCACGCGAAGGCGTCCAGGATTCCCTGGCGTGGCGGTGGAGGGCTGGTGGTGGTGGTGGTGGTGGAGGTTGGCTGAGAGGGAGGCTTATCTCTGTCAAGGTCACTCTCACTGACCCTAGGTTGCCGTACAGCACTAGCAGCCCTTACCCTACTAGCTACACTACTTTTCACTCTCTTAGATCTACCTCTACCTCTACGGCCTGCCTTCACTGTTGATGCTGGTGGTGACTCCGACGACGAAGACTCCGGAGATAACTCAGCCGACGATGATGACGAGATGAGTAAAGCGGGGCTTGGGGAACAGGGAGGTGAATGCACTCGTGACTCATGGCGGGCTGGGTCACGCTGGGGCATTGTTCTGGGGCTAACACGCCGCCTTTTCACTCCCTTCCCAAATTCTTGTCCTTCCTGCACTAAAGGCTTTTTTCCCTTGGAGCTAGACACTAATTCACTTGTAGAAGCACTTGTTGTCGCTGTTTCTGGCACGATAACCTCACCCGGCTCATCACACGATTCACCCGAATCGTCAAAGTCACTGTCCATCATTATCATGGACAATTCTGCAAGTTCTTGTGCCACTGCAGAGTCACTGAGGCCTTTCCTGCTTGCCTCAACACTTTTCTTTGGCGTAGAGTTCACGGGGCCCTTTGCAATGGGCGCAGAAGCGGCAGGAATGGCGGGGCGTGAGTGCGACATGTTGTCTCTACAGTGGAGGACAAGGAACTAAATGCCGTGGCTTATCTGAGAAGGGAAGGGTTGACAATGACACTTTAGGCTGACTGCTGCTAACTTACAGGCTAATTTTTTATAGGTAGAAAATCTCGGCAATAAATAAAGAAATAGGTAGTTCCAGGTGAATGTAAATGTCAATTAGGAATCTCCCTTCCTTTCTGATATATATTTTTATTACAGACATCGATTACAAGGCATAAATCAAAGGGGAAATTACCGTGGTAATGTAGCGAATGAATGCACGTGAGGTTTTGTCAGGTGATAATCAGCCAATTTCTGGAGTATAACACTATCACTTACCTGTTTTTTTTTTTTGGTATATATTATTTGGTAAAAATATAGGGCATAGGGCTTATTTCAATGGATGAAATCTGTGGAAAAAGAAGGGGGAAATTTCCGTAGCGCAGCGCGGTGTGGGAGGTGAGAGGAGAGGGTAATGGAGGGCAGGTAGGGAGGGGAGTCACGAAGGGGGTAAATTATCTGAGAAGGGAAGGGTTGACAATGACACTTTAGGCTTACTGCTGCTAACTTACAGGCTAATTTTTTATAGGTAGAAAATCTCGGCAATAAATAAAGAAATAGGTTGTTCCAGGTGAATGTAAATGTCAATTAGGATTCTCCCTTCCTTTCTGATATATATTTTTATTACAGACATCGATTACAAGGCATAAATCAAAGGGGAAATTACCGTGGTAATGTAGCAAATGAATGCACGTGAGGTTTTGTCAGGTGATAATTAGCCAATTTCTGGAGTATAACACTATCACTTACCTGTTTTTTTTTTTTTGGTATATATTATTTGGTAAAAATATAGGGCATAGGACTTATTTCAATGGATGAAATCTGTGGAAAAAGAAGGGGGAAATTTCCATAGCGCAGCACGGCGTGGGAGGTGTGAGGAGAGGGTAATGGAGGGCAGGTAGGAAGGGGAGTCACGAAGGGGGTAAAATAGCTAAAATGTCAACAATGGATGGGAGTACAGATGAGATTTGGAGTGCTGACTAGTGTTGGACATTGGCAGTACTGATAGATGATACAAGCCACCACTTGAGAGCCCGGGATAATTCAAAATAACACAGAATCACAAAAGTGATGCCCCGTGGTATGATCCATTGTAGCCGAGCATCACGAAAGTGACGCCCCGCGGTTAAGGGGTTAAGGGTAATTAATACTGTCTGGTGGCAGCAAGACTCAAGACTTCCATTCACTGAAGTAGTTAATGAAGGTTGTCTCCAACCCATTCATTATGAAAGCTTTGATGTCTCTCTAGCTATCATTTCAATCTTTCACTGCCCCACCAGGAGTGCATAAACCCACAGATACACTCTTCCGATTTAGACACTCAAGCAGAGTGATCAGCCGCTCGCCCCTGATTGAAATTATGTTTAACAAAATCCCAACCATTCCTTGCATTTAAACCCTTTTGGGTAAAATCCTACTGAAGAACCTTGAACCACCTAATCCCAGGATGAATAAAATAGACCAATGGTAAAAGGAATAAAATAAAATACACGGCGGAAGGTATTACTAGAGATTATGTTCATGCCTCTTCGCTATAAGAGATCTTAATGAATTAGATCAGCTGACAGTATTAGGAATAAGTATAAAGGACGGAGTTAACCCCTTCAGTCTGGTGACAATATAAATGCAAACTATCTCCAGACGATTTTATATGACTGAGGAGAATTTCTTCCAAATGGAAGCGTTAGAGATCCTATTTACCCGCGGCATCCTGTTGACGTTTTTTAACGTCCTCACGTTTTGTCACTGCCAATCCCATCAACGTACTTTAACGCGCCACAATTACAAGGTCCATAATTTGCACAGTTTTCAAAATTCGCGTGAGATTTTCGATTCGCCCACCTACCCAAGCCTCCCCTACCTGCCACCAGGCGGGCAGCCTCCCAGACCCCGCGTGACCCGCGCGTGCCCTTGTCTCGGTCACTCACCTGTTAGCAGTGACCTAGGTCAGACATGGCGCATAAAGGTCTCTCTGAGGACGAGATATAATCCTCCCTGGATGCCTTCACTGGAGATAGTGATTCTCCACTTGATGACGATGTGGAGGATCGTGATTATATGCAGCCTGAGGAGGAAATAACCAGCAGTGATGAGGAGGTCCCTTCGCCGCAGAAAAAGTGGTATGTTACGTATCGTAAGGCAAGGGAAGACCAGCCTGGACCCCAAACACATGCACGGACCTCTCTCCAGCCCCTAGAGAGAGATTCTGATGAGGACGAGGACGAGGACAAGGACGAGGATGTGATGTTGCCTTGTGATTGGGGAAGGAGAAAATTTCACCTCAAGGATCAGAAGGTGCGGCGAGAAGGCAATTCAGGTATGGTCCTTGTGTATTGTCTGGGAAAGGCATAAGTGGTGTGGCGGGAGTGCGGGGTGAAAGGGAAAGTGGTGTGGCGGGAGTGCGGGGTGAAAGGAAATGTGGTGTGGCGGGAGTGAGTGGTGAAAGGGAAAGTGGTGTGAGGGAGGCAGCACGAGCACGTGGTGTACGTGGGCATAGGGGAGACGAGGTGGAGCCGCTCCCCAGCACGTCTTTCGCCCCATAATATTCCCTCACTTCCTCCCCACAGCCCCAGGATGTAGGGAAAGGAAGGAAAGGGAAGGGAAAGGGTAAAGGAAAAGGGAGAGAGAAGAGAAGTGCGAGTGATGAGGGGCTCCGCTCTCCACCTCCCCAACCTCCCCCACCACCCTCCCCTCCCGACCCTGATGAAGGCGACGATGGGGACGAGGTTGGAGACGGTAGTGTGTCGTGGAACTGGGAAGATGGGAGTAATTTTACTCCCATCATTCACCCTTTCACTGAGAGTGGCGGTCTGGTTGCGCGGCTCGAGGTGTGCATGCGGGCTCCACTAGGGTGGATTTCTTCCACCTGCTCTTTGGGGAGGCGTTTGTGGGCCGCATAGTGGAGCAGACAAACCTCTTTTCAAGAAGCCAGCGCCGTGAAAGTGAACGTCTGGGTACAACCAGCAGGCACTCCCAGCAATATGACTATCCTGTAACCATTTCTGAGATGTTCTTATTTTTTGCCCTGGTTCTCTTGATGGTGTTGTCAGAAAAAATCAAATACTGGCATAATGGACCACTGACCCAATGACAATCACACCTTTCTTTGGAAAGGTAATGAGTCGTAATAGATTTCAGCAGATTCTTGGCCGCCTCCACTTTTTTGATGCAGAAGATCCAGCTAATGCAAATAACACTGATAAAATGAGGAGAATTAGGCTTGTTTTTGATCACCTACGGGAAATGTTCCGCTCCTCATTTTATCCTTACAGAGACTTCATCATAGATGAGAGTCTTGTGTTGTGGAGAGGCAATATTTCCTTTCACCAGTACATACCCAGCAAGAGACACCGTTTCGGGTTCAAGATCTTTGTTATGTGTGACTGTAAGACTGGATATGTGCAAGATATAGTCTTGTATATGGGCACACAGACAGACATAACAGAAGATCATAGTATTGGACTCTCAGGGGCCGTGGTGAAGACAATGATAGAGGAGTACCTTCATCGTGGTCATGTGTTGTACCTGGACAACTGGTATACTAGCCCTCTTCTCGCTCGGTTCCTCCACCAACACGACACCGGAGTCTGTGGTACAGTAAAGAGAAACTGTCGCCATATGGTCAAGATAGGGAGGAAACTGGACAAGAACGAGGTGGTTTTCTTCCAGGCAAATAACATCCTTGCCACCCTGTGGAAGTTTGCCTCCTGTCAACTGTACACAGTCCCCTGATGCACCGCACAGACTCCGTTGATCACTGTAGTGAGAGGAGGCACCACGTCTGGAAACCTGAGTCAGTACTTGACTATAATCTCAACATGAGGCAAGTGGGTGTAATGTTAGCTGGAATGTAATGTATAAGTTGAAAAATAGTGTAAGTTGTAACAATTGATATCATGAGTACACCCACTGTGTCAATCTGCGAAAATATTACGCTCAGTAGAACAGTCGGGTCCGTAAATATGTGATAGCAATGATATAAAGTGGAAAAGGGTGTAATGTTAGTGGGAAAGTAATTTATAAGTTGAATAATAGTGTAAGCTGAAACAAATGATATCGCGATAACACTCACTGTGTAAATAATATGTCACTCAGTAGAATAGTAAGGTCTCCAATTATGTGATAGCAATGATATGAAGTGGAAACATGTGTAATGTTAGTGGAGAAGTATTATATAAGTACAAAAAAAGGTTGTAAGTTGAAATAATAGTCACAGCGACTTCACCCGCTGTGTTATTATGCGCTATTATTACGCTAAATATTATCGTAAGGCCTGAAACTATCTCAAAACAGTTCTCTAAATTGAAAAAGTGTATAATGTTATAGGAAAGTATTATGTAAGTTGAAAAAACACAATGCGAGTTGAAACAACAGTCACTGCGAGTTCACTCACTACGTAAATATGCGCTAACATTATGCTAAATGTTATCGAAAGGCCTGTGAATACGTAAAAACAGTTCTATAAAATGGAAAATGGTATAATGTTATTGAAGATGTATTATGTAAGTAGAAAAAATGATATGTATGATGAATCAGTAATGTTAGCGATTCATCAGTGAACAGTTTGGCCGATTTCACTCGGTTCGCCCGATGGAACAATGCTTACTTCACCTCTATTTTTGTATAAAATCCAATTTACTCCTGTATCACATGTTTTTTTGTTTGTAATAAATACATATCTACCTACTTTTATTGGTTTCCCAGACTTATAATACCATAGAAAACGTGAGAGCCACAGACCACCTCCACAGAACACGGAACCAGGTGTAACAAAGGTATACTTGTTTAGGCCACTTATGGACCCCGGTGAACACTTTCTTGGTGATTGACCATTGTTTCTGACCAAAAGCGGAAGTTTGAGCCAAAAAATTTTGGTCCAAAAATGGTCGGGATTGGGGGGTACCAGTGGTGAAAAAGTGGTCGGGACGGGGCGGGTTAATTAACCAGTTCACTATTTTCTAATGTCTTCAAACTGCACAAAATCGTCTAGAAGTAGACTGACTGAAATGAAAATATTAGCCCCGTACTTAAAAGCTAATGAAGACAACGTTATTCGAGATCCGTTCGTCAAGAGGTATCGCCCATTTGATATATAAAGACGTCTAGCATTAGCAAAAATATGACCAGTAAAGTGAGCTTGGTAAGCACGTGGCGGGCTAGGGAGCGCTATGTTCTTACAATTTCCCTCTGACGTACTTGACTTGATGCCAAAAAACACAGTGTTTGCAACGGAAAATCCTTTTTAATTCGATTTTGTTACTGAGGAGTTCACCGATTAGAGCCGAACACTCCCTTGGAAAGCTCGAGATTCCTAGGGGTTCCTACACCTTTATGGGTGAGTTTTTAGTTCTCTTTTTTTTTTTTTTTTAATTGAATGTACCACATGCAGAAAGAATTTCAGCTCTGCTTCACATAGGAAAGTTATTACCTTCTACTTAGCGAGACGGTCGGGTCTGGTTGAGTTGGGCGGGGTCGCTTATTTCCAAACTTACGTAAGAGTAAACAAGGCTCTCTCGCTTCGTTCGCTCGCTCGTAATTAATACCTTCATTCCGCCTACAGATAGCCATATTTTATTCTTGTTATGTCCAGATGATCTTACTCATATTAGGAAAGACGTTTTGAATCAAACGGTACAATGTAGTTTCGCTGATGCCATTACGACAATAAGTTTTTCCAAGGGGGAATAAATTAGTTTCAAGGTAGCAAGAACAAAATACGTTCATCTTACTGTAGGGGTAAAGCTGAACGCTGGGCTAACCACAGTACTGTGAATGAAAGAGAGAGAGAGAGAGAGAGAGAGAGAGACATAATAGTGCTAAAACTTTCCCTCCCTGAAATCCTCACTAATGATCACCATCTACACAGAAGGCTGGCCAAAGTGGCAAAGCATATTAATAGTGTAATAACCAAAATGCAATAGAAAGGGAGAGGATCCTCAGTATTTAATGCAAAGTTAATGAGTAACTTATTCATAATAAATCGTCTCCTGGCATATTGTAATTTTTAGCATATTCTAACCTTCTGGGTGTGTAAGGGGGTTAAAGTGTGCTATATCAATTAAGCCCCCATTTAGAAACTTTCCTCAGCAAGAGATAATCATTTGGCAGTGGCAAGAATAAGATGAAACAATCATCCTCGAAACAGTAGTTAACCCGTTCACCATTATGACATCATTTTATTTAATTTTTGCTCCATCGACCTGATTATATTCACATTAGTAGAGACTTTCAGTCTGAAAGGATTATATTCATCTTTCCACGATAAGACTGTCATAAGCTTATCCACCACTGATATACTCAATCTCCTGACTCACACCATCAAATGACCAACATGGAGAAACTCATGCATTAGCCCTTGATATTTTTAAAGCTTTGGACAAAGTGTGGCACCGTTCCCAGCCATCTAAACTCCCTTGCTATGGACTAACTTCTTTCGTTCCTCAGAATTCTTCATATCTCAGCGACAGACAGATAAAAGTGGGTGATATATATTCCAATTTCTACTCAGTTAACTCCAGCGTGATACAAGGATCAGTTCTGGCACCATCACTATTCCTAATTCATATTAATGATCTTTTATCTGTCACCCATAATCGCATCTATTCGTATGCTGATGACTCGCCACTTCGCAGTTCATTCATTTTTTAGACACCCATTCACAGAGCTTAATATCTCTAACTCACAACTCAGTACAGCCATCTCCACAAATCAAGACTTATCTAGGATCACTGAATGGGGACAATACAACCTTGTCTCATTTAATGCTGATAAAACCAAAAAAATACAATTTACTAATAGTCAGATATTGCCAGATTCTTATATTGCCTTCAGTTCTACTACTATTCCTATATTCAAAAGTATTGAAATTCTCCATTTTTAACTTAACAGTGCCCTCAGCTGGACCTTTCATGTCAGATCACTTGCTAGAACTGCCTCAAAGAAACTTGGATTATTGTACTGAGTTCGTATCTTCTTCGCTGGCGAGCAGTTAGCTGTAGTTTATAAGAGTCATGTGTGTTTTCAGCTGGAATATTGCTCACCCTTGTGGAATGGATGTGGTGAGGTTGCATTAAAACAATCAGACAAAACTCAGAACAAAGCTATTAGAATTATTAATAACCCTGCTATTACAAGTAAACTACCTCTGCCTACAGCTAAGAATGAATGTTGCCTCCCTTGCACTATTTTACAATTCTTTTATGGCAAATATTCGGAAGAAGTTGCATCGATTGTGCAACCTCTCCATGCTTTCCCCTGTATTATACCGGCACTGGCAGCGCCCATGACTGGAATATCACACTGCCATATTGCAAAACTTCCGCCTATCAGAAATCTTGTATTTCTCAAACTGTATCTCTTTGGAACTCGCTTCCCCAGAGATATTTACCTGCAGACTCCAAACAACAACTGTTCAAGTTCGTTACAGGTTCTTTATGAATGGAGGACACCAGTAGTCTAGTGTTTGGATTATGTTTCTGTTCATTTATTTATCCTTCCTCATTTCTGTTCTTAAAAGAAAAAGATCTTAACTATCTGATTATAAAAAGAATGCGGTAAAAACACTTAACCCACCGCGTGCCAGCTATTTTTAGCCCTATTGGTCACCACCATGCTGACCATTTTTTTACCTTTTTTTTATTGGCTAAAATGATAGATTTTGATGTGAAAACAACGAATTTCACCATTAAAATACTCACCAAAGCTCAGAAATGGGTTTTATTGAGTCCTGCATCCTCGTATGCAGGTATTTCCGTTCTCTCACACTCGCCGCTTTTCTATGTAAGGTAGATTCAGGTATTTATGTTGGGAAGGTATAGCAATGTTCAGTACACTTTTCTGATTTCTTATTACTTCAGCATGTCACAATTTCCGTGTCCCTCTCACTGTGAATGCATTGTCTTACACTTACTTGAAGATAGGTACAACCTGGCTTCACTATGAATAGTCCTGGCACTTACAAGAAGGTATTTACAGCTTATCATCACTATATACAGTTCTTACACTTATAAGAAAATATTTACAACTTGATTTTACAATGTATAGTCCCATCACTTACTTGAAAATATTTACAACATGCCTTCACTATGTACAACACTGGATTAGGTACACAGGCAGAGTAAGGCAGAGCGAGTGTGAGGGAGGAGTGAATGGGTGTATGGCCCTGACTGCCTGAGGCATGATAGAGGAACAGTTAACATACATGCCTGCCAATTTTTACCTGCGAATATTTAAAAATATGGTTACAGTGAATGTTTTAATTTTAAACTGTTTTAAAATGGCACTGGCACTGACCACAGATTTTTGTTAGACCGTTTAAAAACGGCACTGGCACGCGGTGGGTTAAGAAGGTAAACCTTCAGCATCAGGAAATAAGACAATATAAATGTGTTGATATGACAGTGCAGCTAACTGTTCAAATGTAAGAAACATAACTTCTTTTTTTTTGGGGGGGGGGGAGGCGGAGGGTAATATGCATTTCCAAATACTAGTACTGTTTTTTTCCAGGCTTGATTAGAATTTTATGTCTTTGTTATAGATGACGCTAACATACAAGTACCTTACACAGCCAGACCTGACAATGTTAAGCCACATATTGTCACTCGTACACAACTCCCACTTCCTCACTGTACCATGCACTTCTACACCTAACACTGCCACCTCTCACGGTCTCACATTGTCACATACCACACTGCAACACCATACACCGCCATTCCTCACACAGCAACATCTCAACCAACCATAACTCATCCAACCTCACAACCCTCACTGCCACATCTCAAGCTGTCTCCAATGACTCACTCTCGTACTGTTCACTCGTACATCACATATTGCCACACCACGTCTCTCTCTCTCTCTCTCTCTCTCTCTCTCTCTCTTTCACACACACACACACACACACACAAACACACACAGAGGGAGTCAATCGAGGCAGACGTGCGACATCGGAGCTCCGTACCGAACCAACACGGCCAGTGGCATTACCTAAATTAGTATCTTTGTATGAATCAAGATCTGTACCAGGTTAGGCTAAATGATTTTTCATTATTAAAAGAAAAAAAAAAATAAGTTTAAACAAGACTTGTTAAAACAGAAAAGAGAACCAAGACGAAAGAATGCGCTCAGTCATCTGAGGTTTGTTTAGACTACAGCAGCACGGGGAATGTAAGTACATACTCTGTACTTTTAGTATTGCAAAATGGATACTTACTTGAGTAAAGCAAATTTGGAAAAGAAAAGGGATAAAGGTAGAAAGCAAAATGATGATTTCTACCAAGAACTGGTTGAAGTGGAGACTCACAATAGACTGGTTGAACGTGTACACAAACTAGAAATGGCTTTCAAAAATGAAATTGATGAAATAAAGAAGTAGATGCACTTGCAAAAGGAAGAAATAGAAAAACTAGGAAGGGAGACCAACAAGAAAGACATAACCATCAGTGAACTAACTGTGGAATTGAGTACACTTAGGAAGAAAATGAGTGAAATGGCAAGTACAGCAGTCAATCACGAGAGTGTTATGGAAGAGTTCAAAAATGACACAGAGACAATTAGGCAAGTAAGCAGTCTTATAGACCAGAGCAGTGATATTGAGGAGAAGATAACACTGGTGAATGAAGCTGTGGAAAGCTACAAAAATGATGTGGAAACCATGTATGCTGAAATGGTGAAAGTAAAGAAAGACTTAGAAACAAGGGTGGAGGAAAAAGCATTAAACAGGAAGTGAAAAGAATAATCCAAAACAATCCAAAGTTAGTCAGAGATTCAGTAGATATAAACAAATCTATAGTAATCACTGGTATAGAAGAGGAAGAAGTAAAAAAGATCACAAGAGACAAAAAGGAGATGGCAATGTAATGAGCTTACTGAAAGAAGTATCAGAGGAAATCTGTAGTAAAGACATAGAGGAACACAAAAGGTTTTGTCAGGTGATAATTAGCCAATTTCTGGAGTATAACACTATCACTTACCTGTTTTTTTTTTTTTTGGTATATATTATTTGGTAAAAATATAGGGCATAGGGCTTATTTCAATGGATGAAATCTGTGGAAAAAGAAGGGGGAAATTTCCATAGCGCAGCACGGCGTGGGAGGTGAGAGGAGAGGGTAATGGAGGGCAGGTAGGAAGGGGAGTCACGAAGGGGGTAAAATAGCTAAAATGTCAACAATGGATGGGAGTACAGATGAGATTTGGAGTGCTGACTAGTGCTGGACATTGGCAGTACTGACAGATGATACAAGCCACCACTTGAGAGCCCGGGATAATTCAAAATAACACAGAATCACAAAAGTGATGCCCCGCGGTATGATCCATTGTAGCCGAGCGTCACGAAAGTGACGCCCCGCGGTTAAGGGGTTAAGGGTAATTAATACTGTCTGGTGGCAGCAAGACTCAAGACTTCCATTCACTGAAGTAGTTAATGAAGGTTGTCTCCAACCCATTCATTATGAAAGCTTTGATGTCTCTCTAGCTATCATTTCAATCTTTCACTGCCCCACCAGGAGTGCATAAACCCACAGATACACTCTTCCGATTTAGACACTCAAGCAGAGTGATCAGCCGCTCGCCCCTGATTGAAATTATGTTTAACAAAATCCCAACCATTCCTTGCATTTAAACCCTTTTGGGTAAAATCCTACTGAAGAACCTTGAACCACCTAATCCCAGGATGAATAAAATAGACCAATGGTAAAAGGAATAAAATAAAATACACGGTGGAAGGTATTACTAGAGATTATGTTCATGCCTCTTCGCTATAAGAGATCTTAATGAATTAGATCAGCTGACAGTATTAGGAATAAGTATAAAGGACGGAGTTAACCCCTTCAGTCTGGTGACAATATAAATGCAAACTATCTCCAGACGATTTTATATGACTGAGGAGAATTTCTTCCAAATGGAAGCGTTAGAGATCCTATTTACCCGCGGCATCCTGTTGACGTTTTTTAACGTCCTCACGTTTTGTCACTGCCAATCCCATCAACGTACTTTAACGCGCCACAATTACAAGGTCCATAATTTGCACAGTTTTCAAAATTCGCGTGAGATTTTCGATTCGCCCACCTACCCAAGCCTCCCTACCTGCCACCAGGCGGGCAGCCTCCCAGACCCCGCGTGACCCGCGCGTGCCCTTGTCTCGGTCACTCACCTGTTAGCAGTGACCTAGGTCAGACATGGCGCATAAAGGTCTCTCTGAGGACGAGATATAATCCTCCCTGGATGCCTTCACTGGAGATAGTGATTCTCCACTTGATGACGATGTGGAGGATCGTGATTATATGCAGCCTGAGGAGGAAATAACCAGCAGTGATGAGGAGGTCCCTTCGCCGCAGAAAAAGCGGTATGTTACGTATCGTAAGGCAAGGGAAGACCAGCCTGGACCCCAAACACATGCACGGACCTCTCTCCAGCCCCTAGAGAGAGATTCTGATGAGGACGAGGACGAGGACAAGGACGAGGACAAGGACGAGGATGTGATGTTGCCTTGTGATTGGGGAAGGAGAAAATTTCACCTCAAGGATCAGAAGGTGCAGCGAGAAGGCAATTCAGGTATGGTCCTTGTGTATTGTCTGGGAAAGGCATAAGTGGTGTGGCGGGAGTGCGGGGTGAAAGGGAAAGTGGTGTGGCGGGAGTGCGGGGTGAAAGGAAATGTGGTGTGGCGGGAGTGAGTGGTGAAAGGGAAAGTGGTGTGAGGGAGGCAGCACGAGCATGTGGTGTACGTGGGCATAGGGGAGACGAGGTGGAGCCGCTCCCCAGCACGTCTTTCGCCCCATAATATTCCCTCACTTCCTCCCCACAGCCCCAGGATGTAGGGAAAGGAAGGAAAGGGAAGGGAAAGGGTAAAGGAAAAGGGAGAGAGAAGAGAAGTGCGAGTGATGAGGGGCTCCGCTCTCCACCTCCCCAACCTCCCCCACCACCCTCCCCTCCCGACCCTGATGAAGGCGACGATGGGGACGAGGTTGGAGACGGTAGTGTGTCGTGGAACTGGGAAGATGGGAGTAATTTTACTCCCATCATTCACCCTTTCACTGAGAGTGGCGGTCTGGTTGCGCGGCTCGAGGTGTGCATGCGGGCTCCACTAGGGTGGATTTCTTCCACCTGCTCTTTGGGGAGGCGTTTGTGGGCCGCATAGTGGAGCAGACAAACCTCTTTTCAAGAAGCCAGCGCCGTGAAAGTGAACGTCTGGGTACAACCAGCAGGCACTCCCAGCAATATGACTATCCTGTAACCATTTCTGAGATGTTCTTATTTTTTGCCCTGGTTCTCTTGATGGTGTTGTCAGAAAAAATCAAATACCGGCATAATGGACCACTGACCCAATGACAATCACACCTTTCTTTGGAAAGGTAATGAGTCGTAATAGATTTCAGCAGATTCTTGGCCGCCTCCACTTTTTTGATGCAGAAGATCCAGCTAATGCAAATAACACTGATAAAATGAGGAGAATTAGGCTTGTTTTTGATCATCTACGGGAAATGTTCCGCTCCTCATTTTATCCTTACAGAGACTTCATCATAGATGAGAGTCTTGTGTTGTGGAGAGGCAATATTTCCTTTCACCAGTACATACCCAGCAAGAGACACCGTTTCGGGTTCAAGATCTTTGTTATGTGTGACTGTAAGACTGGATATGTGCAAGATATAGTCTTGTATATGGGCACACAGACAGACATAACAGAAGATCATAGTATTGGACTCTCAGGGGCCGTGGTGAAGACAATGATAGAGGAGTACCTTCATCGTGGTCATGTGTTGTACTGGACAACTGGTATACTAGCCCTCTTCTCGCTCGGTTCCTCCACCAACACGACACCGGAGTCTGTGGTACAGTAAAGAGAAACTGTCGCCATATGGTCAAGATAGGGAGGAAACTGGACAAGAACGAGGTGGTTTTCTTCCAGGCAAATAACATCCTTGCCACCCTGTGGAAGTTTGCCTCCTGTCAACTGTACACAGTCCCCTGATGCACCGCACAGACTCCGTTGATCACTGTAGCGAGAGGAGGCACCACGTCTGGAAACCTGAGTCAGTACTTGACAATAATCTCAACATGAGGCAAGTGGGTGTAATGTTAGCTGGAATGTAATGTATAAGTTGAAAAATAGTGTAAGTTGTAACAATTGATATCATGAGTACACCCACTGTGTAAATCTGCAAAAATATTACGCTCAGTAGAACAGTCGGGTCCGTAAATATGTGATAGCAATGATATAAAGTGGAAAAGGGTGTAATGTTAGTGGGAAAGTAATTTATAAGTTGAATAATAGTGTAAGCTGAAACAAATGATATCGCGATAACACTCACTGTGTAAATAATATGTCACTCAGTAGAATAGTAAGGTCTCCAATTATGTGATAGCAATGATATGAAGTGGAAACATGTGTAATGTTAGTGGAGAAGTATTATATAAGTACAAAAAAAGGTTGTAAGTTGAAATAATAGTCACAGCGACTTCACCCGCTGTGTTATTATGCGCTATTATTACGCTAAATATTATCGTAAGGCCTGAAACTATCTCAAAACAGTTCTCTAAATTGAAAAAGTGTATAATGTTATAGGAAAGTATTATGTAAGTTGAAAAAACACAATGCGAGTTGAAACAACAGTCACTGCGAGTTCACTCACTACGTAAATATGCGCTAACATTATGCTAAATGTTATCGAAAGGCCTGTGAATACGTAAAAACAGTTCTATAAAATGGAAAATGGTATAATGTTATTGAAGATGTATTATGTAAGTAGAAAAATGATATGTATGATGAATCAGTAATGTTAGCGATTCATCAGTGAACAGTTTGGCCGATTTCACTCGGTTCGCCCGATGGAACAATGCTTACTTCACCTCTATTTTTGTATAAAATCCAATTTACTCCTGTATCACATGTTTTTTTGTTTGTAATAAATACATATCTACCTACTTTTATTGGTTTCCCAGACTTATAATACCATAGAAAACGTGAGAGCCACAGACCACCTCCACAGAACACGGAACCAGGTGTAACAAAGGTATACTTGTTTAGGCCACTTATGGACCCCGGTGAACACTTTCTTGGTGATTGACCATTGTTTCTGACCAAAAGCGGAAGTTTGAGCCAAAAAATTTTGGTCCAAAAATGGTCGGGATTGGGGGGTACCAGTGGTGAAAAAGTGGTCGGGACGGGGCGGGTTAATTAACCAGTTCACTATTTTCTAATGTCTTCAAACTGCACAAAATCGTCTAGAAGTAGACTGACTGAAATGAAAATATTAGCCCCGTACTTAAAAGCTAATGAAGACAACGTTATTCGAGATCCGTTCGTCAAGAGGTATCGCCCATTTGATGTATAAAGACGTCTAGCATTAGCAAAAATATGACCAGTAAAGTGAGCTTGGTAAGCACGTGGCGGGCTAGGGAGCGCTATGTCCTTACAATTTCCCTCTGACGTACTTGACTTGATGCCAAAAAACACAGTGTTTGCAACGGAAAATCCTTTTTAATTCGATTTTGTTACTGAGGAGTTCACCGATTAGAGCCGAACACTCCCTTGGAAAGCTCGAGATTCCTAGGGGTTCCTACACCTTTATGGGTGAGTTTTTAGTTCTCTTTTTTTTTTTTTTTTAATTGAATGTACCACATGCAGAAAGAATTTCAGCTCTGCTTCACATAGGAAAGTTATTACCTTCTACTTAGCGAGACGGTCGGGTCTGGTTGAGTTGGGCGGGGTCGCTTATTTCCAAACTTACGTAAGAGTAAACAAGGCTCTCTCGCTTCGTTCGCTCGCTCGTAATTAATACCTTCATTCCGCCTACAGATAGCCATATTTTATTCTTGTTATGTCCAGATGATCTTACTCATATTAGGAAAGACGTTTTGAATCAAACGGTACAATGTAGTTTCGCTGATGCCATTACGACAATAAGTTTTTCCAAGGGGGAATAAATTAGTTTCAAGGTAGCAAGAACAAAATACGTTCATCTTACTGTAGGGGTAAAGCTGAACGCTGGGCTAACCACAGTACTGTGAATGAAAGAGAGAGAGAGAGAGAGAGAGAGAGAGAGAGAGACATAATAGTGCTAAAACTTTCCCTCCCTGAAATCCTCACTAATGATCACCATCTACACAGAAGGCTGGCCAAAGTGGCAAAGCATATTAATAGTGTAATAACCAAAATGCAATAGAAAGGGAGAGGATCCTCAGTATTTAATGCAAAGTTAATGAGTAACTTATTCATAATAAATCGTCTCCTGGCATATTGTAATTTTTAGCATATTCTAACCTTCTGGGTGTGTAAGGGGGTTAAAGTGTGCTATATCAATTAAGCCCCCATTTAGAAACTTTCCTCAGCAAGAGATAATCATTTGGCAGTGGCAAGAATAAGATGAAACAATCATCCTCGAAACAGTAGTTAACCCGTTCACCATTATGACATCATTTTATTTAATTTTTGCTCCATCGACCTGATTATATTCACATTAGTAGAGACTTTCAGTCTGAAAGGATTATATTCATCTTTCCACGATAAGACTGTCATAAGCTTATCCACCACTGATATACTCAATCTCCTGACTCACACCATCAAATGACCAACATGGAGAAACTCATGCATTAGCCCTTGATATTTTTAAAGCTTTGGACAAAGTGTGGCACCGTTCCCAGCCATCTAAACTCCCTTGCTATGGACTAACTTCTTTCGTTCCTCAGAATTCTTCATATCTCAGCGACAGACAGATAAAAGTGGGTGATATATATTCCAATTTCTACTCAGTTAACTCCAGCGTGATACAAGGATCAGTTCTGGCACCATCACTATTCCTAATTCATATTAATGATCTTTTATCTGTCACCCATAATCGCATCTATTCGTATGCTGATGACTCGCCACTTCGCAGTTCATTCATTTTTTAGACACCCATTCACAGAGCTTAATATCTCTAACTCACAACTCAGTACAGCCATCTCCACAAATCAAGACTTATCTAGGATCACTGAATGGGGACAATACAACCTTGTCTCATTTAATGCTGATAAAACCAAAAAATACAATTTACTAATAGTCAGATATTGCCAGATTCTTATATTGCCTTCAGTTCTACTACTATTCCTATATTCAAAAGTATTGAAATTCTCCATTTTTAACTTAACAGTGCCCTCAGCTGGACCTTTCATGTCAGATCACTTGCTAGAACTGCCTCAAAGAAACTTGGATTATTGTACTGAGTTCGTATCTTCTTCGCTGGCGAGCAGTTAGCTGTAGTTTATAAGAGTCATGTGTGCTTTCAGCTGGAATATTGCTCACCCTTGTGGAATGGATGTGGTGAGGTTGCATTAAAACAATCAGACAAAACTCAGAACAAAGCTATTAGAATTATTAATAACCCTGCTATTACAAGTAAACTACCTCTGCCTACAGCTAAGAATGAATGTTGCCTCCCTTGCACTATTTTACAATTCTTTTATGGCAAATATTCGGAAGAAGTTGCATCGATTGTGCAACCTCTCCATGCTTTCCCCTGTATTATACCGGCACTGGCAGCGCCCATGACTGGAATATCACACTGCCATATTGCAAAACTTCCGCCTATCAGAAATCTTTTATTTCTCAAACTGTATCTCTTTGGAACTCGCTTCCCCAGAGATATTTACCTGCAGACTCCAAACAACAACTGTTCAAGTTCGTTACAGGTTCTTTATGAATGGAGGACACCAGTAGTCTAGTGTTTGGATTATGTTTCTGTTCATTTATTTATCCTTCCTCATTTCTGTTCTTAAAAGAAAAAGATCTTAACTATCTGATTATAAAAAGAATGCGGTAAAAACACTTAACCCACCGCGTGCCAGCTATTTTTAGCCCTATTGGTCACCACCATGCTGACCATTTTTTTACCTTTTTTTTATTGGCTAAAATGATAGATTTTGATGTGAAAACAACGAATTTCACCATTAAAATACTCACCAAAGCTCAGAAATGGGTTTTATTGAGTCCTGCATCCTCGTATGCAGGTATTTCCGTTCTCTCACACTCGCCGCGTAGGTAAGAGAAAGCCGTTTTCTATGTAAGGTAGATTCAGGTATTTATGTTGGGAAGGTATAGCAATGTTCAGTACACTTTTCTGATTTCTTATTACTTCAGCATGTCACAATTTCCGTGTCCCTCTCACTGTGAATGCATTGTCTTACACTTACTTGAAGATAGGTACAACCTGGCTTCACTATGAATAGTCCTGGCACTTACAAAAAGGTATTTACAGCTTAACATCACTATATACAGTTCTTACACTTATAAGAAAATATTTACAACTTGATTTTACAATGTATAGTCCCATCACTTACTTGAAAATATTTACAACATGCCTTCACTATGTACAACACTGGATTAGGTACACAGGCAGAGTAAGGCAGAGCGAGTGTGAGGGAGGAGTTAATGGGTGTATGGCACTGACTGCCTGAGGCATGATAGAGGAACAGTTAACATACATGCCTGCCAATTTTTACCTGCGAATATTTAAAAAATATGGTTACAGTGAATGTTTTAATTTTAAACTGTTTTAAAATGGCACTGGCACTGACCACAGATTTTTGTTAGACCGTTTAAAAACGGCACTGGCACGCGGTGGGTTAAGAAGGTAAACCTTCAGCATCAGGAAATAAGACAATATAAATGTGTTGATATGACAGTGCAGCTAACTGTTCAAATGTAAGAAACATAACTTCTTTTTTTTTTGGGGGGGGGGGAGGCGGAGGGTAATATGCATTTCCAAATACTAGTACTGTTTTTTTCCAGGCTTGATTAGAATTTTATGTCTTTGTTATAGATGACGCTAACATACAAGTACCTTACACAGCCAGACCTGACAATGTTAAGCCACATATTGTCACTCGTACACAACTCCCACTTCCGCACTGTACCATGCACTTCTACACCTAACACTGCCACCTCTCACAGTCTCACATTGTCACATACCACACTGCAACACCATACACCGCCATTCCTCACACAGCAACATCTCAACCAACCATAACTCATCCAACCTCACAACCCTCACTGCCACATCTCAAGCTGTCTCCAATGACTCACTCTCGTACTGTTCACTCGTACATCACATATTGCCACACCACGTCTCTCTCTCTCTCTCTCTCTCTCTCTCTTTCACACACACACACACACACACACACACACACACACACACACACACAAACACACACAGAGGGAGTCAATCGAGGCAGACGTGCGACATCGGAGCTCCGTACCGAACCAACACGGCCAGTGGCATTACCTAAATTAGTATCTTTGTATGAATCAAGATCTGTACCAGGTTAGACTAAATGATTTTTCATTATTAAAAGAAAAAAAATAATAAGTTTAAACAAGACTTGTTAAAACAGAAAAGAGAACCAAGACGAAAGAATGCGCTCAGTCATCTGAGGTTTGTTTAGACTACAGCAGCACGGGGAATGTAAGTACATACTCTGTACTTTTAGTATTGCAAAATGGATACTTACTTGAGTAAAGCAAATTTGGAAAAGAAAAGGGATAAAGGTAGAAAGCAAAATGATGATTTCTACCAAGAACTGGTTGAAGTGGAGACTCACAATAGACTGGTTGAACGTGTACACAAACTAGAAATGGCTTTCAAAAATGAAATTGATGAAATAAAGAAGTAGATGCACTTGCAAAAGGAAGAAATAGAAAAACTAGGAAGGGAGACCAACAAGAAAGACATAACCATCAGTGAACTAACTGTGGAATTGAGTACACTTAGGAAGAAAATGAGTGAAATGGCAAGTACAGCAGTCAATCACGAGAGTGTTATGGAAGAGTTCAAAAATGACACAGAGACAATTAGGCAAGTAAGCAGTCTTATAGACCAGAGCAGTGATATTGAGGAGAAGATAACACTGGTGAATGAAGCTGTGGAAAGCTACAAAAATGATGTGGAAACCATGTATGCTGAAATGGTGAAAGTAAAGAAAGACTTAGAAACAAGGGTGGAGGAAAAAAGCATTAAACAGGAAGTGAAAAGAATAATCCAAAACAATCCAAAGTTAGTCAGAGATTCAGTAGATATAAACAAATCTATAGTAATCACTGGTATAGAAGAGGAAGAAGTAAAAAAAAGATCACAAGAGACAAAAAGGAGATGGCAATGTAATGAGCTTACTGAAAGAAGTATCAGAGGAAATCTGTAGTAAAGACATAGAGGAACACAAAAGGTTTTGTCAGGTGATAATTAGCCAATTTCTGGAGTATAACACTATCACTTACCTGTTTTTTTTTTTTTTTGGTATATATTATTTGGTAAAAATATAGGGCATAGGGCTTATTTCAATGGATGAAATCTGTGGAAAAAGAAGGGGGAAATTTCCATAGCGCAGCACGGCGTGGGAGGTGAGAGGAGAGGGTAATGGAGGGCAGGTAGGAAGGGGAGTCACGAAGGGGGTAAAATAGCTAAAATGTCAACAATGGATGGGAGTACAGATGAGATTTGGAGTGCTGACTAGTGCTGGACATTGGCAGTACTGACAGATGATACAAGCCACCACTTGAGAGCCCGGGATAATTCAAAATAACACAGAATCACAAAAGTGATGCCCCGCGGTATGATCCATTGTAGCCGAGCGTCACGAAAGTGACGCCCCGCGGTTAAGGGGTTAAGGGTAATTAATACTGTCTGGTGGCAGCAAGACTCAAGACTTCCATTCACTGAAGTAGTTAATGAAGGTTGTCTCCAACCCATTCATTATGAAAGCTTTGATGTCTCTCTAGCTATCATTTCAATCTTTCACTGCCCCACCAGGAGTGCATAAACCCACAGATACACTCTTCCGATTTAGACACTCAAGCAGAGTGATCAGCCGCTCGCCCCTGATTGAAATTATGTTTAACAAAATCCCAACCATTCCTTGCATTTAAACCCTTTTGGGTAAAATCCTACTGAAGAACCTTGAACCACCTAATCCCAGGATGAATAAAATAGACCAATGGTAAAAGGAATAAAATAAAATACACGGTGGAAGGTATTACTAGAGATTATGTTCATGCCTCTTCGCTATAAGAGATCTTAATGAATTAGATCAGCTGACAGTATTAGGAATAAGTATAAAGGACGGAGTTAACCCCTTCAGTCTGGTGACAATATAAATGCAAACTATCTCCAGACGATTTTATATGACTGAGGAGAATTTCTTCCAAATGGAAGCGTTAGAGATCCTATTTACCCGCGGCATCCTGTTGACGTTTTTTAACGTCCTCACGTTTTGTCACTGCCAATCCCATCAACGTACTTTAACGCGCCACAATTACAAGGTCCATAATTTGCACAGTTTTCAAAATTCGCGTGAGATTTTCGATTCGCCCACCTACCCAAGCCTCCCTACCTGCCACCAGGCGGGCAGCCTCCCAGACCCCGCGTGACCCGCGCGTGCCCTTGTCTCGGTCACTCACCTGTTAGCAGTGACCTAGGTCAGACATGGCGCATAAAGGTCTCTCTGAGGACGAGATATAATCCTCCCTGGATGCCTTCACTGGAGATAGTGATTCTCCACTTGATGACGATGTGGAGATCGTGATTATGTGCAGCCTGAGGAGGAAATAACCAGCAGTGATGAGGAGGTCCCTTCGCCGCAGAAAAAGCGGTATGTTACGTATCGTAAGGCAAGGGAAGACCAGCCTGGACCCCAAACACATGCACGGACCTCTCTCCAGCCCCTAGAGAGAGATTCTGATGAGGACGAGGACGAGGACAAGGACGAGGACAAGGACGAGGATGTGATGTTGCCTTGTGATTGGGGAAGGAGAAAATTTCACCTCAAGGATCAGAAGGTGCGGCGAGAAGGCAATTCAGGTATGGTCCTTGTGTATTGTCTGGGAAAGGCATAAGTGGTGTGGCGGGAGTGCGGGGTGAAAGGGAAAGTGGTGTGGCGGGAGTGCGGGGTGAAAGGAAATGTGGTGTGGCGGGAGTGAGTGGTGAAAGGGAAAGTGGTGTGAGGGAGGCAGCACGAGCACGTGGTGTACATGGGCATAGGGGAGACGAGGTGGAGCCGCTCCCCAGCACGTCTTTCGCCCCATAATATTCCCTCACTTCCTCCCCACAGCCCCAGGATGTAGGGAAAGGAAGGAAAGGGAAGGGAAAGGGTAAAGGAAAAGGGAGAGAGAAGAGAAGTGCGAGTGATGAGGGGCTCCGCTCTCCACCTCCCCAACCTCCCCCACCACCCTCCCCTCCCGACCCTGATGAAGGCGACGATGGGGACGAGGTTGGAGACGGTAGTGTGTCGTGGAACTGGGAAGATGGGAGTAATTTTACTCCCATCATTCACCCTTTCACTGAGAGTGGCGGTCTGGTTGCGCGGCTCGAGGTGTGCATGCGGGCTCCACTAGGGTGGATTTCTTCCACCTGCTCTTTGGGGAGGCGTTTGTGGGCCGCATAGTGGAGCAGACAAACCTCTTTTCAAGAAGCCAGCGCCGTGAAAGTGAACGTCTGGGTACAACCAGCAGGCACTCCCAGCAATATGACTATCCTGTAACCATTTCTGAGATGTTCTTATTTTTTGCCCTGGTTCTCTTGATGGTGTTGTCAGAAAAAATCAAATACCGGCATAATGGACCACTGACCCAATGACAATCACACCTTTCTTTGGAAAGGTAATGACTCGTAATAGATTTCAGCAGATTCTTGGCCGCCTCCACTTTTTTGATGCAGAAGATCCAGCTAATGCAAATAACACTGATAAAATGAGGAGAATTAGGCTTGTTTTTGATCACCTACGGGAAATGTTCCGCTCCTCATTTTATCCTTACAGAGACTTCATCATAGATGAGAGTCTTGTGTTGTGGAGAGGCAATATTTCCTTTCACCAGTACATACCCAGCAAGAGACACCGTTTCAGGTTCAAGATCTTTGTTATGTGTGACTGTAAGACTGGATATGTGCAAGATATAGTCTTGTATATGGGCACACAGACAGACATAACAGAAGATCATAGTATTGGACTCTCAGGGGCCGTGGTGAAGACAATGATAGAGGAGTACCTTCATCGTGGTCATGTGTTGTACCTGGACAACTGGTATACTAGCCCTCTTCTCGCTCGGTTCCTCCACCAACACGACACCGGAGTCTGTGGTACAGTAAAGAGAAACTGTCGCCATATGGTCAAGATAGGGAGGAAACTGGACAAGAACGAGGTGGTTTTCTTCCAGGCAAATAACATCCTTGCCACCCTGTGGAAGTTTGCCTCCTGTCAACTGTACACAGTCCCCTGATGCACCGCACAGACTCCGTTGATCACTGTAGCGAGAGGAGGCACCACGTCTGGAAACCTGAGTCAGTACTTGACTATAATCTCAACATGAGGCAAGTGGGTGTAATGTTAGCTGGAATGTAATGTATAAGTTGAAAAATAGTGTAAGTTGTAACAATTGATATCATGAGTACACCCACTGTGTCAATCTGCGAAAATATTACGCTCAGTAGAACAGTCGGGTCCGTAAATATGTGATAGCAATGATATAAAGTGGAAAAGGGTGTAATGTTAGTGGGAAAGTAATTTATAAGTTGAATAATAGTGTAAGCTGAAACAAATGATATCGCGATAACACTCACTGTGTAAATAATATGTCACTCAGTAGAATAGTAAGGTCTCCAATTATGTGATAGCAATGATATGAAGTGGAAACATGTGTAATGTTAGTGGAGAAGTATTATATAAGTACAAAAAAAGGTTGTAAGTTGAAATAATAGTCACAGCGACTTCACCCGCTGTGTTATTATGCGCTATTATTACGCTAAATATTATCGTAAGGCCTGAAACTATCTCAAAACAGTTCTCTAAATTGAAAAAGTGTATAATGTTATAGGAAAGTATTATGTAAGTTGAAAAAACACAATGCGAGTTGAAACAACAGTCACTGCGAGTTCACTCACTACGTAAATATGCGCTAACATTATGCTAAATGTTATCGAAAGGCCTGTGAATACGTAAAAACAGTTCTATAAAATGGAAAATGGTATAATGTTATTGAAGATGTATTATGTAAGTAGAAAAAATGATATGTATGATGAATCAGTAATGTTAGCGATTCATCAGTGAACAGTTTGGCCGATTTCACTCGGTTCGCCCGATGGAACAATGCTTACTTCACCTCTATTTTTGTATAAAATCCAATTTACTCCTGTATCACATGTTTTTTTGTTTGTAATAAATACATATCTACCTACTTTTATTGGTTTCCCAGACTTATAATACCATAGAAAACGTGAGAGCCACAGACCACCTCCACAGAACACGGAACCAGGTGTAACAAAGGTATACTTGTTTAGGCCACTTATGGACCCCGGTGAACACTTTCTTGGTGATTGACCATTGTTTCTGACCAAAAGCGGAAGTTTGAGCCAAAAAATTTTGGTCCAAAAATGGTCGGGATTGGGGGGTACCAGTGGTGAAAAAGTGGTCGGGACGGGGCGGGTTAATTAACCAGTTCACTATTTTCTAATGTCTTCAAACTGCACAAAATCGTCTAGAAGTAGACTGACTGAAATGAAAATATTAGCCCCATACTTAAAAGCTAATGAAGACAACGTTATTCGAGATCCGTTCGTCAAGAGGTATCGCCCATTTGATGTATAAAGACGTCTAGCATTAGCAAAAATATGACCAGTAAAGTGAGCTTGGTAAGCACGTGGCGGGCTAGGGAGCGCTATGTTCTTACAATTTCCCTCTGACGTACTTGACTTGATGCCAAAAAACACAGTGTTTGCAACGGAAAATCCTTTTTAATTCGATTTTGTTACTGAGGAGTTCACCGATTAGAGCCGAACACTCCCTTGGAAAGCTCGAGATTCCTAGGGGTTCCTACACCTTTATGGGTGAGTTTTTAGTTCTCTTTTTTTTTTTTTTTAATTGAATGTACCACATGCAGAAAGAATTTCAGCTCTGCTTCACATAGGAAAGTTATTACCTTCTACTTAGCGAGACGGTCGGGTCTGGTTGAGTTGGGCGGGGTCGCTTATTTCCAAACTTACGTAAGAGTAAACAAGGCTCTCTCGCTTCGTTCGCTCGCTCGTAATTAATACCTTCATTCCGCCTACAGATAGCCATATTTTATTCTTGTTATGTCCAGATGATCTTACTCATATTAGGAAAGACGTTTTGAATCAAACGGTACAATGTAGTTTCGCTGATGCCATTACGACAATAAGTTTTTCCAAGGGGGAATAAATTAGTTTCAAGGTAGCAAGAACAAAATACGTTCATCTTACTGTAGGGGTAAAGCTGAACGCTGGGCTAACCACAGTACTGTGAATGAAAGAGAGAGAGAGAGAGAGAGAGAGAGAGAGAGAGAGAGAGAGACATAATAGTGCTAAAACTTTCCCTCCCTGAAATCCTCACTAATGATCACCATCTACACAGAAGGCTGGCCAAAGTGGCAAAGCATATTAATAGTGTAATAACCAAAATGCAATAGAAAGGGAGAGGATCCTCAGTATTTAATGCAAAGTTAATGAGTAACTTATTCATAATAAATCGTCTCCTGGCATATTGTAATTTTTAGCATATTCTAACCTTCTGGGTGTGTAAGGGGGTTAAAGTGTGCTATATCAATTAAGCCCCCATTTAGAAACTTTCCTCAGCAAGAGATAATCATTTGGCAGTGGCAAGAATAAGATGAAACAATCATCCTCGAAACAGTAGTTAACCCGTTCACCATTATGACATCATTTTATTTAATTTTTGCTCCATCGACCTGATTATATTCACATTAGTAGAGACTTTCAGTCTGAAAGGATTATATTCATCTTTCCACGATAAGACTGTCATAAGCTTATCCACCACTGATATACTCAATCTCCTGACTCACACCATCAAATGACCAACATGGAGAAACTCATGCATTAGCCCTTGATATTTTTAAAGCTTTGGACAAAGTGTGGCACCGTTCCCAGCCATCTAAACTCCCTTGCTATGGACTAACTTCTTTCGTTCCTCAGAATTCTTCATATCTCAGCGACAGACAGATAAAAGTGGGTGATATATATTCCAATTTCTACTCAGTTAACTCCAGCGTGATACAAGGATCAGTTCTGGCACCATCACTATTCCTAATTCATATTAATGATCTTTTATCTGTCACCCATAATCGCATCTATTCGTATGCTGATGACTCGCCACTTCGCAGTTCATTCATTTTTTAGACACCCATTCACAGAGCTTAATATCTCTAACTCACAACTCAGTACAGCCATCTCCACAAATCAAGACTTATCTAGGATCACTGAATGGGGACAATACAACCTTGTCTCATTTAATGCTGATAAAACCAAAAATACAATTTACTAATAGTCAGATATTGCCAGATTCTTATATTGCCTTCAGTTCTACTACTATTCCTATATTCAAAAGTATTGAAATTCTCCATTTTTAACTTAACAGTGCCCTCAGCTGGACCTTTCATGTCAGATCACTTGCTAGAACTGCCTCAAAGAAACTTGGATTATTGTACTGAGTTCGTATCTTCTTCGCTGGCGAGCAGTTAGCTGTAGTTTATAAGAGTCATGTGTGCTTTCAGCTGGAATATTGCTCACCCTTGTGGAATGGATGTGGTGAGGTTGCATTAAAACAATCAGACAAAACTCAGAACAAAGCTATTAGAATTATTAATAACCCTGCTATTACAAGTAAACTACCTCTGCCTACAGCTAAGAATGAATGTTGCCTCCCTTGCACTATTTTACAATTCTTTTATGGCAAATATTCGGAAGAAGTTGCATCGATTGTGCAACCTCTCCATGCTTTCCCCTGTATTATACCGGCACTGGCAGCGCCCATGACTGGAATATCACACTGCCATATTGCAAAACTTCCGCCTATCAGAAATCTTTTATTTCTCAAACTGTATCTCTTTGGAACTCGCTTCCCCAGAGATATTTACCTGCAGACTCCAAACAACAACTGTTCAAGTTCGTTACAGGTTCTTTATGAATGGAGGACACCAGTAGTCTAGTGTTTGGATTATGTTTCTGTTCATTTATTTATCCTTCCTCATTTCTGTTCTTAAAAGAAAAAGATCTTAACTATCTGATTATAAAAAGAATGCGGTAAAAACACTTAACCCACCGCGTGCCAGCTATTTTTAGCCCTATTGGTCACCACCATGCTGACCATTTTTTTACCTTTTTTTATTGGCTAAAATGATAGATTTTGATGTGAAAACAACGAATTTCACCATTAAAATACTCACCAAAGCTCAGAAATGGGTTTTATTGAGTCCTGCATCCTCGTATGCAGGTATTTCCGTTCTCTCACACTCGCCGCGTAGGTAAGAGAAAGCCGTTTTCTATGTAAGGTAGATTCAGGTATTTATGTTGGGAAGGTATAGCAATGTTCAGTACACTTTTCTGATTTCTTATTACTTCAGCATGTCACAATTTCCGTGTCCCTCTCACTGTGAATGCATTGTCTTACACTTACTTGAAGATAGGTACAACCTGGCTTCACTATGAATAGTCCTGGCACTTACAAAAAGGTATTTACAGCTTAACATCACTATATACAGTTCTTACACTTATAAGAAAATATTTACAACTTGATTTTACAATGTATAGTCCCATCACTTACTTGAAAATATTTACAACATGCCTTCACTATGTACAACACTGGATTAGGTACACAGGCAGAGTAAGGCAGAGCGAGTGTGAGGGAGGAGTTAATGGGTGTATGGCCCTGACTGCCTGAGGCATGATAGAGGAACAGTTAACATACATGCCTGCCAATTTTTACCTGCGAATATTTAAAAAATATGGTTACAGTGAATGTTTTAATTTTAAACTGTTTTAAAATGGCACTGGCACTGACCACAGATTTTTGTTAGACCGTTTAAAAACGGCACTGGCACGCGGTGGGTTAAGAAGGTAAACCTTCAGCATCAGGAAATAAGACAATATAAATGTGTTGATATGACAGTGCAGCTAACTGTTCAAATGTAAGAAACATAACTTCTTTTTTTTTGGGGGGGTGGAGGCGGAGGGTAATATGCATTTCCAAATACTAGTACTGTTTTTTTCCAGGCTTGATTAGAATTTTATGTCTTTGTTATAGATGACGCTAACATACAAGTACCTTACACAGCCAGACCTGACAATGTTAAGCCACATATTGTCACTCGTACACAACTCCCACTTCCGCACTGTACCATGCACTTCTACACCTAACACTGCCACCTCTCACAGTCTCACATTGTCACATACCACACTGCAACACCATACACCGCCATTCCTCACACAGCAACATCTCAACCAACCATAACTCATCCAACCTCACAACCCTCACTGCCACATCTCAAGCTGTCTCCAATGACTCACTCTCGTACTGTTCACTCGTACATCACATATTGCCACACCACGTCTCTCTCTCTCTCTCTCTCTCTCTCTCTCTCTCTCTTTCACACACACACACACACACACACACACACACACACAAACACACACAGAGGGAGTCAATCGAGGCAGACGTGCGACATCGGAGCTCCGTACCGAACCAACACGGCCAGTGGCATTACCTAAATTAGTATCTTTGTATGAATCAAGATCTGTACCAGGTTAGACTAAATGATTTTTCATTATTAAAAGAAAAAAAATAATAAGTTTAAACAAGACTTGTTAAAACAGAAAAGAGAACCAAGACGAAAGAATGCGCTCAGTCATCTGAGGTTTGTTTAGACTACAGCAGCACGGGGAATGTAAGTACATACTCTGTACTTTTAGTATTGCAAAATGGATACTTACTTGAGTAAAGCAAATTTGGAAAAGAAAAGGGATAAAGGTAGAAAGCAAAATGATGATTTCTACCAAGAACTGGTTGAAGTGGAGACTCACAATAGACTGGTTGAACGTGTACACAAACTAGAAATGGCTTTCAAAAATGAAATTGATGAAATAAAGAAGTAGATGCACTTGCAAAAGGAAGAAATAGAAAAACTAGGAAGGGAGACCAACAAGAAAGACATAACCATCAGTGAACTAACTGTGGAATTGAGTACACTTAGGAAGAAAATGAGTGAAATGGCAAGTACAGCAGTCAATCACGAGAGTGTTATGGAAGAGTTCAAAAATGACACAGAGACAATTAGGCAAGTAAGCAGTCTTATAGACCAGAGCAGTGATATTGAGGAGAAGATAACACTGGTGAATGAAGCTGTGGAAAGCTACAAAAATGATGTGGAAACCATGTATGCTGAAATGGTGAAAGTAAAGAAAGACTTAGAAACAAGGGTGGAGGAAAAAAGCATTAAACAGGAAGTGAAAAGAATAATCCAAAACAATCCAAAGTTAGTCAGAGATTCAGTAGATATAAACAAATCTATAGTAATCACTGGTATAGAAGAGGAAGAAGTAAAAAAAGATCACAAGAGACAAAAAGGAGATGGCAATGTAATGAGCTTACTGAAAGAAGTATCAGAGGAAATCTGTAGTAAAGACATAGAGGAATACAAAAGGTTTTGTCAGGTGATAATTAGCCAATTTCTGGAGTATAACACTATCACTTACCTGTTTTTTTTTTTTTTGGTATATATTATTTGGTAAAAATATAGGGCATAGGGCTTATTTCAATGGATGAAATCTGTTGAAAAATAAGGGGAAATTTCCAGAGCGCAGCACGGCGTGGGAGGTGAGAGGAGAGGGTAATGGAGGGCAGGTAGGAAGGGGAGTCACGAAGGGGGTAAAATAGCTAAAATGTCAACAATGGATGGGAGTACAGATGAGATTTGGAGTGCTGACTAGTGCTGGACATTGGCAGTACTGACAGATGATACAAGCCACCACTTGAGAGCCCGGGATAATTCAAAATAACACAGAATCACAAAAGTGATGCCCCGCGGTATGATCCATTGTAGCCGAGCGTCACGAAAGTGACGCCCGCGGTTAAGGGGTTAAGGGTAATTAATACTGTCTGGTGGCAGCAAGACTCAAGACTTCCATTCACTGAAGTAGTTAATGAAGGTTGTCTCCAACCCATTCATTATGAAAGCTTTGATGTCTCTCTAGCTATCATTTCAATCTTTCACTGCCCCACCAGGAGTGCATAAACCCACAGATACACTCTTCCGATTTAGACACTCAAGCAGAGTGATCAGCCGCTCGCCCCTGATTGAAATTATGTTTAACAAAATCCCAACCATTCCTTGCATTTAAACCCTTTTGGGTAAAATCCTACTGAAGAACCTTGAACCACCTAATCCCAGGATGAATAAAATAGACCAATGGTAAAAGGAATAAAATAAAATACACGGTGGAAGGTATTACTAGAGATTATGTTCATGCCTCTTCGCTATAAGAGATCTTAATGAATTAGATCAGCTGACAGTATTAGGAATAAGTATAAAGGACGGAGTTAACCCCTTCAGTCTGGTGACAATATAAATGCAAACTATCTCCAGACGATTTTATATGACTGAGGAGAATTTCTTCCAAATGGAAGCGTTAGAGATCCTATTTACCCGCGGCATCCTGTTGACGTTTTTTAACGTCCTCACGTTTTGTCACTGCCAATCCCATCAACGTACTTTAACGCGCCACAATTACAAGGTCCATAATTTGCACAGTTTTCAAAATTCGCGTGAGATTTTCGATTCGCCCACCTACCCAAGCCTCCCCTACCTGCCACCAGGCGGGCAGCCTCCCAGACCCCGCGTGACCCGCGCGTGCCCTTGTCTCGGTCACTCACCTGTTAGCAGTGACCTAGGTCAGACATGGCGCATAAAGGTCTCTCTGAGGACGAGATATAATCCTCCCTGGATGCCTTCACTGGAGATAGTGATTCTCCACTTGATGACGATGTGGAGATCGTGATTATGTGCAGCCTGAGGAGGAAATAACCAGCAGTGATGAGGAGGTCCCTTCGCCGCAGAAAAAGCGGTATGTTACGTATCGTAAGGCAAGGGAAGACCAGCCTGGACCCCAAACACATGCACGGACCTCTCTCCAGCCCCTAGAGAGAGATTCTGATGAGGACGAGGACGAGGACAAGGACGAGGACAAGGACGAGGATGTGATGTTGCCTTGTGATTGGGGAAGGAGAAAATTTCACCTCAAGGATCAGAAGGTGCGGCGAGAAGGCAATTCAGGTATGGTCCTTGTGTATTGTCTGGGAAAGGCATAAGTGGTGTGGCGGGAGTGCGGGGTGAAAGGGAAAGTGGTGTGGCGGGAGTGCGGGGTGAAAGGAAATGTGGTGTGGCGGGAGTGAGTGGTGAAAGGGAAAGTGGTGTGAGGGAGGCAGCACGAGCACGTGGTGTACATGGGCATAGGGGAGACGAGGTGGAGCCGCTCCCCAGCACGTCTTTCGCCCCATAATATTCCCTCACTTCCTCCCCACAGCCCCAGGATGTAGGGAAAGGAAGGAAAGGGAAGGGAAAGGGTAAAGGAAAAGGGAGAGAGAAGAGAAGTGCGAGTGATGAGGGGCTCCGCTCTCCACCTCCCCAACCTCCCCCACCACCCTCCCCTCCCGACCCTGATGAAGGCGACGATGGGGACGAGGTTGGAGACGGTAGTGTGTCGTGGAACTGGGAAGATGGGAGTAATTTTACTCCCATCATTCACCCTTTCACTGAGAGTGGCGGTCTGGTTGCGCGGCTCGAGGTGTGCATGCGGGCTCCACTAGGGTGGATTTCTTCCACCTGCTCTTTGGGGAGGCGTTTGTGGGCCGCATAGTGGAGCAGACAAACCTCTTTTCAAGAAGCCAGCGCCGTGAAAGTGAACGTCTGGGTACAACCAGCAGGCACTCCCAGCAATATGACTATCCTGTAACCATTTCTGAGATGTTCTTATTTTTTGCCCTGGTTCTCTTGATGGTGTTGTCAGAAAAAATCAAATACCGGCATAATGGACCACTGACCCAATGACAATCACACCTTTCTTTGGAAAGGTAATGACTCGTAATAGATTTCAGCAGATTCTTGGCCGCCTCCACTTTTTTGATGCAGAAGATCCAGCTAATGCAAATAACACTGATAAAATGAGGAGAATTAGGCTTGTTTTTGATCACCTACGGGAAATGTTCCGCTCCTCATTTTATCCTTACAGAGACTTCATCATAGATGAGAGTCTTGTGTTGTGGAGAGGCAATATTTCCTTTCACCAGTACATACCCAGCAAGAGACACCGTTTCGGGTTCAAGATCTTTGTTATGTGTGACTGTAAGACTGGATATGTGCAAGATATAGTCTTGTATATGGGCACACAGACAGACATAACAGAAGATCATAGTATTGGACTCTCAGGGGCCGTGGTGAAGACAATGATAGAGGAGTACCTTCATCGTGGTCATGTGTTGTACCTGGACAACTGGTATACTAGCCCTCTTCTCGCTCGGTTCCTCCACCAACACGACACCGGAGTCTGTGGTACAGTAAAGAGAAACTGTCGCCATATGGTCAAGATAGGGAGGAAACTGGACAAGAACGAGGTGGTTTTCTTCCAGGCAAATAACATCCTTGCCACCCTGTGGAAGTTTGCCTCCTGTCAACTGTACACAGTCCCCTGATGCACCGCACAGACTCCGTTGATCACTGTAGCGAGAGGAGGCACCACGTCTGGAAACCTGAGTCAGTACTTGACTATAATCTCAACATGAGGCAAGTGGGTGTAATGTTAGCTGGAATGTAATGTATAAGTTGAAAAATAGTGTAAGTTGTAACAATTGATATCATGAGTACACCCACTGTGTCAATCTGCGAAAATATTACGCTCAGTAGAACAGTCGGGTCCGTAAATATGTGATAGCAATGATATAAAGTGGAAAAGGGTGTAATGTTAGTGGGAAAGTAATTTATAAGTTGAATAATAGTGTAAGCTGAAACAAATGATATCGCGATAACACTCACTGTGTAAATAATATGTCACTCAGTAGAATAGTAAGGTCTCCAATTATGTGATAGCAATGATATGAAGTGGAAACATGTGTAATGTTAGTGGAGAAGTATTATATAAGTACAAAAAAAGGTTGTAAGTTGAAATAATAGTCACAGCGACTTCACCCGCTGTGTTATTATGCGCTATTATTACGCTAAATATTATCGTAAGGCCTGAAACTATCTCAAAACAGTTCTCTAAATTGAAAAAGTGTATAATGTTATAGGAAAGTATTATGTAAGTTGAAAAAACACAATGCGAGTTGAAACAACAGTCACTGCGAGTTCACTCACTACGTAAATATGCGCTAACATTATGCTAAATGTTATCGAAAGGCCTGTGAATACGTAAAAACAGTTCTATAAAATGGAAAATGGTATAATGTTATTGAAGATGTATTATGTAAGTAGAAAAAATGATATGTATGATGAATCAGTAATGTTAGCGATTCATCAGTGAACAGTTTGGCCGATTTCACTCGGTTCGCCCGATGGAACAATGCTTACTTCACCTCTATTTTTGTATAAAATCCAATTTACTCCTGTATCACATGTTTTTTTGTTTGTAATAAATACATATCTACCTACTTTTATTGGTTTCCCAGACTTATAATACCATAGAAAACGTGAGAGCCACAGACCACCTCCACAGAACACGGAACCAGGTGTAACAAAGGTATACTTGTTTAGGCCACTTATGGACCCCGGTGAACACTTTCTTGGTGATTGACCATTGTTTCTGACCAAAAGCGGAAGTTTGAGCCAAAAATTTTGGTCCAAAAATGGTCGGGATTGGGGGGTACCAGTGGTGAAAAAGTGGTCGGGACGGGGCGGGTTAATTAACCAGTTCACTATTTTCTAATGTCTTCAAACTGCACAAAATCGTCTAGAAGTAGACTGACTGAAATGAAAATATTAGCCCCGTACTTAAAAGCTAATGAAGACAACGTTATTCGAGATCCGTTCGTCAAGAGGTATCGCCCATTTGATGTATAAAGACGTCTAGCATTAGCAAAAATATGACCAGTAAAGTGAGCTTGGTAAGCACGTGGCGGGCTAGGGAGCGCTATGTTCTTACAATTTCCCTCTGACGTACTTGACTTGATGCCAAAAAACACAGTGTTTGCAACGGAAAATCCTTTTTAATTCGATTTTGTTACTGAGGAGTTCACCGATTAGAGCCGAACACTCCCTTGGAAAGCTCGAGATTCCTAGGGGTTCCTACACCTTTATGGGTGAGTTTTTAGTTCTCTTTTTTTTTTTTTTAATTGAATGTACCACATGCAGAAAGAATTTCAGCTCTGCTTCACATAGGAAAGTTATTACCTTCTACTTAGCGAGACGGTCGGGTCTGGTTGAGTTGGGCGGGGTCGCTTATTTCCAAACTTACGTAAGAGTAAACAAGGCTCTCTCGCTTCGTTCGCTCGCTCGTAATTAATACCTTCATTCCGCCTACAGATAGCCATATTTTATTCTTGTTATGTCCAGATGATCTTACTCATATTAGGAAAGACGTTTTGAATCAAACGGTACAATGTAGTTTCGCTGATGCCATTACGACAATAAGTTTTTCCAAGGGGGAATAAATTAGTTTCAAGGTAGCAAGAACAAAATACGTTCATCTTACTGTAGGGGTAAAGCTGAACGCTGGGCTAACCACAGTACTGTGAATGAAAGAGAGAGAGAGAGAGAGAGAGAGAGAGAGAGAGAGAGAGAGAGAGAGAGAGACATAATAGTGCTAAAACTTTCCCTCCCTGAAATCCTCACTAATGATCACCATCTACACAGAAGGCTGGCCAAAGTGGCAAAGCATATTAATAGTGTAATAACCAAAATGCAATAGAAAGGGAGAGGATCCTCAGTATTTAATGCAAAGTTAATGAGTAACTTATTCATAATAAATCGTCTCCTGGCATATTGTAATTTTTAGCATATTCTAACCTTCTGGGTGTGTAAGGGGGTTAAAGTGTGCTATATCAATTAAGCCCCCATTTAGAAACTTTCCTCAGCAAGAGATAATCATTTGGCAGTGGCAAGAATAAGATGAAACAATCATCCTCGAAACAGTAGTTAACCCGTTCACCATTATGACATCATTTTATTTAATTTTTGCTCCATCGACCTGATTATATTCACATTAGTAGAGACTTTCAGTCTGAAAGGATTATATTCATCTTTCCACGATAAGACTGTCATAAGCTTATCCACCACTGATATACTCAATCTCCTGACTCACACCATCAAATGACCAACATGGAGAAACTCATGCATTAGCCCTTGATATTTTTAAAGCTTTGGACAAAGTGTGGCACCGTTCCCAGCCATCTAAACTCCCTTGCTATGGACTAACTTCTTTCGTTCCTCAGAATTCTTCATATCTCAGCGACAGACAGATAAAAGTGGGTGATATATATTCCAATTTCTACTCAGTTAACTCCAGCGTGATACAAGGATCAGTTCTGGCACCATCACTATTCCTAATTCATATTAATGATCTTTTATCTGTCACCCATAATCGCATCTATTCGTATGCTGATGACTCGCCACTTCGCAGTTCATTCATTTTTTAGACACCCATTCACAGAGCTTAATATCTCTAACTCACAACTCAGTACAGCCATCTCCACAAATCAAGACTTATCTAGGATCACTGAATGGGGACAATACAACCTTGTCTCATTTAATGCTGATAAAACCAAAAAAATACAATTTACTAATAGTCAGATATTGCCAGATTCTTATATTGCCTTCAGTTCTACTACTATTCCTATATTCAAAAGTATTGAAATTCTCCATGTTTAACTTAACAGTGCCCTCAGCTGGACCTTTCATGTCAGATCACTTGCTAGAACTGCCTCAAAGAAACTTGGATTATTGTACTGAGTTCGTATCTTCTTCGCTGGCGAGCAGTTAGCTGTAGTTTATAAGAGTCATGTGTGCTTTCAGCTGGAATATTGCTCACCCTTGTGGAATGGATGTGGTGAGGTTGCATTAAAACAATCAGACAAAACTCAGAACAAAGCTATTAGAATTATTAATAACCCTGCTATTACAAGTAAACTACCTCTGCCTACAGCTAAGAATGAATGTTGCCTCCCTTGCACTATTTTACAATTCTTTTATGGCAAATATTCGGAAGAAGTTGCATCGATTGTGCAACCTCTCCATGCTTTCCCCTGTATTATACCGGCACTGGCAGCGCCCATGACTGGAATATCACACTGCCATATTGCAAAACTTCCGCCTATCAGAAATCTTTTATTTCTCAAACTGTATCTCTTTGGAACTCGCTTCCCCAGAGATATTTACCTGCAGACTCCAAACAACAACTGTTCAAGTTCGTTACAGGTTCTTTATGAATGGAGGACACCAGTAGTCTAGTGTTTGGATTATGTTTCTGTTCATTTATTTATCCTTCCTCATTTCTGTTCTTAAAAGAAAAAGATCTTAACTATCTGATTATAAAAAGAATGCGGTAAAAACACTTAACCCACCGCGTGCCAGCTATTTTTAGCCCTATTGGTCACCACCATGCTGACCATTTTTTTACCTTTTTTTTATTGGCTAAAATGATAGATTTTGATGTGAAAACAACGAATTTTACCATTAAAATACTCACCAAAGCTCAGAAATGGGTTTTATTGAGTCCTGCATCCTCGTATGCAGGTATTTCCGTTCTCTCACACTCGCCGCGTAGGTAAGAGAAAGCCGTTTTCTATGTAAGGTAGATTCAGGTATTTGTGTTGGGAAGGTATAGCAATGTTCAGTACACTTTTCTGATTTCTTATTACTTCAGCATGTCACAATTTCCGTGTCCCTCTCACTGTGAATGCATTGTCTTACACTTACTTGAAGATAGGTACAACCTGGCTTCACTATGAATAGTCCTGGCACTTACAAGAAGGTATTTACAGCTTAACATCACTATATACAGTTCTTACACTTATAAGAAAATATTTACAACTTGATTTTACAATGTATAGTCCCATCACTTACTTGAAAATATTTACAACATGCCTTCACTATGTACAACACTGGATTAGGTACACAGGCAGAGTAAGGCAGAGCGAGTGTGAGGGAGGAGTGAATGGGTGTATGGCCCTGACTGCCTGAGGCATGATAGAGGAACAGTTAACATACATGCCTGCCAATTTTTACCTGCGAATATTTAAAAAATATGGTTACAGTGAATGTTTTAATTTTAAACTGTTTTAAAATGGCACTGGCACTGACCACAGATTTTTGTTAGACCGTTTAAAAACGGCACTGGCACGCGGTGGGTTAAGAAGGTAAACCTTCAGCATCAGGAAATAAGACAATATAAATGTGTTGATATGACAGTGCAGCTAACTGTTCAAATGTAAGAAACATAACTTCTTTTTTTTTGGGGGGGGGGGGGAGGCGGAGGGTAATATGCATTTCCAAATACTAGTACTGTTTTTTTCCAGGCTTGATTAGAATTTTATGTCTTTGTTATAGATGACGCTAACATACAAGTACCTTACACAGCCAGACCTGACAATGTTAAGCCACATATTGTCACTCGTACACAACTCCCACTTCCGCACTGTACCATGCACTTCTACACCTAACACTGCCACCTCTCACAGTCTCACATTGTCACATACCACACTGCAACACCATACACCGCCATTCCTCACACAGCAACATCTCAACCAACCATAACTCATCCAACCTCACAACCCTCACTGCCACATCTCAAGCTGTCTCCAATGACTCACTCTCGTACTGTTCACTCGTACATCACATATTGCCACACCACGTCTCTCTCTCTCTCTCTCTCTCTCTCTCTCTCTCTCTCTCTCTCTTTCACACACACACACACACACACACAAACACACACAGAGGGAGTCAATCGAGGCAGACGTGCGACATCGGAGCTCCGTACCGAACCAACACGGCCAGTGGCATTACCTAAATTAGTATCTTTGTATGAATCAAGATCTGTACCAGGTTAGACTAAATGATTTTTCATTATTAAAAGAAAAAAAATAATAAGTTTAAACAAGACTTGTTAAAACAGAAAAGAGAACCAAGACGAAAGAATGCGCTCAGTCATCTGAGGTTTGTTTAGACTACAGCAGCACGGGGAATGTAAGTACATACTCTGTACTTTTAGTATTGCAAAATGGATACTTACTTGAGTAAAGCAAATTTGGAAAAGAAAAGGGATAAAGGTAGAAAGCAAAATGATGATTTCTACCAAGAACTGGTTGAAGTGGAGACTCACAATAGACTGGTTGAACGTGTACACAAACTAGAAATGGCTTTCAAAAATGAAATTGATGAAATAAAGAAGTAGATGCACTTGCAAAAGGAAGAAATAGAAAAACTAGGAAGGGAGACCAACAAGAAAGACATAACCATCAGTGAACTAACTGTGGAATTGAGTACACTTAGGAAGAAAATGAGTGAAATGGCAAGTACAGCAGTCAATCACGAGAGTGTTATGGAAGAGTTCAAAAATGACACAGAGACAATTAGGCAAGTAAGCAGTCTTATAGACCAGAGCAGTGATATTGAGGAGAAGATAACACTGGTGAATGAAGCTGTGGAAAGCTACAAAAATGATGTGGAAACCATGTATGCTGAAATGGTGAAAGTAAAGAAAGACTTAGAAACAAGGGTGGAGGAAAAAAGCATTAAACAGGAAGTGAAAAGAATAATCCAAAACAATCCAAAGTTAGTCAGAGATTCAGTAGATATAAACAAATCTATAGTAATCACTGGTATAGAAGAGGAAGAAGTAAAAAAAAGATCACAAGAGACAAAAAGGAGATGGCAATGTAATGAGCTTACTGAAAGAAGTATCAGAGGAAATCTGTAGTAAAGACATAGAGGAACACAAAAGGTTAGGGGAATACGAGAAAAGCAGGACAAGACCTCTAAAAGTGACTTTCTAGAGTGTAAACACTGTGGAAGAGATACTAAAAAATGCAAAGAATCTTATGGAAAAAGAGGAATTCAAAAATATATGGATAAAAAGATGCCTAACACAAGAGGAACTGGAATTACTGAGAGAGAAAAGGGAGGAAGCAAAAACAAAAAATGAGGGAAGATCAGAAGAGGAGAAGAAGAAATTTTTTTTACAAAGTAATAGGATTGCAGGTACGAAAGTGGTACACAAACAGGATGGAAAAAAAAGGAGGAATTTAGTAAAACCATGTCATGACAAGTATATAAACAAGATGATCAAGTTGATGTACTCAAATGTGGATGGAATGGTATCTAAATTATTAGAGATGAATGATTATGTCAGAGAAAAAGAACCACAAATAATATGCCTAACTAAAACAAAATTAGCACCAAGAATATCCAATGACATACTAAACTTAGAGGAATACAATATATGGAGAAGAGACAGAAATTTAAAAAAAGGAGGAGGAATTATAATATTAACTAAGAAAAATCTAAAAGTCAATGAAATAAAACTAGATATACCATCACAAGTAGAACTGATTGCAGTAGAGATCAACACATCTGAAGGGAAAGTAATTGTAGCCAATTTGTACATGCCACCCAGATCAAACACATGGGAAAGAGATGAATATGAGGACCTGGCAGAGAGTACAATTCAGAGTTTAAGATCATTACTACATAAAATGGAAGAGAAATCGGAAAGAATTATACTAACTGGGGATTTTAATACAAATATAAATTGGAATACTCTAGATATAATTAGCCAAGAAAGCTGTTGGGACCAAAAGCTCCTGGATCTCGTGCAAGAGTTTTTCTTAACGCAACATGTGAGGGAAACCACCAGAAAAAGAGGACTTGATGTATCTTCAGTGCTAGATTTAATATTTACTAGGCAAGAAAATGATACTGACAGTTTAATATATCACCCTCCACTCGGCAAAAGCGATCATGCAGTACTAAATTATAACTTCAGGATAGCATATGACATAGCTAACAGCAATGACAGTTACAAAAAGAGCCTAAACTATAAAAAGAAATTATCAAGACCTAAAGAAGTATTTCTTAGAAGTTGATTGGGAAAATGAGCTTAGAGGACAAGATTTAAATGCTGTATATAAAAAATTCTGTGGATTTTATGAAATAGGAGTCCAGAAGTACATCCCACAGCACAAAGAAGCAGATAAGAAAATACAGAAATGGTTCAATACAGAATGTAAAAAATCAAAAGAAAGAAGAGATTTGTTGTGAAATAGATACAGAAGACATAATAGTGAAAGGGCGTATAATAATTACAAACAGGCAAGAAACGATTATACAAGAATAAGGAGGGAAGCCCAAAAACAGTTTCAGGAGGATATGATAAATAAAAGTAGTGATCAACCAATGCTGTTTTACAGCTTTATCAGAAGGAAAACCAAAAGATATAATACAATCCATTACGGACGAGGGAATCACTTATACACAAGAGAAAGATATTTGTGAAGCACTAAATAAGAATTTCCAATTAGTTTTTACAGAAGAAAAAAATTTTGAGAAGGACTATGTGGAACATGCATGTCCACACATACTACCAGATATACAAATAGCAGAAAAAGTAATACAGGAGGAGTTAAGTAGATTAAACAGATGAAGAGCAAGTGGTCCTGATGAAATTTCATGTTGGGTACTACGAGAATGTGCAAAGGAGTTAAGTAAACCATTATTTTTAATTTTCAAGAAACCTTTGAGTCAAGGTAAACTACCTGATATTTGGAAAAAAGCAAATATTGTCCCCTTATTCAAGAAAAGAAATAGACAAAATCCACTCAACTACCGACCAGTATCACTGACCAGAGTTGTAAGCAAGGTATTAGAAAAGCTTATAAGAAAAGCTTGGGTAAATCATCTAGAAGAACACAGTATGATAACAGAAAGACAGTTTGGTTTCAGAAAAGGAAAATCATGTGTTACTAATCTGTTGAGCTACTATGACAGAGTAAAAAACACAATACAGGAAAGAGAAGCATGGGTGGACAGTATATATTTAGATTTTAAGAAAGCTTTTGACACAGTACCACACCAAAGACTTTTATGGAAACTGTACCATCAAGGAGGAATTCGAGGCAAACTGTTTTGTTGGATGCAAGACTTTCTCATAAAAAGAGAAATGAGAACAGTACGGTACTAAGAGGAAACTACTCATCATGGAAAGAAGTGACTAGTGGAGTGCCACAGGGTTCAGTGCTGGCACCAATCATGTTTTTAGTGTATATAAATGATATAAACAGTAACACTGGAAATGAGAGCTATCTGAATATGTTTGCAAATGATTCAAAAATACAAAGGAGAATTACCAACACAGACTCTTGTAAAGAGCTACAAGAAGAATTAATTAAACTTCATGAATGGAGTAGTACATGGCAAATGGAATTCAATGTGGACAAGTGTCATGTAATCAAGTTTGGTAAAAATGGAAAAAGACCTGATTGGGATTATAAGTTAGGAAATTAAACCCTATACACATCAGAAAGAGACAAAGACCTAGGTGTGATTATCAATAACAGACTATCTCCGGCTGACCACATCAGCGAGAAGGTACGGAACATGTATACACTGAGAATAGCATTCACATACATAAATGAAGACATGCTAAGAAGGATAATAACATCATTCATTTGACCAACCCTGGAATATGCATCAGTAGTCTGTTGTCCTCATCTCAAAAAACACATAGACTAGATTGAAAAAGTTCAAAGGGCCGCTACAAGATGGATACCAAGCTTAAGGGACCTAAGCTGCGAAGAAAGACTAAATAAACTGAATCTACCAACACTACAGGAGAGAAGGAAAAGAGGTGACATGATAATGCTATATAAGTGCATATCAAGGAAGGAGAAAATAAACATAAATGATTACTTAACGTATGGAGAAGCATCAGCGAGAGGACACTGCAAAAAACTGCATAAGAAGAGAGGTGATAAAGACGTAAGGAAATTCAGTTTCCCAAACAGAGCAATTGATCAATGGAATGTGCTACCGAATGAAATAGTGTGTGCCAAAACGATTCACAAATTTAAGGATATGTACGATAAATATGGTTTAAGACACGGGACGGTACGAGCTTGACTCATTCCTGTAAAGATACAATTAGGTAAGAACACATCTCACTTAGTCACAACCCACACTCCCAGACAGCACACTACCACACACCTCTTCCTGCACACCATGCAGTACTACACGTCAGACTCCTACAGTGCACACTACTACACACTTTTTTTCTGCCACACCATAATCTACCTCACCTAACATTACTGCACCACATATTACCACATCTCACACTGCCAAATAACACACTACCATACATCTCTCTGCCATATCACACACAGTCACATCAGTCACTCATACACACTGCCAGGATACATACTACCAAGCCATGAGCTCCCACACCAGACACCCTACAGTTCTACACTGTACATTACCACTCACCTCCCTATTACATCAAACAAAATCACATGCCAGACTCACACCACACACTCTGACACTTGGTATTTCCACACGCTGACACACTGCAAACTGTGATAACGTACACTCCCACACCACATACTACCACAGCAAACATTAAACATACCTCTCAGTCCCATCCAACTGTTTTCCCACCTTCCATCTCTTGCTGGTAGACAGTTTTTTAACATTTTTTGTAAATATAATTACTACAAATAATAATGTGCAGATTCAGTGTTCTAAAAACTGCATCGAAGAAGCACATAATTCAATAGGATCCATTAACCTGACACGAATTTATATCATGAGTTAAGAGAAAAAATTTAGATATTTATCATGTACATTCCGTAATGAAATCAAGAATGAAAAATTATCTTTTTTACCTCTGAAGGCCTGAAACACAAAGCAAGCTGTATTTTGTTGATGCAAACACAAAATTCTGATGGTCGAACTTCTGAGATAATAAAAATGAACATACTTTTTATTTCATGCTTAGACAATGGTATTTGCTGAGTGTTGTTGTGGTTATTATTGAGCAACTTCGGTCTCTCTGGCCGATCAGACCCAACAACCACAGGAAAGCAACTCCCTCCGCAGGGCCGTCGCGTGCAGCGAACCAGTATTCCCTTGCAACAGACAGCACCTCAGCACAGTGAGGCAAGGGGAATTGAGAGGTTTAGCTCCTGGATGGATGCCACATTTGTGTCTTTCCACTCAGTTAACAGGTATGTGTTTTCTATTATCATTTATACGTTCTTCTTGATCATCATCATAGCTCTGCGTCAGTGTACTCCTGATCAAAGGCATCACCCAACTTATTTTCAATGTCTGACTTATTTTTTTAACCCGAGGTGTCCTGTCAATGTATGGGTACGTTGCAACATTATGTAACTGCCAGTCCCGACGACGTGCTGGTACATCGCGCAATTGCAAGTTCATAATTTGCACAATTTTCAATTTTCGTGCTTGATTTTTGGTATGTATACACGGGACACCTTCCTCTATTTCTCTACAAGATGCCAGGCAGGAACAATGCCTTTCACTGCATAACCCCCCCCCCACACGCCATTGTCTCAGCAATTCACCTGTTACCAGTGACCTGGCCAGTAAAGACATTCAGGGCCAGAGTGATTCCCCAATCAGTGACAATGTGGAGGACAAAGTTTACATAGCAATAGAGGAAGAAAGAGTCAGAAATGATGAGCAGGTAATGTCGCCAAAAAAGGTCAGGTATGTTGATGAGTTAGTGAGTGAAACAATGCTTATAATGCCTATATTACTGTTTGAGAACCAATATACTCTCATACTACATATAAATTCATACCAAATAAATAAATAAATACCGTTTATGAGTGGTGTGGAATAGTTACCCTCCCATAGAACTCGTTTTCTTTGGAGCCAGCCTGATAGAAAACCCAGTAAGGTAAGGAGGTACTGCTACCTGTATCAAGTATTTTAAACCTTAGGTGAGCGATTTCTCTATGAATTTTCGATGTTTCTCACCAAAAGTGGAGGTTTTAGCCAAAACAATCTCTTTCAAAAATAGCTTGGGATTGGGGGGTATCGGAGGTGCGAAATCGGTCGGGATGTGACGGGTTAAGGAAACATCCGAGTCACACACACACACACACACACACACACACACACACACACACACAATATAAGGTTACTGAGTGCGGCAGGGAAGGTATGTAGAGAAAGTAAAAGATATATCAGAAATCCTAGTGAGTGATGAACAGGGCGGCTTCAGGAGTGAAAGAGGATATGTGGATCACACATTTGCAACAAGACAGTCGAGAAGGCTTGTGAGGACCTTAGGTGCTTATGGCACTCATAAATCTGGAAAAAGTATACGACAAAGTAGGCAGATAAGGATTGTGGAAGGTTTTGCACATGTACTGTGTGGATGGTACACTACTAGGTGCCGTCAAGAGTTTTTTATGACGAAAGAGAAGCATGTGTAAGGGTTCATGGGCATCTAAGTGAATGAATCACGATCGGTGTGGGCGGGTAACAAGGTTGTATGATGTCCCCATGGTTGTTAAGTATATATACATGGATGGGATGATGAAAGAAGTAAAAACACGAGTAATGGAGAGGGGGATGGCTTTGGTAATGAATGGTGATGGATGGAATATCTCAAATTTGTTCTATGCTGGTGATGCAGTACTACTTGCAAATACCGGACAAGAACTTGGTAAATTAGTGCGGAGTTTTGCTGATGTGTGTAAGTGTCGTGCCTTGAGAGTAAATTTAGAAAAGAATAAAGTGATGGTTATTGATAGAGAAGGTGACTCCCAGTGCGAGGTTACAGTGAATGAAAAGAGACTGGAATTGGTGACAGAGTTCAAATACCTGGGTACAATGATAGAAAAGAGTGGAAAATGTGCAAAAGAAGTGGAAAGTAGAGTGACACAAGAAAGGTGCAATGACGGCCATGATAAGAAATAGAAGCTTTAGTATTGCAGCTGCATGAGGCTTACATGAAGTGCCAACTTTATCATATGGATGTGAGACCATGGTGTGGGATGAAAATGAAAAGCAAAGAGTGAGAGCAATGGAGGTGGGACTACTGAGGAATGTTTGTGGAGTACAGAGAGTGTATAGGATACGAATTAATGTGATTCGTGAAAGGTGTGGAGTGAGGAAGTCTATGGACACCAGAATCGAAGAGAGTGTATTGAGATGTTATGGTCATGTGGAGAGAATGGATACCACTAGAGTGGTGAAAAAGGTATATCTAAATGAATTTGAAGGAGGGAGGAGGCGATGTAGACCAAGGAGAAAGTGGACGGATATACTGAATGGCTGTATAAGGAAAGTGGTTTGGAAGTCGGTAAGAGTAGTAGACTGACAAGAGATCGAGCTGGCTGGATGAATATTGTAAGAAGTGCATGATCAGGGATTTGGCACCCAATTTTAACGTGACTGCGCCTGAACTGACCCTGTCGGATACATTTATGTCATGCTAGAGAACGTGGTGAATGTTTTAGGCGTATCAGATAGAACCAGGATTCTGGGGGCTTGAATGGTGAGCGAATGGAAGCTTGGCCTATTGGATTGGGCAGATTTGGTCTGTCTGGACATTGCTACTCCTCACCATGGCCTAAGGTGGGAAAGGTTCAGATGATGATATATATATATATATACAGTATTTTTTTTGTGTCTGACTCTGGGCACAGGCTTCACAGCCTGCTTTCAAGGCCCAGTAGTCCTCCATACCATACACCTCTCTACATGTCACCACTTCGGCACTAACACCACCGTCCATATTGAATACCTGCTAGGACTGTCTCATACAGGACTCGTGTATTGGTATTAGCGGGGGGTATTTTAACGACATGTCGGCGGGTCTTCTGGTAGATGTGTAAAGTCTGATTTCATGATATTTAAATCCTTAAACTGTTACCTGCCCCAGCTAGGATTTGAACCTGGGTCCGGTAGAACTGCAGGCCACCTCTCTACCAACTGAGCCACCGTCTCCCCCCCATATATATATATATATATATATATATATATATATATATATATATATATATATATATATATATATATATATATATATCCACCGTCTCCCCCCTCGCATATATATATATATATATATATATATATATATATATATATATATATATATATATATATATATATATATATATATCTCAGATCATAGAATGGTGGGTTGCGCAGCCAGATTCAATTTCAGAAGTGAAAGAAAGAAGATGATTAAAGATAAAAAGATATGCCCAATAACAGTTAACGAAAACAAAGCAGCCTTTCAGTTGGAAATAAGGAACATATTTCAGGCTCTAAGTAATGCTGAAACTGACACTGATGAGCTGAGTGACATATAATAAAAGTGCTATGAGAATCAGCGGAGGTAGTAGGAAAACCTAATTCGACCAAAGCTAAGAAATATTCAGAAAAGACACTCGAGCTTATGAAAAAACTGAAAGGAAATCAGAGTAAAGATAAAGAAAGACGAAATAGATCTATCTATCTATCTATTGCCAGACGCCTCAATCCCGTTTGGGGTGGCCACAAACAAATCGCCTCCAAGTCGCCCTGTCCCCCGCCATTTCACTCCCCTGCTCCCAAGTCAAACCCCCCTCTCTCATATACCTCTCCACCCCATCTCTCCATCTCATCCTCGGCCTCCCCCTCCCTCTTTCCCCCTCCACCTCACTCACATACACTCTCTTCGTCAGTCTTTGACCCTCCATCCTCTCCACATGGCCAAACCATCTCAGTGTGTTCCTCATAACGCTTCCTATCACATCCACAGCAACACCACAACGCTCCTTTATATCCTCATTCGTCAGCCTGTCTCTCCATGTGACTCCACAGGCTCCTCTTAAATAACTCATTTCCACGGCTCTCACTCTTGACTTGTGTCCTTCCAGCAACGTCCAAGCTTCACTTCCGTACGTTAGAGATGGTATCACAATACTGTCATGTAGTAACTTTTTCACTTCCATGCTCACTTCCCTGTTTCTTATCACTGCTTTCAAAGAACCAGCAACCTTTCTTCCCTGCTGTACCCTTTCAAGCACTTCACCCTCCAAACCTCCATCCTTACTCATCACACTACCCAAGTACTTAAACGTACTCACATTTTCCAATTCCTCACCATCCAACCTCGCTGTACATTCACTGACTTCACCTCTCTCAAAGACCATCACTTTACTCTTCCCTACATTCACCTTTAGATTCCGTTTCTTACACACCCTCCCAAACTCATCCACCAAGCCTTGCAGCTCCCCTTCGTCTTCACTCAACAACACGGTATCATCTGCAAACAACAGTACAGGGAGTTTCCAAACACTATCCTCTCTCACCAGGGCCACTCCAACATCCACTACCCTACCTTGTACCTCTTTTATTACCCCATCCATGTACAGATTGAACAACCATGGAGACATGACACATCCCTGTTTCAACCCAACTTTCAAAGAGAAAAATTCACTTAGTTCACCATCCACACGCACTGCAGCCTTCGCACCATCGTACATACTCTTCACAGCATTCAACAACTTCCCATCTATTCCATATATTCTTAACACTTTCCACAATCCTAGTCTATCCACCCTGTCATATGCTTTCTCCAAATCCATGAAAGCCGCATACAACTTCTTTCCCTTCTCTAGAAACTTTTCCACTAAAGATCTGAGAATGAATATCTGATCTACACAACCTCTTCCCTTCCTAAAGCCTCCCTGTTCTTCTCCAACTAATTTCTCTGTTCTTTCTCTAACTCTGTCAATAAGTATCCTACCATATACTTTTCCTATTATACTAAGAGGACAAATGCCCCTATGATTACCACACACTTCTTTTTCCCCTTTTCCTTTGTACAAGGGAATAATTATAAATAAATAGAACGAGCGGAATTAAAGAAGCTTATCAAAAAAAGACAAAGAGAAGAAAAAAGAAAGAGAAACATGGATCAGATCAAAGAAACCATCAAAAATGAAAAAAGTCTGAAACAGGTCTAAAGTAAAATAGCACTAGGAAAGCAACAAATGACATCACTGAAAAAAAAAAAAAAAAAATCGGTGAAATCATTAAATGCAGAGACAAGTTGGTGAAGAGAGTTGAAGAATTTTACGAAGAACTGTATGCATCAAAGACAGTAGTACCAATAGCTAACTTTTCAGTTGACACAAGTGAAATACCTAAGGTAATACCAGACGAAATAAATATTTATCTTAAAAAGATGAAATGAGGGAAGGCTCCGGGAGAAGATGGAATAGTAACAGTTTTACTGTTGGATGCAGGACTAGAAGTACAAAATAGGCTTGCTCACTTATTTACCCACTGTCTAAAACAGAAGAAAATTCCCAAAACAGGGTGTAATGCAATAGTTATTTTACTCTACAAAAAAAGATCACTCAAAAGATCTTAGTAACTATCGACCCATTAGCTTATTATCAGTCATTTACAAACTCTTCACTAAAGTCCTTACGAACAGAATAACAACAATTTTCGAGGAAAACCAACCTCGTGAACAGGCATGATTCCGAAGGTGGTATTCGACCACTGATCATCTACACACAATAATTCAACTAACTGAGAAAACTACAGAATACAGTAAACCACTGTGCTTAGGTTTTGTTGTTTACGAAAAGGCTTTGATTCAGTGGAGCACATAGCAATTATAAATTCATTGCGAGTGAATGAGAACATTGTAAAACTGCTCGAAAACATATGTAAAGAGGGAACTGCTACAGTTAAATTACATAAGGACTCGGAAAAAATTAAGATTGAGAAGGGCGTGCGTCAGGGAGATACAATTTCACCAAAATTATTTACAGCATGCCTAGAAAGTATTGTCAGAAAGCTAGACTGGGAAAACAAAGGAGTGAACATTGATGGAGAAAAGCTAAACCATTTAAGACTTGCAGATGACATTGTCCTAATCTCAGAAACAGCGAAGGCATTGCAAGAAATGTTAAATGACCTGAACAGAGAAAGTCTGAAAGTACAGTAGGACTGCAGATGAACCCGAGTAAAACTAAAATAATGTTTAATCCACAAACACCAAAGAGCGTCATCAGAATAAGCGAAGAAATACTTGAAGAAGTTGAGGAGTACAACTACTTGGGACAAATGCTAAAAATAAAGAAAGATCATGATAACGAAATAAAAAGACGCATTACAGTTGCATGGAAAGCTTTCGGTAAACATAGAGACATTATGAAAAATAGCTTGCCAGTTTGTGTGAAAAGAAAAGTATATAACGAATGTATAATTCCAGCTATGTCGTATGGTTGTGAGACCTGGAAACTGACAAAATCAATGGAAAAAAAAATAATCCGTTTTCGGAGAGCAACGGAAAGGTCAATGTTGGGAATATCTGTAAGAGACAGGAAAAGATCAACTTCGGTGAGAAAGCAGACTAAAGTCAAAGATAATACAGAAGTTATAAAAGAACAGAAATGGAGGAGGGTAGGCCAAATAGCAAGAATAAGGGATAACCGATTGGGCAAGAGGCTGACTGACTGAACACCAAGAAATTGTAAGCGTAGCAGAAAAAGGCGAGACAGGAGATGGGGAGATGAGATACAGAAATTTGCAGGGAAAACGTGGCAAAGATTGGCTCAGTCAAGGAATTCGTGGAAAAGGTTGGGGGAGGCCTTTGTTTAGCAGTGAACTACCTATGGTTGATGATGATGATGATGATGATGATGACGATGATATATATATATATATATATATATATATATATATATATATATATATATATATATATATATATATATATATATATATATATATATATATATATATATATATATATATATATATATATATATATATATATATATATATATATATATATATATATATATAAGAGAGAGAGAGAGAGAGAGAAATTATCTTGCTGACATTCCATGGCAGCCTTTCTTCTCTAGTGATGTCAATTCTACCCACTCCCACATTTGCGATTTAATAGTAGCTGGTATGGATTTATGCATACCAAATCAACAATTCACTAAAAGATCGAACTCTCCAAAATGGTTTGATAGCAACTGTGCCAGACAAACAGCCCAAAAGTCATCAGCATATAACTATTACTTGAAATCAAAAACATCTGAATCACTCTCTCAATTTAAAATTGCTAGAAACCATGCAAAAGCTGTAATAAATCTAGCTAAATCAAACTTTCTTCAAAACCAAGCATCAAAACTACTTAACAACCCTAATGACAATAGAATATTCTGGTCAACTCTCAATTCTTTCAATAGCAACTTTAACAAGACATCATCCATTCCCCCACTAAAATCTTCGGATGGCAACGTTACAAATGACCCGCGTGGGAAAGTAGATATCTTTGCCAGTACATTTGCCAGAAATTCTACCTTAGAGGAAGCCAGCCAAAATGTCCCAGCTCTAGAACTTGACTCTCCCGACATTGTTCCACTTAAAATACAGACAAAGTACATGAAATCCATCCTAGACAATTTACCCACCAACATAGCTCCAGGCCCAGATGGAATTCCGCCAATTGTTTTGAAAAAGTGTTCCCCAGAACTTGCCTTTGTTCTTGCAAAATTATTCGGACTATGCATACGTACTTCTTCATTCCCTAATTCATGGAAAGAAGCCAATATCCACCCAATTCCAAAGAAAAGAAGTTCCTCTGACCCCTCTGATTACAGACCAATAGCTGTCACATCTTCTCTTGGTAAGGTTTTTGAAACTGTAATTAATAAGCACATAGTTAAACATCTTGAATCCAACAACTTAATTAGTGATAGACAATATGGTTTTCGCCAAGAAAGATCCACCATTGACATATTCAATCTCTTGACTCATACCATCCATCAATCAGTTGACCTGCATGTGAAACTCACGCAGTAGCCCTGGATATTTCTAAAGCTTTCGACAGAGTCTGGCACCATTCCCTGTTGTCGAAACTCCCTTGCTGTGGACTAAACTTTTTTGTTCCTTTGATTTCCTCATATCTCAGCAATAGAAAAATATTGTGAAAAGTAGATGATGTATATTCTACTTTCCACTCAGTTAATGCTGGCGTGCCGCAGGGATCAGTTCTGGCACCAACCCTGTTCCTCGTTCATATTAATGATCTCTTATCTGTCACCCACAATCCCATCCATTCATATGCAGATGACTCAACACTTCATAGTTCATTCACACTCAGACATCCATTTACAAAGTCCGATATCTCTAACTCTCACCTCAGTACAGCCATCTCTTTAAATCAAGACTTATCCACGATCAGTGAATGGGGACAAAAGAACCTTGTCTCATTTAATGCTAATAAAACTAAATATATACAGTTTACTAATAGGCAGGTATTGCCAGAATTGTATATTACCTTCAATGCTACAAATATCCCCATTTCCAAAAGTATTGAAATTCTTGGCGTTTCACTTAACAATGCCCTCAGCTGGACCTCTCATGTTAGATCACTTGCTAAAACCTCCTCAAAGAAATTTGGATTATTGTACAGAGTCCTTAACTACTTCACTGACGACCAGTTAGTTATAATTTATAAGAGTCATGTGCGCTCTCAGCTTGAATACTGCTCACCCTTGTGGAGTGGATGTGGAGAGGTTGCATTAAAACAAGTAGACGAGATTCAGAACAAAGCCGATAGAATTATTAATAACCCTGCTATTGCTAATAAACTACCTCCCCTACAAGTAAGAAAGAATGTTGCCTCCCTTGCATTATTTTACAGATATTTCTACAGCAAATGCTCAGACGAAGTTGCGTCTATGGTGCCACCTCTCTATGCCTTCCCTCGTGCTACACAGGCAGCTGGCAGCGCTCATGACTGGAATGTCACTCAGCCATACTGCAGAACTTCTGCCTATCAGAATTCTTTCATTCCCCAGAGTTGTTTCCCTTTAAACTTCAATTTACTGCTGTTCAAGTCTATCTGTTACAGATATTTTATGAAGAGAGGACACCAGTAATATGGTGCATGGATTTTTTTTTTTTTATTCATTTGTTTTTCCTTCCTCTGTTCTGTTATATATAAAAAATAAAAAAAATAAATATATACAGTACATACATACATACATACATATATATATATATATATATATATATATATATATATATATATATATATATATAATATATATATATATATATATATATATATATATATATATATGTGTGTGTGTGTGTGTGTGTGTGTGTGTGGAGGAGGGGACACAATCTGGCCGCACTATGGAGTGGTACTACTACTCTGCGGCCAGGTTGTGCAGGAAGAATACTGCCACCGTATTCCCTGCGTGTCGTAAGAGGCGACTAAAAGGGGCGGGGTGAGGGGACTAGGGACCCCCTCCTCTGTTTTTTAGATCCTAAAAAGAGACAGGCCAGAGAAAGGGATTGGGGTTTGAGTTATCCTCGTACCCTGAAGATTGGGTCTATGAATGTGCGTGGATGTAGTACGATTGAGGCTAAAAGGGAGGAGATTGGGAGAATGTTTGTGAGAAGAAAGTTGGATGTGTTAGCTTTGAGTGAAACAATGATGAAAGGGAAGGGTGAGTCTATGTTTGGAAGTGTGAATGGAAGATTGTCAGGTGTTGATAGAGGAAGGGCAAGAGAAGGTGTGGCCTTGTTAGTGAGTCCGGAAGTACAGCAATGTGTGCTTGAATGGAAAGAGGTGTCATCGAGACTGATGTGGGTAAAAGCGAAATTTGAACATGAGTTGTGGGTGTTTGTGAGTTCATATGGGCCTGGTAGTGAAAGGGATTAGGAAGAGAGGGAGTCTTTCTGGAATGATGTTGATGAGTGTCTGCAGAGTTTTGGAGCGAATTTGAATGTGGTAATGATGGGAGATCTGAATGCTAGAGTGGGAAATGTAGCATTTGAAGGTGTAGTTGGTATGCATGGTGTGCCTGGAAGAAATGAAAATGGGGAACGAATGATAGGGATGTGCGTCGAGCGAGAGATGGTGATTGGAAATACGCTGTTTGAGAAGAAAGATATTTATATGTATACATGGCTGAGACAGGAGGGTGAAAGAGTTGTTGATAGTGCTTTGATGGACTATGTGGTTGTGTCCAGGAATGCAATAGGAAGATTGTTGGATTTGAGAGTTCTGAGAGGGGAGGGTGGAGGTATGTCTGACCACTACCTGGTGGAGGGAAAGTTAAGAGTAGGTAAGCGATGGGTGAGAGCTTGGAGAGTTAGGTGTGGCAGGGAGGTTTTGAAAGTGAGTGAGTTGGATAAAAGAGAGAAAATGATAGAGTATCAGGAGAAATTGAAAGATAAGTGGTACGCAGTGAAAGATCAGAAAAATGGCAGTGTGGAGGAAGAATGGCAGTTGTTTAAGAAAGCTGTGGTGGGGCATGCAGAAGAGGTGTGTGGTGTGAGACGTGTGGGTGGTGGTGTAAGAAAAGGAAGTGAATGGTGGTGTGAGGAAGTAAGTATGGCTGTGGCTGAGAAGAGACAGGCATATGAAGTGTGGCTGCAGTGGAAGTATGAGGTGTCATATGAGAGGTATGAGGAAAAGAGGAATAGGGCGAGAGGGGCTGTGCATGATGCTAAAGTGGCAGCAGATGAGAGGTGGGGTTGGCAGCTGACTGAGAATTTTCAACAGAATAAGAAAATGTTCTGGAAGGAGGTGAAAAGGGTGTGAAAGGAAGAGTCTGGGAAGGAAGAGCGAGTAAAAGCAGAGGATGGAAGGTTGTTAATTAAGATGGATGCAGTAAGGAAGAGATGGGCAGAGTATTTTGAAAGATTGTTAAATGTAGAGGAGGAAAGGATGGCTGAGATTGTGGTGGATGAAAGGGTGCAAGGAATAAATGTGTTGGGAGAGTTGAATGATTCTTTGATCACGAAGGAGGAAGTGAAGAAGGCAGTAAAGGAGATGAAAATAGGGAAAGCTGTGGGTATGGATGGGTGTGCTGTGGAATGCCTGAAGGGTGGTGGAGTGATTATTGTTGACTGGTTAGTAAGATTGTTGAATGTGTCCTTTGTGAAAGGTATGGTGCCAATTGACTGGGCAAGTGCTTGTGTGGTCCCGTTGTATAAAGGCAAAGGCGATAAGTATGAATGCACTAGCTTTAGGGGTATAAGTCTCTTGAGTGTTGTAGGTAAGGTGTATGGTAGAGTGTTAATTATGAGAGTTAGAGAGGGTACAGAGGGAGTGATTGGTGATGAGCAGTGAGGTTTTAGGAGAGGGAGAGGATGCATGGATCATGTGTTTGCTGTGAGACAAGTGTGTGAAAAGTATTTAACGAAAGGCAAGGATGTGTTTTGGGCATTCATGGATTTAGAGAAAGCTATGATAGAACTGATAGGGAGGCTTTGTGGACTGTTTTACGATTGTATGGACTTGATGGTAGGTTACTAAAAGGGGTGAAGAGTTTTTATGTAAATAGTAGAGCGTGTGTAAGAGTGAGAAATGCTGTGAGTGATCGGTTTCCTGTTAGAGTGGGACTGCGACAGGGATGTGTGATGTCTCCTTGGTTGTTTAATATTTATATGGATGGTGTTGTAAGGGAGGTGAATGCAAGAGTTTTAGGTGGAGGTCTGAGTCTGGTGAATGTTGATGGTGGAGAGTGGAATCTGAGGCAGCTGCTGTTTCCAGATGATACTGCACTGGTGGCTGATTCAGAGGAGAGATTGAGACAGTTGGCAGAGGAGTTTGGAAGGGTGTGTGAAAGGAAGAAAGTGAAAGTAATTGAGAATAAGAGTAAAGTGATGAAGTGTACAAGGTTGTTAGATGGTAGGGAGATGAATATAGTTTTGAATGGTGAGTTGCTTGAGGAGGTAGATTGTTTTAAATATTTAGGGTCACATGTTGCTGTGGATGGACGAATAGATGCAGAAGTGAAATTTAGAATGAATAAAGTAGGAAAGGTGCTAGGAGGAATGAAAAAGGTGTTTAGATGTCGTTCGCTTAGAATGGATGTAAAGAGAAGGCTGTATGAGGGTGTTTTGGTACTGACTGCATTATATGGGGCTGAAACATGGAGTATGGGTGTAGCAGAGAGGGAAAGTTTGAATGTAGTGGAGATGAGGCGTCTGAGGAGTACGTGTGGAGTGACGCGTATGGATCGAGTGCGAAATGGTGAAGTGCGAAGGAGAACTGGAGTGTTTCAGGAGATGGCTGATAGAGTTGAGCAGAGGGTGTTGCGATGGTTTGGGCATATGGAGAGAATGGATACTGAGCGATTGGTGAAAAAGATAACTAGCTCTGAAGTGAGAGGTGTAAGGCTGAGAGGGAGACCACGAATAGGATGGATGGACAGTGTGAAGAGAGCCCTGGATGTAAGAGGGATGTCTGTTGAGCAAGGAAGAGTGGCTGTGCGTGACAGAAATAAATGGAGAGAAATTGTGAATGAATAAATGATGATGCAGCCCTGAGGGGATACTCTCCCGCATTTGGTCTGATCAGCTAGTCAGGTCAGGTGTGGGTAAGGGGATGGGTCTATTATGATGTGGCAGGGGTAAACCAGCTCTGCTATCGGGCCCTGCTGCGGATATCACTGATGGCACTGCGCAGTTGACCCATGTGCGGTATGGTGCGGTGAGGATCTGTCCCTTCTCCCCTTTGGGGCTAAGATGCGAATGAATGTGTTTGAATGGATGAGTAAATGGGGAGTGTGTCGTCCTGTCTCGGCTACCTCCCTTTCCTTGGGGGAAGCAGCCTAGGTATATATATATATATATATATATATATATATATATACAGTGGTAGGTGGGGGCGCTCACCATCCACTCACTCAATGTAGTGCTGCTCTCCGGTGTCTGCCCTTTCCGCTCCATCTTTCCTTCCTTCCTTCTCCTTCTGTCTTTCTTTCCTTCAGTCTTTCCTCGTCTTTCTGCCTATGGATAACTTTACACTCCCTCTTCTGTCTTTCATTCCTTCATTCTTTCCTCTTCCTTCTCCCTGTGGGTGACTCTACACTGAGTGACAAGCCTAATGGTTTCCTGGACACCAGGAAACCATTTACTACGCTGGGTGGTAACCATATAACCAAATTTTGGCGCCTGGTGGTTTAGTAGGTAATTATTGTGCTCCAATCGGATTGAGCCAGTGAAGGTTTATATCCAAGGGGTGGTTGGGGTCTATTGCTCATGAATGCCACTCAAGGATGAGTGAGGTTGGTCACTCTCATCTTAAATGTCAGGACCAACTGCCTAGCCCCGGACTCCTACGCTCCCCATGGGGCAACGTACGATTGGATGATGGATGGATGGATGGATATATATATATATATATATATATATATATATATATATATATATATATATATATATATATATATATATATATATATATATATATATATATATATGGATAGACAAGGAATGTGGAACGTATTAAGAAAATATTGAATAAATGGGAAGTTGTTGAATGTCGTGAATAATATGAATGATGGACCAAAGGCAGTGCGTGTGGGTAGTGAACTGAGTGACTTTTTCTTTTTGAATGGTAGATTGAAACGCGGATGTGTTTGTCCCCACGGTTGTTCAATCTGTATATGGATTGGTTTATAAAAGAGGTACAAGGTAGGGCAGTGGATGTTGGAGCAAGCCTAATGAGAAGGGGTAGTGTTTTGAATCTCCCTGTGCAGTTGTTTCCAGATGATATCGGTACAGTATTGTTGAGTAAAGACAAAGGGGAACTGCAAGGCTTGATGATTGAGTTTGGTAGAGCGTGTAAGACGCGGAATTTAAAGGTGAATATAGGGAAGGGTAACATTATGGTCATCGAGAGAAATGAAGTCCAGTGAGGCTGGATGAGGAGGAAACGGAGAATTTGAGCGAGTTTAAGTACATGGTTAGTGTGATGAGTAAGGATGGAAGTTTAGAGGGTGAAGTGCTTGAAAGAGTACAACAGGGAAGAAAGTTTGCTGGATCTTTGAAAGAAGTGATAAGGAACAGAGAAGTCAGCATGGAAATAAAAATGTCGCTGTATGACAGTAATTTGAAACCAAGGCTAACGTATGGAAATGAAGCTTGGACCTTGTTGGAAGGACACAGATCAAGAGTGAGATCAGTGGAAATAAGTTACCTTAGAGGAGCTTGTGGAGTTACGTGCAGAGGCAGACTGACAAATGAAGAAGTGAAGGAGCGTTGTGGTGTGGATGTGGATGATATAGAGAGCATAAGGGGAAATACACTTAGGTGGTTTGGCCATAACGAGGAGAGTGTATGCAAGTGAGGTGGAAGGGGTGAGAGGGATAGGGAGACTGGGGATGAGGTGGAGGGATAGAATGGAGAGGTATATGAGAGAGAGGGGTGTGAGCTGGGAGCAGAGGGGTGAAATAGCTTTGGACAGGGCGACCTGGGGGCGATTTGTTTGTGGCCATGCCTAATGGGATTAAGGCGTCTGGCAATATATATATATATATATATATATATATATATATATATATATATATATATATATATATATATATTTATATATATATATATTTATCTTTGTGTGTGTGTGTGTGTGTGTGTGTGTGTGTGTGTGTGTGTGTGTGTGTGTGTGTGTAGAAAACCTTGACTTTCCCTTCAATCTCGTTAAAAAAAAATAAGAAACCACCAGATTTTTACCATTTCTAGAGCCTCTAATTTGTAATGACGGCACTAAATTTAAATGTAATGTCTTCAAAAAAACCAACTTAGTGGATTTATATATACATCATTTCTGAAATCATCATATCCAAGTTAAACAATCTAAATTTGCTTCCACGTTCTCTAGGGCCCCGGGAATTTGTGACCCAGAAATTTTGAATAAAGAAATTGAAAATAAAAATCTATCGTTTAGGTATGCTACCCGAACATAAAATTCAGCAGTATTTAATCAAAGGTTAAGGGACAATAATAGTAACATAACAAAGAGCTTCCTATAAAGATTGAATGTCCCTACCATGTGAAAAACAGCTAGAATCCTTCGTAAAAATATCTTACAAAGTTTTTATATAAATGTTGTTTTAAGCACAGAAATGCAAGAAAATAATTTCTTACAGGAACAGTCCTGTCACTATGTTAATGCATACTGTAAATCATGTAATGATATCTACAGGGGTAAATCTGGAAAATCTTCAGAGGAATGAGTAATGGAACACAGGTATTCAGTTGGAACAGCAAAAATCTAGTAGAATATTTGAATATGTAGAAAAATGTACGAACATAAGAACATGAGAAGAGAGGATTGTTGCAGTAGGCCAGTTGTCCCATGTTAAGCAGCTCCAACGAGAACGACAAAACTATTAGGATATGCAAGAATAATAAAGAAAAAGATCTCCCCCACCCAGCACACGCTCCAGCCGAAACCGACAGGAAAAAGTTAGAAAGAACACCACGCACTTTTAATAAACTGGCGTGCATTATATAGGAATGTAAGGAATGAGAAAAGATACTTTCGTGGCGAAATGTCAAAAAGAAAAATATTAATGCCTGTTATTAGATTTATTTTATATCCAGTCCTTATTTGTCACATGATTATCAAGCCTGTGTTTGAAATCCGCCATAAAAAGGGCAGCACTGTCTCACTAGGTAGCTTATTCCATTCGTCAACTACTCTTTCGCCAAACCAATTCTACCTGTCTCCTTACTAAAACGACATTTATTTTGAGACCGTTACTTAATGGTTCTATCCTGTATGCTCATTTTAAGTACCTTGCTAATATTTACCTTATTTATTTCCTTCATCCACTTATACATTTCAGTTGAGCTTCCTCTTACGGGTCGGAAACATACAGCCGCGAGCCTGACCTGGCCTGTAAACCTATTATGACCAGCCTGCCAGTATGCTACACAAATTCACAAAAATATTCCCGCTTTTACCTTATTCAGGAAGGGAAAAAACAGTAAGTCTTACTGGCTGCTAATCATTGTGGCAAACACTAGTTAGAGTAAGTTTGGTCGAAAAAGTGTGTATTCGAACAGGCTTGAGCCCAGATTAGGCTATGACGTGCTGCACCCAACCCTCAGTGATCCAGCACTGCCAGATGTGCAAAAATTATTGCCCAGTGCGATAATTTGGACTTTGCGAAAAAGGATAACATGAATGCATTATATTTAGTAACTGTTATTTTTAAAAAATGCTTAAATTTAAGTTGTGCGATAATTTTACTCAAAAAAACTATAATTTAAAATCCCCCCCCCCCAGCAAGACAATAATGGCGCCAACCCATCAGTCTACCAGTCGTTAGTGAGGATAGGTGAGTTTTGTCCATCAGCAGGCTTGGCTAAGCAACTTACTTCAATTTTTGCTGTGTTATTTTGTTTCCTATGTTGTTTCTTATGTGTGTTATTTGCAATGTTCTTCCTTGCTATGTTGAACTATTTTCCTTTGCACTCCATAATTATGTGTTTTGACAATGTGCCCAATGACTGCTTCTTATGTTTTCGGTCTCAACATGGCAACAAAAGTAGGAAGGTGGATTCTGAATGTCGAGTGTTCCAAGAAATATGGACAGAGAAATATTTCTTTGGCTAACACAATAGCAAACCAGTATGCGTGATTTGTCATGAATCTGTGGCTGTCAACAAGGAGTTTAATTTGAAGTGCCACTATGTGGAAAAACATAAGAAACACAGCGAGTTAATTGAACGGATAAGAAACGACAAAATTTCTAAGATGAAAGCAAGTTTGGAATCACAGTCCTCAATATTTACCAAGTTGGAGAATCAGAGAGAAGTGCAAGTGCCAGTCTTGCTGTAAGTTCATTAATAGCTGAAAATGTGAAACCTGTTACTGAGGGAGAATTTGTTAAGGAGTGTCTGATTGCAGTGGTGGTAGACATTGTTTGGCAAGAAATATATATACCTCGTATATATATATATATATATATATATATATATATATATATATATATATATATATATATATTCTAACATCAATCTGTCGGCGAGAACTGTAACACGACGAATTGGAGAAATATCCTCTGATTTAAAACAAGCACTGTGTGACTGCTGTGATGTTTTCCAGTATGTTTCAGTTGTGCTCGATGAAAGTACTGACGCAAAGGGCACTGTACAACTTGCAATATTTTTCGAGGTATCAACCCAAAGTTTGAAATTTTTTAAGATTTTGTGCAGCCAGTACCTCTCAAGAGTACTACTACTGGAGCAGACATTCTCAAACCCGTGCTGATCAGTTTAAAAGACATGAATTTAGATTTCTCAAAACTAGCTGCAGTAACTAAAAATGTTAAACTAGCCGTGGCAGGTGAAAAGAAAGGTTTTGTCTCCCTTCTTGAGAAGTATATAAGTGCTCGTGGGCCCTTCGGGCCCCTCGCACTTGCTCCTGTGGAGGGCTCTCGCGTTTATGTGCTGTTCTAGTGTAACGTTGTCACTTGGATTTTTTGCAGCTAACCAATTGGTCGTGTTATTTGCAGCTTAGAGAATGGAACCCAAGTTGTCCGAACGCAAGTCCAAAGTACATACACAAACACACGGCTACTGCTACAGCTTATCTTAGATCAACCTCTGGGCAAAAAATTCTATGGAGATCCTATGCCGGGCTCCAGAAGCAAAGTTTTTTGGTCAAAATGTGATCACTTATTAAATATAGTAAAAGTTTTTCAATCGTGATGGGACCAAGTTTTTTTTACATTAGTGAATTATTTTGTAATTTTTGTGCCAGATTTGGTGCGATTTGAATGTGTAGTTTCAGCTGCCCAAAATACACACACACACACACACACACACACACACACACACACACACAAAATCCACTCAACTACCGACCAGTATCACTGACCAGTGTTGTAAGTATGGTATTAGAAAAGCTTATAAGAAAAGCTTGGGTAAATCATCTAGAAGAACACAGTATGATAACAGAAAGACAGTTTGGTTTCAGAAAAGGAAAATCATGTGTTACTAATCTGTTGAGCTACTATGACCGAGTAACAAACACAATACAGGAAAGAGAAGGATGGGTGGACAGTATCTATTTAGATTTTAAGAAAGCTTTTGACACAGTACCACATCAAAGACTTTTATGGAAACTGTACCATCAAGGAGGAATTCGAGGCAAACTGTTTTGCTGGATGCAAGACTTTCTCATAAAAAGAGAAATGAGAACAGTACTAAGAGAAAACTACTCATCATGGAAAGAAGTGACTAGTGGAGTACCACAGGGTTCAGTGCTGGCACCAATCATGTTTTTAGTGTATATAAATGATATAAACAGTAACACTGGAAATGAGAGCTATCTGAATATGTTTGCAGATGATGCAAAAATACAAAGGAGAATTACTAACACAGACTCTTGTAAAGAGCTACAAGAAGAATTAAATAAACTTCATGAATGGAGTAGTACATGGCAAATGGAATTCAGTGTGGACAAGTGTCATGTAATCAAGTTTGGTAAAAGTGGAAAAAGACCTGATTGGGATTATAAGTTAGGAAATAAAACCCTATACACATCAGAAAGAGAGAAAGACCTAGGTGTGATTATCAATAACAGACTATCTCCGGCTGACCACATCAGCGAGAAGGTATGGAACATGTATACACTGCTTGCAAATATGAGAATAGCATTCACATACATAAATGAAGACATGCTAAGAAGGATAATAACATCATTCATTAGACCAACCCTGGAATATGCATTAGAAGTCTGGAGTCCTCATCTCAAAAAACACATAGACAAGATTGAAAAAGTTCAAAGGGCCGCTACAAGATGGATACCAAGCTTAAGGGACCTAAGCTACGAAGAAAGACTAAATAAACTGAATCTACCAACACTACAGGAGAGAAGGAAAAGAGGTGACATGATAATGCTATATAAGTGGATATCAGGGAAGGAGAAAATAGACATAAATGATTACTTAACATATGGAGAAGCATCAGCAAGAGGACACTGCAAAAAACTGCATAAGAAGAGAGGTGATAAAGATGTAAGGAAATTCAGTTTCCCAAACAGAGCAATTGATCAATGGAATGCACTACCGAATGAAATAGTGTGTGCCAAAACAATTAACAAATTTAAGGATATGTACGATAAATATGGTTTAAGACACGGGACAGTACGAGCTTGACTCATTCCTGTAAAGATACAATTAGGTAAGAACAATTATGTAAGAAGACACAACTACTGCTATAGTATATTAGATGAAAGAAGCTGGGTATCAAAACAAAACTGTCAAGCTGCACTGTATTGTTCATCAGGGTACACTGTGAACTAAGACTTCAGGAATGGAAGAGGCAATGCAACTGGTACTGCAAGCTGTTAAGTTGATATTCTATCGAGGCTTCAATCATCGACAGTTTTAACAGTTATTAATTGAAGTAAATCCTCAGTACAATTACTTACTGTACTTCTGTGATGTTCCCTGATTCAGCCGAGGTGCTATGTTGAAGAGTTTTTATGACCTTCAGGAAGAGATCATTGAATTTTTGGAGAGGAAAATGTAAAATATGCCATAGCTTCGTAATCCCGCATGGATCTCAAGTCCTGCGTGTTTAGTGGATCTTACTTCCTACTTAAATGAACTGAAAATGAAATTGCAAGGACGTAGTCAACCTGTGAATGTATTCTATGAACGTACTGTGGCCTTTGAGAAGAAGCTCCAACTTTTGAAATGCCACCTTGAAAAATCAAATTTATCTCAGCTCCCCACGTTGCAGAAAAGTCAGTCCTCTAACACTTCCAAGAATGTGGCCATTATCCATGAACTCAGAACTCAGTTTTCCTGATGTTTTGAAGACACTCGGTCACACAATGATTATTGTAAGCTTTTTGCTATTCATTTTGATGTGGAGGTAGACCAAGCTCCTGAAGGAGTTCGAATGGATCTCACTGAGCTTCAAAGCAGCGAACTGATGAAATCAAAATTCCATGTAGAAGGAGTTGCCTTAATGGAGTTTTACCAAAAGGATGTTCTGGAAGCTAGAAATTAACAAAACACACTAGAGCACGACAAAAATGTGGCAGGTATTTTTGAAAGTACTGTACTTACATATGTGAGCAGCAGTTTTCGGAAATGAAATTCATAAAGAACAAGTAGTGCACACAATTCAGTGATTCACACTTGAATGGAACACTCCATCTCGCCTCCTCCAGCCTGATGCCTAATGCTGAGAAACTTTCTAGAGAGAAACAGTTTCAGGTAGCACGCTGACACTCACTGCCTGCAGGTTGGCAGTGTGACTATACTAAGATATCAAAGTAGAGTAAAAGACTGTAAAGTAGACTGTAGCACCGGTCGAGCAGGGCAGTACTCCAAAAGTGGATGGAAAGCTGATGACACGGAAAGCTGGAGCTCCCGTTTCATCAGCACTCGGGACTAGTTCCTGACCATCCCCCTTTGCTGAACATTTTCAGTGTTTAAGTAACATAGAGAGTAGGCCAGCATGCTCTTCAATACAAGTTTCTCTGTCAGCACCAATCTACATGCACAGTGCACACTACACTTCCTTTCCAAAATTCAAAGAAAAAGGCACACAATACCCAGGCCTTGGAGTCCCCAGGGGGGGGGGAACTATAAATGCTCCCACCATCCGCCCCTATCCCGTTGACGACTCAACAAGATGCCTGGAACCACTGCCTGACTCACTTCTTCATTTCTGCATCATTCGCGGCCTTTCCTCTAACTTTCTTTCTGTCGAGCACCACCTCTCCTCTAAATTTCACATTCTTTTCCTGACAGAGACTCAGCTGTCTGAGGCAACTGACAGCAAACCCTTTTCTGTTTCCTCCTACTTTCTCTATACTCATTTAAAAGCCAAGGGTAGCTATTGTGTATATCTACTCAACGACTTATATTGCTGTCAGTTTCCAGGACTTGATTCTTCTGAATTCTCTACTCTCTGGCTTCGGCTTTCCTGTCATTCTCTGACTAAATATATCTGTGCTGTTTACTCATCCCCAAATTCTACTATGAAAAATTCTTCAACTATTTTACTTCTACAATGGAACACATTCTATCTATTTCTCCTTTCTCTGAAATCTTCATTCTTGGAGAATTCAATGTTCACCACCACCTTTGGGTCTCCTTTCCTTTCACTGATCCACCTGGTGAACAAGCCTACATCTTTTCTATCCTTAATGACCTACAGCAGCTTGTACAGCACCCGACCCATATCCCTGACTGCCTAGGAGAGAGTTCCAACATACTTGACCTCTTTCTTGCAACAAATCCTTCTGCTTACACTGTTAATCTTTCCTCTCTGTTGGGCTCCTCCAATCACAACCTTATTACCTTGACCTGTCCTATTGCTCTGGCACGGCCTGTGGACCCTCCAAAGAAACGTTGAATGTGGCACTTTGGAGCTGCAGATTGGGTGGCCTTCAAACAGTACTTCTTTGATTTTCCCTGGAATGATTATTGCTTCAATGGCCAAGAGCCACCTGAGTGTGCCTGCGTGTTACTAGTGTTATTTTCTAAGGCATGGAAGCATACGTTCCCTTCTCATATCCTTTGACTAATACAAGAAAGCCTTGGTTTGATCACACTTGTTCTAATGCTGTCCGCAGCAAGGACAGGGCCTATAAAAGGTACCAGTGTCATCTCACCCCTGAATCACACATTTTTTATGTTTCTGCCCGGAATCGTGCTAAGATTGTTCTTCGCTCTGCTAAAAACAATATCATCCATACTATATGCTCTCAACTCTTCAACTCAAATTTCTTCTACTCCTTCTGGCACCTTGCCAAAAACCTTTCTAACAACTTTACCTCGTCATCCTTCCCTCCGCTTTTCTACCCTAATGGCTCTGTAGATATTACTTCTACTGATAAAGCAAATCTCCTCACTCATACATTCTCCCCTAATTCCACCTTAGACAATTCCGGTGCTGTTCCTTCATCACTTCCTCCCTCTGACTTTCTCATGGCTGACAAAATTTCTTCAGCTGATGTATTTTCTGCCATCACTGGCCTTAATACTAACAAGCCAAATGGGCCCGACGGTGTCCCTCCTGTTGTCCTCAAGAGCTGTACTTTTGTGCTAACACCCTGCCTAGGTTAGCTCTTCGCCTTTGTCTTTCAATTGGTACCTTTCCATCTTGCTGGAAGTTTGCTCTCATTCAGCCAGTCCCAAAGAAGGGTGACCATTCCCAACCCTCTACCTATCGTCCAGTTGCTTTAACATCCTGTATCTCAAAAGTTTTCGAGTCCATTCTTAACAGAAAAATTTTAAAGCATCTTTCCTAACACAACCTTCTTTCTGATCGTAAGTATGGGTTCCGTTAGAGACGCTTCACTTGCGATCTTCTCACCTACCTTTCAGACTCCTGATCATCTTCCTTTCGAGACCTTGTCGAAAGCCTTGCCATTGCACTTGACATCTCAAAGGCTTTCGATCGAGTCTGGCAAAAATCTTTAATTTCCAAACTGCCCTCTAATGGTTTCTATCCTTCTATCTGTGCCTTCACCTTTGGTGAAACTGCTGTTGTAAACGGCCATGGTTCTTCTGCTAGATCTATCAACAGTGGTGTTCCTCAGAGCTCTGTCCTATCACCAAATCTCTTCCTTTTATTCATCAATGACCTAAGTTGTACATCTAACCTTATCCATTCGTGCACTGATGATTCCCCCTTTCACCATTCCATTCGGTTCCCGCAATTTCCATCTCAAAAATTACTTCATGAAACAAGGAATGAAACTATTGCACACCTAATGTCTGACTTGGCTCGTATCTCTGGCAGGGGTAAAAATAATCATGTTTTTAATGCATCAAAGACTCAGTTTTTAGACCTATCAGACCGACACAATCTTCCACAGGAGTACCCACTAATGTTTACTAATATCCAGCTGAATCCTGCATCATCCTTGAACATGCTTGGGGTTTCTTTCACTGGAGACTTATCTTGGAAATATCATATTACATCTCTTGTAAAATCTGCTTCCAAGAGAGTAGATGTGCTAAGCCATCTCCGTACCTTCTGTACCCCTGCACAGTTCTTGACTTTATACACGGGTTTTTATTCGCCCCTGTGTAGAGTACAACTCTCATGTGTGGGGAGGCTCCCCACATAGAGCTCTTCTCAATAGAGTAGAGTCAAAGGCTTTTCGTCTCATTAACTCTCCCACTCTTACTGGCTTCCTTCAACCTCTGTCTCTTCACGGCACTGTTTCACCTTTATCTCTTTTCTGTCGTTGCTCCAATGGTCACTGCTCTTCTGAACTGTCTGCTTGCATCTCTCCACCTTTATGACGGGTGCGTAGCACCCGCCTAGCAACAAACTTTCATCCTTTTTCTGTCCAACTCTCTAATGCAGGAGTTAACCGTTACGCAACAGGTCAACTGTGGAACTGTCTCCGTCTGTCTATATTTCATGCTTCCTATGATCTCCAGTCTTTCAAACGCAGTGCGTCCAGGCATCTCGAAATGAACGGATCTTGAACTTGGCCCTCTTTTGTATTGTTCTTTTTTTTTTTTTCTTGGAAGGAACGGTTTGCGGGCTCCTGGCCTTTGGTTCCTTCTTTCTTGCATGAAATAATTGTTAAGTACTGTGAATGAACATTTTTATTACACTTGGAGATAATTATTATAATTAAGGTTATTTCTTTCCTTTCTAATTTAATTAAAAATTTTTCTTTTCTTTCTAATACATTAATTTTGTTTTTTAAATATCACAAAATTTTTTAGGAAATACTTTGAATATTTCTTCTACACACGGCGATATTTGTTTTAATAATAGCTATTTCTTTGGTTTCTATTGCATCAGTTTTATAAAAATTTTATTCAGTATAATTTTAGCAAATATACTTTGAATAAATGTAATTGTTATTAACGTGTAATCTTTTGTATTCATATCATCATCATCATCATTATTATTATTATTATTATTATTATTATTATTATTATTATTATGTCGTAGGTGGGGGCGCCCATCATCCACCCACTTAATGTAGTGATACTCTGATTTTAGGATATCCTTACATTGAGTGGCAAGCCAAATGATTTCCTGTAAACCAGGAAAGCATTTACAGCGCTGGGTGGTAGCCTTATAATCAACCAACACGTGTTCCAAAGTGGGCTGGCAGAGGGTTAGTGCCCCTCCCTGGAAAACAATAAGCCTCAGACCAGGACTGACCAAAAGGTGACGACTAAGGACTGAACACAGCACACGATACGGATGGCAACTTAGAATGTAAGGGGTGCAAATGATGAGGTGAAGAACAGAGAGATTGTCCAGGTTTTTCAGGGTGCAAAAGTGGATGTATGTGGGTTAACGGAAACCAAATGGAGAGGTGAAAGTGTGAGAGAATGGGAGTATGGATGGGGTATATGTGCAGGAGTAGGTGAGAATGACTGGGCAAAAGAAGGAGTGTGTATTGTTGTAACAGATGGAAGGAGAATATAAGAGAGTATGGATCAGATAGTTCGAGGATTGTGTGGGTAAGATTGAAAATTGGACTACAAATGTGGGCAATTGTGTGCGTGTATGCACCAACGCAAGATCATGCAAGCAGAGTGAGAGAAGAGTTCTGGATAAATGTGGAAGCATGCATGGAAAAGTTTGAAAGGAATGAGTGTTTTTAATTGGAGATATGAATGGAAAAGTAGGAAATGTGAAGGTGGATGGAGTAGTTGGTGAGTGGGGTGTGCCTGCAGAGATGGATGAGAATGGCAGTGCTTTAGTGGACATTTATGCCGGGAGGGGGTTGGTGATAGCTAATACCCTCTTCAGACACAAAATGATCCATAGGTATACATGGTGAGTAATGAGAAGGGTGGGAGGTGAACAGAATGAACGGAAGGCAATGATTGATTATGTGTGTGTGGATGAAAGGATGGGAAGGTGTGTAATGGATGCAAGAGTATATAGAGGTTGGGGGAGTGGACTTTCGGACCACCACTTGGTGGTGGTCAGAATTAAAGTCCAAATAAAATGGAGAAATAGATGAAGGGAAGGACAGGAGGAAGTAGTACATACAAGGAGAAAGCAAAAGTTACAAGAGGATGGGGAAAAAAAGCAGAATATAAGAGGGAAGTGGAGAAGTGATTGGGTAAATATAGATTGGATCAGATGAGGGTTGTGGTAAGTGTTTACAATATATTCACAGAAGAAATCTGTGCAGCATGTGAGGTGGTGTGTGGGGTGAAGAGAAGACGAAAGGGGGTGCTGTGAACAGCATGGTGGATTGAAGAGGTGAGAGAGGTTTTGGCACACAAGAAGAAAACATATAGTGAGTGGATGAGAAACAGAGGCGTGGAAAAAGTTGGCAGACGGAAGAAAAGTTGGAGAGGAGGAAAGAGGTGAAAAGATTAATAAGAGAGAGTAAGAAGTAAGTGGATGAGGAACTTGAGTGTAAAGTAGAGGGAATGTAAGATAATGTTCTGGAAAGAGGTATAGATAGTTAGACAGGGTGCCAAAGAAGTTAGCTGGGGAGTGAAAGATAAAAATGGTAGATTACTAGTGAAGAAGGGAGAAAAAGTGAGCACATGGAGAGAACACATTAAGGAATTGTTGAACATAGAGAATGAAAGTAATGCAAGTTTAAGTGGCTGGGGAATGGCTGTGAGAAGAACAGATGTGAGAAATGAGGAAGAAATCAGTAGGATGGAAGTTGTGGAAACAAGGAAGAAAGTTAAAATGAGGGAAGCCCCAGGAACTGATGGAGTGTGTGGTGAAATGCTGAAGGATGGGGGAAAGATAGTAGACGAATGGATGTGAAAGCTGTGCATATTAGCCTGGGAAGAGGGTAGAGTCCCGGAGGATTGGGAGTCAGGTATAATTATTCCCCTGTACAAAGGAAAAGGGGAAAAAGTTTGTGGTAATCATAGGGGCATTTGTTTTCTTAGTGTACTAGGAAAAGTAAATGGCAGGATACTTATTGACAGAGTTAAGGAAAAAATAGAGGAATTAGTTGGAGAAGAGCAGGGAGGTTTTAGGAAGGGAAGAAGTTGTGTAGATCAGATATTCATTCTTAGATCTTTAGTGGAAAAGTTTCTAGAGAAGGGAATGAAGTTGTATGCAGCCTTCATGGATTTGGAGAAAGCATATGGCAGGGTGGATAGACAAGGATTGTGGAAAGTATGAAGAGTATATGGAGTAGATGGGAAGTTGTTGCACTCTGTGAAGAGTATGTATGAGGGTGCTAAGGCTGCAGTGTGTGTGGATAGTGAATTGAGTGAATTTTTCTATTTGAAGGTTGAATTGAAAGAAGGATGTGTAAATGAGGCTCCTAGGACCAGAGGGGCGTAACCCTCGAAATGGCAGAAATGTACATTCTGCTGGGAAAAGATAGCTCAAACCTTCATGTACGACATGGTGTGATTTTTCAGGCAAAGATCGACCATGCAGCAGGTGGTGGGACTGACTAGAATTGCTTAGTTTCACGTATGGAAAACCTCTGTTTAACTCTTCATACGAGGGCCAGATGCCTCTGAACCTAGGTAGCCAATGAGTGTTCGTATCTTGGTACAAGCCCGCTTCTCAGCCAATCACGAGCCACCCACCGGACGCCAGCACCACACATCTCAGTGAACACGTGAGATGTCAGTGGCCAGGCTGTTGTTGCCATTTCCTCTTATTTTTTTGTCCTTATTGGATGGATTATACCTTTCGCTATGAATGACAGTGACAGGGAAAGGGATGAACAGTGCCCACAGCATACTCACAAGCTTCTCAGGAAGCCAGAAACTCGGAAAAAAGCAGTGACAGAGATAAAAAGGGAGAGTGGAAAAGCCTATACCAGCTGAGCTAATCAGACATTCATTAGAGGGAGAGGGGGGCATGGCCAGCGATGACAGCAAGTTAGACTCAAAAGATGACTTCCTCGAACACTAAACCCCCCATCAAACCATTTGAGCACATTGGCCTTGAAGGATCTGTAAGCAGATAAATTTTGTTACTTTATATTTTTAAGTAATCTTCATCATCTTTAAGTATACTTTTAAGGTCTCAAAAAAGAAAGTAAAATATAATTTAAAAATTCATATAAAATTAACTAAAGGTCAGAAAAGAATAAGATTTTGACAACTTACTATACTCATAAGAGTAATACTTTATATTAACTAGTTTTTCCCTTCAGGATTATTTTATGGGTGGCTGTGATGGAAGGGGGGACAAACTCCCGCTTATAAAATAAAGATTCTCTATAATTTTTTTTAAAAATAAATAGATAAAAAGTACTCTTTGAATCAATCATTTTGGTATAATTACGATGCCTTTTTGGTTCAGACTTATTGTGTCAACGATTCACCAATCTTAACCTTCAATATCTCAAAATATACCTAGCGTGGGTTACACCCCTCTGGCCTTAGGAACCTCTCATATCTCCATGGTTATTCAATCTGTATATGGATGGGGCTATAAAAAAGATACAAGGTAGGGCAGTGGATGTTGGAGCAGCCCTAGTGAGAGAGGCAGTGTTTGGAAACTACCTTTAATGTTGTTTGCAGATGATACTATGTTGTTAAGAGAAGACAAAAGGGAGCTGCAAGGCTTGGTGAATGACTTTGGGAAGGTGTGTAAGAAACGGAATCTAAAGGTGAATGTAGGGAAGAGTAAAGTTGTGGTCTTCGAGAGAAATGAAGTCAGTGAATGTACAGTGAGGCTGGATGAGGAGGAAATGGAAAATGTAAGTGGATTTAAGTAGTTGGGTAGTGTGATGAGTAAGGGTGGAAGTTTAGAAGGTTAAGTGTTTGAAAGGGTGCAACAGGGAAGAAAGGTTGCTGGTTTCTTGAAAGCAGTGATAAGAAACAGGGAATTGAGCGTGGAAGTGAAAAAGTTACTACATGGCAGTACTGTAATACCAACTTTAATGTATGGTAATGAAGCTTGGACCTTGTTGGAGGGACGAAAGTCAAGAATGAGAGCAGTGGAAATGAGTTATTTGAGAGGAGCATGTGGAGTCACATGGAGAGACAGACTGACAAATGAGGAAGTGAAGGAGCGTTGTGGTGTGGATGTGGATGTGGAAGCGTTAGGAGAAACACACTGACGTGGTTTGAACATGTGGAGAGGATGGAGAGCGAGAGAATGATGAGGAGCGTGTATGTGAGTGAGGTGGAGGGGGGAGAGGGAGGGGGAGACCAAGAATGAGATGGAGAAATGGAGTGGATAGGTATATGAGAGAGGGGGGGGGGGTGAGCTGGGAGCAGGGCAATGAAATGGCGAGGGACAGGTATCATGTAGGCGATTTGTTTGTGACCACCCCTTACGTGATTAAGGCGTCTGACAATGGATAGCTAGATAGATTATAATTATTGGATTAAGGCGGTGCTGTCTTTAACAAGTTCAAAACATCTTGCCCACCAATTGAGTAGCAGTGCAGCTACTCCCCCCAGCCAATCATAGGTTGCCGACCCCTGTTCTTCGCCTTCTAGTGCTTGCATATTTGGTCTTTTCAGTCTGTCTTATGGATGGTTACGTACATCATATATAATTTGTCATTCATCTCTATACATTCTGTACTGAATTTACATCTATTCTATAGTACTGACACCAAAATTGTAGGGCATAGTCTCAATGTGGCCTTGCTAGTGCTAGATAAAGTTGCAGTATTACCCTAGATGCCCCATTGCTCACGCTTCGCAAAACAAATCCTAGGACCCTATTTGTTTTATTTCTTGCATTTATATACACTGTTTCGTTGGGCTAAGGTCCTTACTAACCATGACTTCTAGATGTCTCTCGAATTCTGATTTATTCATTTCATTTTTATGTAAATTGTATCCAGTATCTACGTTGGTCTTGCCCACGTTAAGCCCAAACACTTTTCCACATTAAATTCCATTTGTTAATTTTCATAACACTGGGACAATGTATCAAGGTCTTGCTGAAGGTTAATGCAGTTGCCAGTTGAGTTAATGAGATCTTCTATTTTTGTGGCCTCAGTAAATCTGATAATACTGTTTGTGATTCCTAAGTCTACACCATTTATCTATACACTAAAATAAATAATAGAGGTCTGAGTACTGACCTATTTGATATACCGCTAGGTACTTATCCCTAATCCAACTTAGTATCACTTTTTTTTTATTTCTCTGCTTTCATCTCCTCAGCCAGGATTCTAACCATTTTAAGATATCACAAATTATTACGTGTGCTCGAGTCTTCCAAACTAACCTTTCGTGTGGAACACTGTCTAACACTTTATTAAAGTCCAGATAAATAAAACCGTAAGCTTTATTGATGTCTACCGCCTCATAGACCTCCGAGAAAAATGACAAGTTTGTGATCGTCCTTGCATAAATACGTGTTGATTTTCATTTATGGGACTGAATATTTCTTTGTGCTTTCTCATTTTATTTGTTAAAACTGATTCCAGCATTTTACTACCTATTGATGTTAGAAGCGAACTACTGATGTTAGATACCAACTACTGATGTTGGACACCAACTGTTAATTGGAATGAAGTAGAGAGCACCTACATATCTAATTATCTCGCCCGGACGGAGTCCAGCGATTTTTTTTTTTTTTTTTTTTTTTTTTTTTCAGTGTTCCTTTGTTTGCTTGTTAGCAAAATTACAGAAAAATGGCTGAATGAAATTACATGAAACCTTCAGGATATTCGGGCACTGATCCCAAAAGGAACTGATTTAACTGTGGAGGTAATGTCTTTAAATTTGAAAGGTGAAATGCAAGGTCAGTGAGTTTCATAGGGCGAGTTCTTGAACGTGAAGTTATGTGCGCCATTACCGTAGACTTTAGTTAGGAGTTTCATAGGACAAATTGAAACTGAAATTAGTTGCGATTTTAATTAGCGCCCCTCCGCAAAGTTGCCAGTGTTCGCAGGATCACTAACTAGCGTGGGGCCACTACCTGCTCAAAGCTGGTGTACCTTCCTTTAAAAAAATTCGTATCGGGATTATCACTCATGCATAAAGCATTATACCAGTATTATATTCATCATAAGATATTTTACTGATGCTCTAAATGAGATTTACGCTGAAAAGTTCTCCATAAAGTTTACTAAAGGCCATGAAAACTTTTTGTGTGTGTTTACATTCAGCACATTATTACCAAGTGTTATCAATCCCAGTTGTTGGAAAAAATCATCATACAGTTTCCTGACATGGTAATCTTTCATTTGGCAAATCCTGACATGATTCTATACAGTATACACATAATAACAGTACGAATTGTACAGTCAAAATCTTACAGGGCCAAGATCAGAAACCCGAATTTTTAAAGGCATGGTATTCGTCTTGCTTTGAAATGTCTCAGTTCTGTCACAATCTATTTTTCCACATATATTTTAGCTGCGGAGTGGATCATGGCACTATATTTTCCGGATTCAACGACTGATTTCAAAAGGAGTGGGTGTCAGGTGTGGTGTATACACATCATCAGCGCCTCCCTGGGCCCCTGGCGGCGGGCACACAAACTATGCAACGCTACCCATGAGAAAGCGCCTCCATATGATCTCAGTGGGTTCATACGATCTTCGATAATCTAAGTACCATATTTCCTTCATTTGTTATGTAAGATGCGATTTTGTTATACGCATTTACCATTTTTCCTTACAAATGTACATCCAGCACCAAAAAATATGACAATGATCAATACAGCAGGCAACATAATAATTGCATGTAGACTGTCCATACACTGAAATAGACACAACCTTCTATTTTTTTTATACCTTGATAAAGAAGCCATTTTTGTCTCCAGTAATATACATAGCTATATCAGTAAATATCCTAATTTCAGCAAAGTAACACAAACTTGTATAACAGAGGGTAATTCAAGTTGACCCAACGTTTGCATTTTACATTAAGTTACCTGGCGAGCGATGACATTTTTTCCAGTATGTGGGGGCTCCAATTTTTAATTACACTAAATTGCAGTACCAGATCAGTATTTAACAGCACCAAAATAACTGCTGTCCGGCGAGGTATGTTGTGCCCCGCACCACTTGTTCTAACTCAAGAGATTGATTACAGAAAGTACTCTGATAAAAAAATATTAAGACCATGTATTTGAATGAAGGTTTACATAAAATAGATAACATACTCCTAAACCTACTGACAGAATCTACAAATATATGGAAGGTTATATCATCGTGAAATTATTTACATTCTAAAACAGTTAAAATTTGTAAATACTCAGTATCCATATCTTATTCAGCTTGTAGAGAAGGAATCTGGGTGAGTAAAGTGTGACGAAACCTGCAGGGGTCAGGTTAAGGGTGGGAGGCGAGGTGAGGTGACTAAAGGAACAAAGAGTTTTAGGTGAGGTGTCCATCTCACACCGTGAATTAGTTATGTGTTTATTTTAAAAATTTTTAGTTAATGTCACTCTTGTATATCCGTGACTAAATTACTTATTTTATGCTTTTGTCTTTGTTTACGTATCAGATTTACTTTATTATTGTATGATTAATATAAGTAATATAACTATAGAATGGATATCAATTTGTTAGAAAATTTACACACATGAATGACAAAATGATGTATTTATGATATAATTATAAGTGGCAACTCAAATAATTCATAGTCGGTGTATAACGCCCTATTTTCTCCAAATGATCTGTACAACAGAGTATGTCTTGAAATATAAGCGAAAGCTTGGTATTTTAATTTTTATCTCCTTGTGCGAGTAATATTCTTATCATCATCATCATCATCATCATCATAAGAATATTACTTGCAGGAGGAGACGAAAAACTGGAATACCGATCGTTCGCGTATATTCCAAGACACACACACACACACACACACACACACACACACACACACACACACACACACATATATATATATATATATATATATATATATATATATATATATATATATATATATATATATATTTATACATATATATGTGTGTGTGTGTGTGTGTGTGTGTGTGTGTGTGTGTGTGTGTCTAGATAGATAGATAGGCAGGCCAATAGGTACATAGGTTGACGGATATAAATAGATTTGCAGACAGATTTGTGCTTGAGAGCTCTTTTCGTGGATAACCAGGTATTAATCTGCTATTCAGAAGTATACTCTTTGCAATGGGAATTAATGGATATGGACGAGAGAGAGAGAGAGAGAGAGAGAGAGAGAGAGAGCACGAAAATATATTTTTCCTTCCTCCATAACACTCGCTGAAATGTCGTTGATTCTATTTGGTGACTAAGGTTGAATCATTATGTGCTCGTCAGTTGACCTGCACAAATTCTGAGAGAAAGATAGACATCGAAGGGTTAATCAAAACAAGCACAAACAAAACATATTAGCGAGGAAAAATAGACAGACAGACAGACAGACACACACACACACACACACACACACACACACACACACACACACACACACACACACACACACACACACACACACACACACACACACACACAAGAATAAGAAACAGAAGAGGAGGAGGAAGATGAAGAGGAAGAAGAGGAAAGTGATGGCACTAATCATTGCTCGGATTTCTTTCGTTCTTTCAACTTCCGTTACCCCAACACAAACCATTTATCATATAATGTTAGAGAATTTTTGCTAAATGAGGATACTTACAGTATATTCACATTAACAGAGTACCTCAAGCAATGCAGGGGATAATGAGGGCTACATCTAACGCCTGCATTTTAAAAAATCTTCACGCTGAAGAACAGCCTCCGAAAATTGCAAGATGTATATGCGTCAATGAACTGATAGAAGTAGCCAATCTATTCTAACAAAATCAACGCTTTTCATATAAGCTCATCCTTTGTAGCCTCTTCAGTCAGATGACATACTTTCATGTTGCTGGTGTTATCCTCAATGTATCTTATTTACTTTCTGAGCAACTTACTGAGCTTGAAAGATTGGGTAGTCATTGTTGTCCCCTTTACAACAAAATATCCCACAAGTGAAACACATCATCCTGAGACATTAGGAATAATAATAATAATAATAATAATAATAACTAGAAACGATGCCAAGGCACAGCAAGCCTGGCCCCGGCGGTCATTTTGGTCCTGACGTACAAACACAACAGGATAACTAGCCAAAGATATCACATATCAAATTTGGGGTAAACTGGGTGAAAATTGACGATTTTATGTCCATTTGAAATTTTAGGCCCCACCCACCTGACATTGACCCCCCTACCGCTAACTGGAGGATGAAACTCCTGATGTAATGAGGTAAGTTAAAGGATGCAGATTTGAAAGATGCACCTTTTGGTTTTGGTTTTATATCGACATAACGAATTTGAAAGGAGTTATGGAAAAAAAAGTTCCCGTCTCTTTTTTTTTAACACTTTGGGGAGCCTACAGCCTGGGCCTTGGCCCAATTTGGCCCAAAATTTAATCAACTGATCAGAGGGTCATAGCCCATCATCCCCGGAATTTGTCATAATCGCACCAGTAGTTTTCGCATAAAGTTGTTAACAAACAAACAAACAAACAGGCAACCCGAGTGAAAACAACACCCGTCCCCGAGCCCCTCCGGTGAGGGGAGGGGTAACAATAACAATAACTGCCTACCTAATCTTACTGTGTAGCCACAATAAACCCTCTCAGGCATAGTCACACGATTCACGTTCCATGTGGATTGGCCTAAAGATGATCAGTCATGTAAATCGCGTTCCTAAGCACAAAAAAATTCACCAAAAATTAAGTTTCTGACCAATTTGCGTCATTTTTTGACACATCCTAGGGAGCACAGCGCTTTCCTATGGTATGGCATTGGCAACACTGAGCTGCCTCACGGGGCCCAGCACGTAACGATAAACCTCAGTCTCTTCCAAGCAGCCAGGCAGTGAGGTTGCGTCACGTGTCCTGTCCCTTTAAACTCCTATTAATTCTCCCCCTCCTGCCCGAGCTGAAGCCCCTATGGACTCAGTGTGGTAATCCACTATTTGTGAGCATATTTGTATGTGATATTGTCAATGGAACATTGATTTATGTCACGAAAAGGAATTGTGGCCATTATCAATCGTTAGGCTTAGAGGCGATATGCGTATTCACTGTTGCGGGGTTTTGCCCCAGGGCCCTATTGCATGATTACAAATACGTATAGAATGAAGCCAATGCCTAAATTGTATTTTGTGTGAAAGATATTGTGGCTGGCTTAGTGAAATTATGGAACTTGTTAGAGTAATGGACGCCATAAACCATAGTGTGGATTGGGGCAGGCATCACATACAGTTTTTATAGTCAGGAAGGGAGATTTAGAGGTGTTTAAGGATGGAATTATTGTGATTCTGATAGTGAAAATGCGTATGGAATTGTGTGAAATATACGTCAAACATGCTGCAGGTATTCGTGAAGGAGTGTGGTGTGTGCCAGTACAATAGAGTTGCATCGTACTCTCCCGGTGAAGGATGCTGCATCACAGTCACATTGAACCTTAGTAAGGAAGGGAATAATTGCGGAGGTTAAGGTGGAATCATTGTGGTAGTCATGTATTTGTGTATGATATTGTGTGAAGTGTAAGTGAAATGTTTCACTTATCCTTGTGACAGCATAAATTATGGTGCGTAGCATAGGTTAGCAATAATTTAGCGGCAGGGGTCCTCAAGAATAGGGACACCTAGGAACAACGGACGTCATTGAACAGGTATTGTACCTTGGTCTGACATTTAGTGATGAATTATACATTATGTAAAATATACGTGAACTGTGCCGCGAGTGCTTGTTTAGGTGCGTAGCGTAGGTGAGCGATACTTTAGCGGCAGATGTGCTGTGAAAGGAGACGATGCCAAGGAACGAGGGACGTCATTGAACAGGTACTGTACCATGGTCTGACATTTATTGATAAATTATACCTTATGTAAAATAATATGTGAACTGTGCCGAGAGTGTTCGTTTAGGTGCATAGCGTAGGTGAGTGGTACTTTAGCGGCAAGTGTGCTGTGAAAGGTAACGATGCCAAGGAACGAGGGATGTCAATGAACAGGTACTGTACCATGGTCTGTCATTTAGTGATAAATTATACTTTATGTAAAATATAAATGAACCGTGCTGCGAGTGTTTGTTTAGGTGCGTAGGTGAGTGGTACTTTAGCGGCAGGTGTGCTCTGAAGGTAATGATGCCAAGGAACGAGTGACGTCATTGAACACACTAACACAGACACACACACACTCACACACACACTAACACACTTACACACACACACACACACACACACACACACACACACACACACACACACACTACATACCTCCTCATCTTCCAATCCCACAAGACCCTACAACTCAAGCAACACCCCTGGAGGAAGTGAGTTCTCCAAATTTTGTTGATATGTATATTGACTTATTATCATTACCCCTATAATTTTCAGGCAAATAACCGTCTTCTCCTACATATCACAGATATGACAGAAAGTAAAGCTTCATTAGCAGTAACGTGGAAAAAGTAGTGTTCATGTGTAGTAGGTTACAACCATAAAAAAAAAAAAAAAAAAACAACCTTGAAAGATTTTAGTCTGAGCATAAAGGAAAAAAAAAAAACTTTGGGAGCATAGTCTTTAGGCAAAGGGGGAGAAAACACTTTTTTTTTTTTTTTTCGCTTGCAGTAAATGTAGGTAACGACCGGAAGAGTAATCTACCTTTCTCGTCCTATTACTCGAAAACTATTGGGCATATCGACTTACTGTAAGAACCTTGACAAAGAGCAGTAAATTCTGCGTATGTTCATTTGCAGAATATAAGCCTTTGGGAGCATTTTCTGTTGGAAAAGTTGGGGGAAGAGTCCTTGTTTTTTTCCTCACTAGCGGTAAAGTCAGAAGCGCTTGGAGAAGTATCTCACTATGTCGGCCAATTACTCGAAAAGTATTGGATGTATCGATTTCATGTAAGAACCATGATAAAGAGCAGAAAATTTTACGTATGTACAAGACATAACAATGTAATATCTATGATAAGAATTCGTTGTTACGTAGGCGGGAATAATGCGTATGCTATGCGCATATCATGAAACAGACGTACGGACATGAGTTCCCAGTCGTTTTTGGCGAATTACTCGAAAGCTATGAGGCGTATCGAAACCATCTGTAACTCCTTAGAAAGCTGGTGAAATTCTGCATAATATCATGCAATAAAAACATAACATGTGCGAGAAAATTTCAGAATTAGAGCTCCTTGAAATTTTTTCATAAATGGCATTCAGTTTTCGGCTATTTTCTCGAAAACTACAAATTATATCACAACCGGATTTGTCTCTTTAGAAAGCTATCAAAACTTGTATAACATTTTCCTGTATAATGGAAAACATTCGAATGGTGATGTTAGGAAATGAACGTGACGTAGCGAAATGTTTATTCACGGCCGCCTAATGTTGTTTTATTCGTGTTTTCTTTTTTTTGGGTGGTGCTTATCAGCTAGAACAAACATTGACGAATAAGATGATATAGGTTTCATGGCAGTATATTGATGTTTGGTTGGCGAAAATAAGGAGAGAATACGTGTTATTTGCCGCGCACGGGCAGCCGGGCCGGGCGGCTTCGCAGAAAAAATCGTGCACCGGAAAACTTACTGAAACATATCGTGCTCGAGAGGGTAAAGAAGCTTTACCATTATTATTGATGGATATAAGGTATGTCTTATATATATATACAAGATCTGGAGACACCAAGGTAACTTCTTGTGTAACATCAACAAGACCTGAAAACAAAGGTGACAAGGAATGCAAGTGTAAATGTTACGTATGTCTCAATAACTGGCTAACTATATGCGTATCTGCAACCATATTCCTTCCAGATCATAAGAGGGACCACAGCTATATATCTGGAAAGTTCCAGCTTTAAAGCTTTTATGGTTTTCTCTAAAACGTGCTGCAAAGAAAAACTGAGCAGATTTGAATTCGGTACTTTCCACTACACTGTACAGTAGGTTAAATGGCAAAATGTTAAGCCAGAATTATTTAGCATACATTTTTATCTTAGGGTCTTCAACCAAACAGCTGTATCTCAATTAGTTTCTGAGATCATTCAATTTCAAATATGCAATATCAAGAATAAAAATGAGTATATGACCTTCAAGAATAGGCTTAACTCATGTATATTTAGCACAAGGATTTTGGCTACCCTAGGGAACTTCATGAATAAAAATTAAGATCAAAGAAAAAATGCTAAATATATAACATAATAATAGTTGTAGTAGTAGCAGTAGTAGTAGTAGTAGTAGTAATAATAATAATAATAATAATAATAATAATTATTATTATTATTATTATTTTATTATAATGACGAAAACAATAAGCTACGCCATTTATATGGCGAACCGTAATAATAATAATAATAATAATAATAATAATAATATGAAGAAGATAACAATATGATGAAGAAGAGGAAGAAGAAGAAGAAGAAGCAATGCCAAGGCACAGCAAACCCGTCCCGGCAGTCGTTCTAGTGATAACGTATAAACGCAAGAGGAGTAGACTGTAGCACCAGTCGAGCAGGGCAGTACTCCCAAGGTAGGTGGATAGCTGATGATAGGGAGAGCTGGAGCTCCCATTTCATCAGCCCTCAGGACTAGTTCCTGACCATTCCCCTTTGTTGAATTTTTTCAGTGCTTCAGTAACAGAGAGTAGGCCAGCATGCTATCCAGTACAAGTTTCTCTAACCATCAACACCAAACTACATGCACAGCACACACTACACTACCTTTTCAAAATTGAAAAAAGGAAAATGGCATTAATCAATCATGCCTCGGAGTCCCCGGGGGGGGGAGGACCATAAATTCCCCCACGATCCGCCCCTCTCCCGATGATGACTGAGAGATGCCTGGAACCACTGCCTGACTCACTTATTCTTCATTTCTGCAACATTCGCGGCCTTTCCTCTTACTTTCTCTCTGTCGAACACCACCTCTCCTCCTCTAAACCTCACCTGCTCTTCTTGACAGAGACTCAGCTGTCTGAGGCAACTGACAGCAAATCCTTTTCTGTTTCCTCCTACTTTCTCTATACTCATTTCAAAGCCAAAGGTGGCTGTTGTATATATGTACATAATGATTTATCTTGCTCTCATGATCCTGGAACTTGATTCTCCTGAATTCTCTACTCTCTGGCATCGGCTTCCTTGTCATTTTCTGACTAAATTTATCTGCGTTGTTTACTTATCTCCTAATTCTACTGACTATGAAAAATTCTTCGACTCCTACGATGGAACACATTCTATCCATTTCTCCTTTCTCTGAAATCTTCATTCTTGGAGAATTCAATGTTCACCACCACCTTTGGCTCTCCTCTCCTTTCACAGACCCACCTGGTGAACAAGCCTACATCTTTTCTCTCCTTAATGACCTAGAGCAGCTTGTACAGCACCCTACCCGTATCCCTGACTGCCTTGGAGAGATCTCCAAAATACACCTCTTCCTTACAACTAATCCTTCTGCTTACACTGTTAATCTTTCCTATCCGTTGGGCTCCTCTGATTACAACCTTATTACCTTAACCTGTCCTATCGCTCTGATATGGCCTGCGGACCCTTCAAAAAAATGTCGTCTGTGGCACTTTCGAGCTGCAGATTGGGAGGCCCTCAGGCAGTACTTCTTTGATTTTCCATGGAATGATTATTGTTTCCATGGTCGGGAGCCATCTGAGTGTGCCCTGCGCATTACAGAGGTTATTCTCTCGGGCATGGAAGCATACATTCCCTTCTCATCAGTGCTGGGAACGCTACTAATAAAAAGTAGCGGCGCTCCCATTCCCGTTACTTGCTCGAAAAAGTAGTGGCGTTACTGGTTTCGCTACTTGATACGAAAGGTAGCGGCGCTCCCGCTCCCACTACTTTGGATAAGGAAAAGGCAGACGATGGAAAGGTTAACAAAAATCTGGGATATAGCAATACACTATAAACTCTTTTCGATAATATAAGTCCGTCTGAGTGGTTATGTTGTGTACCAGTAATGTCAATATATACTTATATTGAAAAAAAAAAAAAAAATCTTATACATGTCGGTGTCACTTTAATGAAGCTTAGACCCGAAGGTACAGGAAAAAGCTATTTACTGTATAATGTAACAAATGTTCTTTTACATTGTTACCTAGAATACCTACTGAAAGTAAACGTAAATAAAAGGCAAAAAAATGTGGCCTACCATTAATACATATTATATAGATTTATTATATTTTCAATGATACCTATTTAAGATATATAAGAAAACGAAAGTAAAAATGAACTGGGGCTTTCTTTTAAAGGCTATTTATACAATAGCAATGTTTTTTTTTCCCCATTACTTTAAACTGAAAGTAACATACTGTTACGAAATAATAACGTAGTGAATAAGAATTAGTCTGAAAGAGAGAGTGGGGGGAGAACGCGGGAGTTAGAGACGGGGATAGTTAGAGGTGTGTGTGTGTGTGTGTGTGTGTGTGTGTGTGTGTGTTGCCTACATCTAGCTGACATCCTTATTTTATTTTTACATAATTTAAATGATCGATAATTAACTAACAAATTCCTGTCTAATTATTGCACATTACTAGTATATAGTAATTAATAAACTACTGATGTAATGCAGAAAAAACATCATTAATTGACAGAACTGACGAAAGTTTTATTTTTCGCTATTAATAAATACAGCCAAACCGTAAGTACAGCCAAAAAGTAGCGGAGCTCTCAGTTCCGCTACTGCTAAAAAAAGTAATGGCGTTGCCACCATCGCTATTAAAATAGTAGCGGCGCTATTCCCAGCTTTGCTTCTCATATACTTTGACTAATGCAAGAAAGCCTTGATTCAATCACGCTTGTTCTAATGCTGTCCGCAACAAGGAGATGGCTTATAAAAGGTACCGAATCTAACCCACCCCTGAATCACATCTTGTTTTTGTTTCTGTCCAGAATCATCCTAAGGTTGTTCTTCGCTCTGCTAAAAATAATTTCATCCATACTAAATGCTCTCAACTCTCCAACTCGAATTCTTCCGGCTCTTTCTGGCACCTTGCCAAAAAACTTTCTAACAACTTTACCTCATCATCCTTCCCTCCTCTTTTCTATTCTGATGGCTCTGTAGCTATATCTTCTACTAATAAAGCAGATTTCTTCGCTCAGAGTTTCTCCTCCGATTCCACCTTAGACGATTCCGGTGCTGTTCTCCATCACTTCCCCCCCTCAGACTTCCTCATGGCTGACATTAAGATTTCTTCAGCTGATGTGTTTTCTGCCATCACTGGCCTCAGTACTAACAAGGCATATGGGCCTGATGGAGTCCCTCCTGTTTTCTTCAAGAACTGTGCTTCAGTGCTTACACCCTGCCTAGGTAAATTCTTTCGCCTTTGTCTGTCAACTTGTATCTTTCTTTCTTGCTGGAGGTTTGCTCTCATTCAGCCAGTCCCAAAGAAGGATGACCATTCCCAACCCTCTAACTATCGTCCAAATTGCTTTAACATCCTGTGTCTCAAAAGTTTTCGAGTCAATTCTTATTAGAAAAATTTTAAAGCATATTTTCTATCACAACCTTCTTTCTGATCATCAGTATGGGTTCCGTCAGGGTCGCTCCACTGGCGATCTTCTCACACACCTTTCAGAGTCCTGGTCATCTTCCTTTCAGAACTTTGGAGAAAGCATTGCCATTGCACTTGGCATCTCAAAGGCTTTCGATCGAGTCTGGCATAAATCTTTAATTTCCAAACTACCCTCTTACGGTTTGTATCCTATTTGTGCCATCATCTATAGCTTTCTTTCTGGTCGTCCTATAGCTGCTGTTGTAGACGGCCATTGTTCTCCTAGATCTATCAACAGTGGTGTTCCTCAGGGTTCTGTCCTATCACAAACTCTCTTCCTTTTATTCATCAGTGACCTTCTAACCTGTACATCTAACCCTATCCATGCGTACGCTGATGATTCCACCCTTCACCTTTCCATTCGGTTCCCACAACAAACCAGGGATGAGGCTATGGCACACTTAATGTCTGACTTGGCTCGTATCTCTGACTTGGGTAAAAATAATCTTGTTGTTTTTAATGCATCAAAAACTCAGTTTTTACACCTATCAACCCGACACAATCTTCCACAGGAGTACCCTCTAATGTTTAATAATATCCAGCTGAATCCTGCATCGTCCTTGAACATGCTTGGGGTTTCATTCACTCGGGACATACCTTGGAAAGATCATATAGCATCTCTTGTAAAATCTGCTTCCAAGAGATTAGGTGTGCTAAGCCGACTCCCTACCTTCTTTACCCCGGCAAAGTTGTTGACTTTATACACGGGTTTTATTCCCCCCTGTTTAGAGTACAACTCTCATGTGTGGGGAGGCTCCCCACATACAGCTCTTCTCAATAGGGTGAAAGACTTTTCATCTTATCAACTCTCCTCCTCTTACTGGCTTCCTTCAACCTCTGTCTCTTCGCCGCACTGTTGCATCTTTATCTCTTTTCTATCATTACTTCCATGGTCACTGCTCCTCTGAACCAGTGTAACAACATACTTTCATCCCTTTTCTGTCCAACTCTCTAATGCAGGAGTTAACCGTTACTTCCTGTCCTTCATTTATGCAACAGGTCATCTCTGGAACTGTCTCCCTCTGTCTGTATTTCCTGCTTCCTATGATCTCCAGTCTTTCAAACGCAGTGTGTCCAGGCATCTCAAAATGAACGGATCTTGAACTTGGCTCTCTTTTGTATTTATTTTTGTTTTTTCTTGGAAGGAACGGTTTGCGGTCTCCTGGCCTTTGGTTCCTTCTTTAATGCATAAAAAAAATAATCTAGAGAAAGATGTAACATATCAAATTTGGAGAATGTCGGGTGAAAATTTAGGTTCTTATGCCCATTTGAAATTTTAGGGACGACCCACCTGGCACTGACCCCCCTACTGCTAACTAGGGGGTAACCCCCCTGATGTAATGAGGTAAGTTGTAGGATGCAGATTTGAAAGGTGCACCTTTAGATTTTGGTTTCACGTCGATATGGTAAATTTGAGGGGAGTTATGGCGAAAAAATAAGTTTTCCATTTCCCTTTTTTATTACCTTTTTTTTTTGGCCTACAGCTTGGGCCTTGGCCCAATTTGACTAAAAATTTAATCAGGTGATCAGAATGTCATAACCCATTATACCTGTAATTATAGTCAAATCGCACCAGTAGTTTTCGCATTAAGTTGTTAACAGACAGACAGACAAACAAATAGACAGACAGAAAGACAAACCGAGTGAAAACAATAACCTTCCCCGAGTCCCTCCGGGACGGGGATGGGTAATAATAATAATAACACCTCACCAACTGAATGTATAATTCTCCATTAGCCCCTATGCATAAATTATAGTGTTTGCTTATATATATAATTCCGACCCAGTAGAGTCAAGTCAAGGCTAGTAATTATTTAGTAAAAAAAGTGCCTGGGATTATTAATTCATTAAACGCATGACGTCAGCCACACTTTTATGTATAATTACGCACAATTTGTGATTTATATTTTACCTAATATAGTATCAAATTTTTACTTGATGTACAGTCGGCAAAAAAGGTATCCCGCAGCTTGGGCTCGACGGATATGAAAAAGAGGGAGTTCTGCAGACATACACGAATCTGTTAACCTAACGCCTGAAAAAAATATAGCGCCTAATACGTGAAGTTTAACGTTATTTCTAGTCGTAGTAAATACAAGTAAACATTTTTTTGCACTATAATCAGAGAGTGACCCATATATCACAATATTTCGTCCATGTTTCACAGTGACAAGGACCTAGAGAACACCTATACCTCTTTGACAGACTCTACCTGGAGCTCAGGGGCCTAGGCTTTGGGTGCAGAGTCCAAATATTTAAGTCTAGAATAACTAGATGCTCGACCCTCATCGATATGAGTAGTAAACCTCAACTCGGATGTAATGCTTATGGACCCCACCAGTTGGCGAGCCTTAACCCGCCAAATCTCCAAACATTCATATGATTATACAGTTACCTCCCAGCGTACTAATGGTTACTTGGGTTAAAACAATGGGTTATCACCCAGTGCGGTGTCACCTGAAGGTAACACTAAAATTAAGTGAGCTGATTTTTATTCAACTGAGAATAGGAGCTGAAAGTGTTAAAACTATAGTTCTCTTTATGAGTACACTAACATTGCCCGGATTTTCGTCCTTTTGCAGTTAATTTCACTTATGTCAGTGGCAGAGAAAAAAATTGCTACGTCTCTTCATTCTTTCCATAGTATTTCTTCACGGGTAGCATGGTATTGCTTCTCAACATTCAAGATGGAAAAATGGTAATTTTAGGTCAAATAAGAGTGAAAGGAGTAGAGTACCATTATTTCTTTCATGGTGAGAACAAATTCCATTAATGTACTCCAGCTATCGCCAGACGATTTTATTCCGATGAGGTGTTATAGGAGCCTGAAAGTGTTGATACGTTCATGATTAACATTTTCATGGTTAAGACAACTCTAGTAATGAAGCTAAAGCTAGATATTTGTTCAGCTGACAGTGAGACATGAGAGCTTGGGTGTTAGCCTTCTTTATCCACATCATTATAATTATAATTCCAAGTGAAAACGTAGGAGTCAGAAGGAAATAATTATATAGGTGAAGGAGCTCCATAATCATCGGATATAGGGTACGAAATATCATGTAAGTACCTCCGCCAAGGAGCTTATGTTTTTGCCGGCGTTGGTTTGTTTGTCTGTTAGCAGGATGATTAGAAAAGTTAGGAACGGATTTTGCTTAAAAATTTTGAAGGGGTAGGGTAAGCTCAATGAACAATCCATTAGATTTTGGTGGTGATCCAGATCATCATCCGGATCCAGGATTTCTTCAAAGACGCCTTTGCCATTGCAGGATAGTGACAGTTTCAAAATTTTTGCTTCTAACTAGATAAATAAAGCCTTTGTGGAGGTTTTCAATCTCGGATTGCTCTTCTTTCCATAGGTAGTACAATCTTTCATTAGCCTCATTTATTCACAGCGTTACATAATTCCAGCTGAGTACCAGGCGTCCAGGGTAAATATTATATTCATGCCCTAGAAGTTCCCAAATAATTAATTGAATACCTACTTTATGCCGCTTTTAACTTGCGAGGAAAATCCATGAAATAGCCTAGCTGAAACCAAGGCAAGAAATATTGGCAGCGGAAATCCTCATGGCTTTGTCGCAGCGACACACCACCACCACGAAGTTGCCGCCAGTCCCCACTACAGTTACCACACAGTACCTCTTCCACCACCATCATCTATAACTTCCAGTCCAAACCAATAGTTGCTATTAGGATAAAATGTGTCCAGTTACAACAAAAACTCCAGTATCACCAAGATGCTGCCTATCACTAACGATAACTGCAGCTACGATACAGTACTTAAGACTGTGATAAAAAATCTACAGTTTACTCGTTGTTACAATTAATTTTCTGCAGTTACGATACAGTATCTACAGTTAGAACTCATTATCACGTAATAAAGTCTATGTCCCCACTGGAGATCAACACCTACACTTAAGATACAGTACCTCTAGTCACGACTCAGTTTTTCTAAGTATTGCACGGGTAGTTCGAAAGAGAAGTTTTGGACAACTACTCAATTTTCAGTTAGAAGCTTTTAACTTTGTATCAGTGCTGAATACTGAGGAAGAGTTTCTAGAATGTCTCTAGTCTAGACCAATACCTCTACTTATGATACAGTAGTTGAAGTTGCGTTTACATTAATGTAATTACGATATGCCCATTTCTACGTATATTTGCTGCAAGTATTATAATTCAGTTTTAAACCAAAGCGTCACACTAAAGCTCCGTGCTCCAAAATTAGAGCTCCTCCAGTCTTGACCAAGGGCTTCAGTTACGGTACGATACCTCAAGTTCATGTCCATTTTCCACTCCGGTACTGTGACAATCATTTCCTATGATTCTCTCTCAGGTAAATGAAGATCATATCGCAATTGTTGGAACAGAACACTAAGTTTGTGCCGACGATGCGGCTTGGGATTCCATCCACAGAATGCCTCTCGCCCATTCTAATTCCTGTAGTCCGCATGAGCCGTTCCAGGGCCATAATTCGCGAAGGTACAATCAATTCCCTGTCATAACAGTGACCCGTTATTGCTGACTGAAAAAGAGACACAGAAAGATTCTACACCCTCCTTTCTTTCTCCTTCATCGATCGTACGTTTACTAAGGAATACGTCACAGTGAGGTCGAAATCGGAAATATATATATATATATAAATATATATATATATATATATATATATATATATATATATATATATATATATATATATATATATATATATATATATATATATATATATATATATATATATATATATATATATATATATGTCTATTTTAAAACAATATAAAGAAAAACGAAAGAATCTTATAGTCTAGTAAGTAAAATTCATCTTTAAGGAAGCCTGTGGTCCCTAAGTTCAGTCACAAACTCTGTGTACCCCCCACACCGTCCCTAATATTCCACTTCAGTACCGAAGGTTCCGCTCCAATGCCTGCCCTTCAAGCCCTGCTGCAAATTGCATAATTCCAATGTCGTTTGCGTGCCCTCCAGCGCACTCTGCTCACCGGGGAATACTTGTTTCACACGGAGAACTGTTTCCCCTTGATTATGATACTGCAACCACGTGTTCTACTCTTATTGCTTTCAAACGATTTTATCCTGCCACTTGAGTCACGACTTTGTGTTAAAATAATCTTTCTCCTTCACCTTCATCATCAGAAGTATATTTCTGTTACACTGTCAATTCTGTGAGAAGCACTTAGCCATATCACGTAAAAAATTTCTATCATTATCATCATCATCATCATTTTCCTCCATCTAACTCAACTTCCCACTGCACCTGACGGAACTTCCCGCGTCACATGCAATTCTTGCTTATTTGCACCATGTCATGCTAGCTAGACACATGTCAGGGATGCTTTTAGGGGGCTACGACTGACCTTTACATGTTTGTTGATGGTGTTCAGAAGCCGAACACCCGACGTGAAATCGAGCTCAAATCACACACACACACACACACACACACACACACACACCTCAATAATAGAGTCTGCCTTTCTCTCTCTCTCTTTCTGTGTGTGTGTGTGTGTGTGTGTGTGTGTGTGTGTGTGTGTGTGTGTAACCACTCTGTCGCTCACAACGAGCAAACCCTATTACCATATCAGCCACGTGTCATAGTTACATCTATTGGTCACATTAATAACACAGGTTACACGTAAACTGCCCGCCTCTTTAGATTTAAGGAGAATTGTATAATTAGATTTAAGGAGAATAGTACGTGAAATAGCATATTCTAGCCGTGAAGAAGAACACTCTCCCTGGATAATAAAAGGCAGCTGTGAAGCGGTAAATAAGTGATCTGTTGCCTGAAAAGGAGTGAGCTAAGAACCTTTTTCAGTATCTTTTCTTGATCAACCATTTATATACTACATAAATTTCAAATTAAGCCTCTAACCGCCGCTCCACAATATTCAGTACTGAGCTGTAGCAAAATATTGTTTCCTCTTTGCCGCTGGGGGACGTGAAATAAACTGCAAATGGGACGAAAATCTCCGCTAGGTAAAGGGAACAGAACTACGTGTGTTGTGGCCCTTGATCCCAGTCCTTCATGCATCCCTCCACTTCCACTCCCTCCCCTTCCTCCCTCTCATGCCCCATACTTTCATTATCTTTCCAGGGATCACACATTCACTAGAGTGGTATTTTGTTATCCATTTTCCCCATATTTACATCATCTAATATTTCACATCCTCTGATACTCAATTCCCGTACTCAGTCAATAAATCAATCCTTTCTCACCGCCTTCTTTCTTCCCCTTCATTCATTCTCCCCCTTCTCCTTTGCTTCTCTCCTTCGTGTATGATGCAATAAGTTTTTTATGAAAGGAAAAAAAACAACACTAACCGTTCGAGGCTTGTAGACGAGTCAACACAGGAGCAAAAAATCGAAGACAGAGAAACGGAGACAAGAACATTACGGCTCTTCTCGTGAATGCGTGTAGCTGGGGGAATAAACTTTCTGATTTGGTGGCTTATATTCATGTTGAAGATTACGATGTAATCGATGTAACAGCGTCATGGCTCAACACAGAACAACGAAATTTTGTAATAGAATACAGCATAACACTTTACAACTTTTTCTCTGGTGAGAGAAATAATAGAGCAGCGGCCGTGTTCTGCCCTCCTCCCTTCCTCTGTCGTTCTGTCACTCCTTCCTCCTTTCCTCCTCAAATCCACTCTTTCACTCTCTTCCCTACCTCCTTCCCTTCCTTTCTTCTTTCCTTCCTTGCCTCCTCCCTAGCGACATATCTCCTCTTCCATTCATTTTCCCCTTGCAGCTTCATTCTCCTTTCCTTTCCTTCTTCTTTTCTATTAACATATCTCTTCTTTCACTCCCTTCCCTAATTTTTCCTCCTTCTCTTTCTACCTAGTTCCTTCCAGTCTCCCCCTGCCTTCCTCTTGCAGAATCCAGCAAGCCACAAAAAGTCCGATAAATATACCAAATTATGGCCATAGAACCACCCCCTACCTTACCCACTTTCCCTACATCTCTTCCCTTGTACCTCCTTCACCTTATTTCCCTTGTTCTTGACTCCTCCCACTCCTATTTCTACCCTCACCTTGCCTTACCTACATTTCTACCTACTTCTCATCTCCTTTATCCACTTCAGTCTCCCTCTTCCACCCTTCCCCAAGTCCATCATCATCTAGAGAGAATGTATTACAATTCGGCGAAAGCTCTGCCTCCGTCGTACAAAATATGGACACAACAGAAAAAAAAAATATTATAAAAACGAAGATTCTGAAAATTGGCGGACTGTAAGTCCAAAAACTGAAAAAAAAACAAAAAAACTCAGTTTTTCCTTTGTTTCTTTCATTTTACTCCATTGTTTTCTTTCGTCCTCCTCTGCCATCATTTAGTGTAGGAAAATGTTATTTCATAAAGTGCAGAACATAGATTTATTTTTTCTACCCTTCCTCTTGTCTTTTCTAAATTCATATTTAGTTTTCAGTGAAGGCAAAAGGCATTAAACAAAATAGTCAATCTTATCTTCTTTTCCTTGCATCATTCTTTACTTCCCTCAGTCAGCGGAGGCAAAGATGACTGCATTACGTATCTTCATTCATGTCTTTCCTCTTTCTTCATTTCGTCGACGCCAAGTACAATAACCATTTAATCCGGTTTGTCAGTTTCAGGTTTAATTACGACTGTTCCCTGGTACAGGCTGCCGTGTGGGAGAGAGAGAGAGAGAGAGAATGTGTGTGTGTGTGTGTGTGTGTGTATATATCTATATATATATATATATATATATATATATATATATATATATATATATATATATTGTGTGTGTGTGTGTGTGTGTGTGTGTGTGTGTGTGTGTGTGTGTGTCTATGTAGTATGTATGTATCTCTCTCTCTCTCTCTCTCTCTCTCTCTCTCTTTCTCTCTCCCAACCGACAAGTGTTCCCTACGCGACAACAAGTGGGTTGGGGAAGTGTTAGTGCCCCTCCCCGGAAAGCAACTAACTAAAATATGAACAAGAAGCCTCGGACCAGGAATGACCAACGGGGGACGACTAAGGACCGAACAAAGGACATGGTACGGATTGCGACATAGAATGTAAAATGTAAGGGGTGCAAATGATGAGGTGAAAGAGAGAGAGAGACTGTCCAGTCGCTTGAGAGTGCAAAAGTGGATGCATTTGGTTTAACTGAAAATAAATGCAGAGGTGAGAGTGTGAGAGAATGGGAGTATGGATGGGGTATATGTGCGGAAGCGGATGAGAAAGAGAGGGCAAAAGAAGGAGTGTGTATTGTTGTGTGCAAGAGATGGAAAGAGAATCTAAGAGTATGGATCAGTTGGCTCAAGGATTGCGTAGGTAAGATTGAAAGTTCTACTACGAAGGTGGGCAATTGTGTGTGTGTATGCACCAATGCAAGATCATGGAAGCAGAGTGAAAGAAGAGTTCTGGACAAATGTGGAAGTGTGCATGGAAAAGTTTGAAAGGAACGAGAGATATGAATGGAAAAGTAGGGAATGTGAAGGTGGGTGGAGAAATTGGTGAGTAGGGTGTGCCTGCAGAGGTGGATGAGAATCGCAGTGCTAGTGGACATTTGTGCCGCGAGGGGGTTGGTGGTAGCCAATACCCTCTTCAGGCACAAAATGATCCACAAGTATACAGAGTGAGTGATGAAAAGGGTGGTGGTGAACTGAATGAAAGGAAGGGAATAATTGATTATGCTTGTGTGGATGATAGGATGGGAAGGTGTATAATGGATGCAAGAGCATATAAAGGCTGGGGGAGTGGAATTCCTGACCACCGCTTGGTGGTGGTGAGAATCAAGGTTCAAATGAAATAGAGGAATAGAAGAAGGGAAGGACAGGAGGAAGTAGTTTATACAAGGGAGGTGGAAAGTTTACACGAGGATAGAAAAAAGGCAGAATATAAGAGAGAAGTGGAGGAGCGTTGGGTAAATATGGACTGGAGCAGTTGGCGTGGAAGGTGTGTGCAAGATATTCACAGAAATCTAAGCAGCGTGTCAGATGGTGTATGAGATGAAAAGTGGACGAAAGGAGGAGCAAGGAACAGCACTGTGGAATGAAGAGGTAAGCAGGCTGTGGTGCAAAAGATGAAAGCATATAGTGAGTGGATGAGAAACAGGAGAAGTTGAGAGACAGAAGAGAGAATAGTCTGGTGGAAGTCGAATGAACCCGGATTTGAGGCATATGTAATGTTTTACTGCTGTTTCTGGTAGATATGACCCTACTGATCATAAATCGGTCGAGCGCAAATAGCACCCTTGAGGAAATTTTTGTATTACTGAAATTCAAAATGGCCACCGTCAACACACATTTGTGACCATAACTCGGCCTGTTATTGTCGTAGAGTTTTGATTTTGGTGTCATTTCCTATGTTTTCAGGGGCTAGGAATCGATTGAAGCATACATCATAAACATCCAGTAACATTTTACTGGACTTCTCTTCAACTCCAAAAATAAAGTTGCTATTGGAATACATTTTTGGTTAAAAAAGCCATCAGTTGACTTAGAGATCTCTTATGTGCATATCCTCAAATAACGTCTAGAGGTGATCTTTCTAAATGCATAGTATGCCATTAAAAACAGAACAAATTAAATTTACAATATCATGGGAAACATAAACATTGATAAAATAGCATAATACTTAGAATGTTTCATAACAATCCATTTGTCAGGATATACTGTCACTAGTTTCCAGTTACTCAAGAATCTACTCAAAGTCCTCATTATCATTATTATTACTGAAATTGCAGTAATTGTTCTCTGGTTTGTGCATTCATCACCACCACAACACGCACAGAAGATGGAGCATGATATATGGGCTGAGGCACAGCTACATCGGGATGTTGAAGATGGTTGTGAGGGAGAACATTGATCAGCTTCAGCACCTCTATTGAAGCAGGGGACACATCAGACGGTATAGATATACGTGAAAGCAACGTATTTGGTGCATCATACGTCCATCCTTAATGGACTTGGTTTAAATCTGGTAGATCTGGATTGAGAGCACACCTCTAGATAGCTGCTTGTAAGTGAGCTCTACAGACATGCTTTTTGAATGTTGCTGTAGTCGGTGGAAGAACTTTTAGATCCGGTGCTGAGTTGAGCTTGTTAGACATCTTACTGGACCAAGCCACATATCTGAGTAATGTCATATTCTCCTCAAGTGGGAATCCATAGCACGCAGCAATGAATCTAGTGGCTTCACACACTTCGTTGGGTATTTGTTCTTCAATGTTGCCCAACTTACTAAGAGTTCTTTTAGATTTCAGAATATTGACCACCGTAGATTTGCCAACAAATCAAAGTTAGTGACATTGTATTTGACACATCACTAATATACTCGAGGGTACGGGGCTCGTAAAAGGCGAGGGATGTGCTGAAGGATGTGCTTGCATATGAGTTGGCAGGGCTACCACCATCAATGTTTGATGTGAAGTCAGGTGAGATGCACATACCATCATCAAAATCTACTCTGAAGAAAAAGCTCCAAGTTGAGGTGAGTAACCCTACATCATCTCCAGCTGATGTTCTAGATGGATGTGCTGCTGTCTGGGTTATCTCCTGACCAGACCATGGTGTTGTAGAAGATTTCATTAGAAATGTAGTGACCTACATTACTGGCTTCCTCCAGACTGCTGACACTCACCTAGTACAGTATTTGATAAATACTACAGGAAAAGTATCAAGCAGATCACACAAACTGCTCAAACAGGAAAGGACGCCAGCTGTCACCACCAGTTATCTCTTGACACCTGACTACCACCTAATAAGGTGTGCCTCACAGAACCAGAGAACAAGGTCCAGCTTATTTCTATCATCTGTGAATACCTCAGCGATAAACATCATCTGCTGACACATAATGGAAGGAGACTGGTAAATAGAGGAGCAGAGCCAACACCAATAGAAATATGAAATGGGGACATGGCAGAGAGACCAGATCTTCGCACCACACATGAAGAGACTGACCTAATTATCATCCAACAGGTTGTTCATATGGCTGAGACAGAAAAGAAGACCATCAACGTTATTGCTGTTGACACCAATGTGTTTGTTTTGTTGGCTCACTTTTACGAGTATGTGGAAAGAACTATACCATCAGCTGGAGATGATGTAGGGTTACTCACCTCAACTTGGAGCTTTTTCTTCAGAGTAGATTTTGATGATGGTATGCACATCTCACCTGACTTTGCATCAAGCACTGATGGTGGTATCACTGCCAGCTCGTATGAGAGCACACCCTTCAGGTTAATCTCCCTCGCCTTTTGCAAGCCCCGTGGCCTCGAGTATATTAGTGATGTGTCAAATACAATGTCACTAACTTTGATTTGTTGGCAAATCTACTGTGGCCAATATTCTGAAATCTAAAAGAACTCTTAGTAAGTTGGGCAACATTGAAGAACAAATACCCAACGAAGTGTGTGAAGCCACCAGATTCATTGCTGCGTGCTATGGATTCCCACCTGAGGAGAATATGACATTATTCAGGTATGTGGCTTGGTCCACTAAGATGTCTAACAAGCTCAACTCAGCACCGGATCTAAAAGTTCTTCCGACTACAGAAACATTCAAAAAGCATGTCTGTAGAGCTCACTTACAAGCAGCTATCTAGAGGTGTGCTCTCAATCCAGATCTACCAGATTTAAACCAAGTCCATTAACCCCTTAACCGCGGGGCGTCACTTTCATGACGCTCGGGAGCAAGGAATCATACCGCGGGGCATCACTTTTGTGATTCTGTGTTATTTTGAATTTGCCCGGGCTTTCAAGTGGTGGCTTGTATCATCTATCAGTACTACAAGTGTCCAGCTATACTCAGTTCTGCTAATGTCACCTGTACTCCCATCCACTGTTAACAATTTAGCCATTTTTCTCCTGTCCTTGACTCCCCCCCTCCTTACCTCCCCTCCATTACCCTCTCCTCCAGCCTGACCAGCTGTGCTGCGCTACAAAAATGCTGGACGGATTTTTCCACTCATTTTATCCATTGAAATGAGCCCTTTGCCCTATTCTTATACAAAATAATATATAAAAGAAAGGAAAAGGTAATTGATACTGCCATACATCTGGAATGGCCTAATTATCACCTGGCAACACCTCATGTGCACTCGTTTGCTAATTTTCCCTGTTTATTTCTCCTTGAATTATGTCGTATGACCTGTTCTCATAATAATAATACATATAAGAAAGGAAGGGAGAGGCCTGAGTGATATTTACATTCACCTGGAACTACCTAATTTATTATGTATTGTCTAGATTTCCTGACAATCATTTCATAGCGTATATATTAGCAGCTGTCATCATGCTGACATTGGCAGCCCTTCACTGCCCCTAGGCAACAACATTCAGTTTACTGTCATACATCTGGAATGGCCTAATTATCACCTGGCAACACCTCATGTGCACTCGTTTGCTAATTTTCCCTGTTTATTTCTCCTTGAATTATGTCGTATGACCTGTTCTCATAATAATAATACATATAAGAAAGGAAGGGAGAGGCCTGAGTGATATTTACATTCACCTGGAACTACCTAATTTATTATGTATTGTCTAGATTTCCTGACAATCATTTCATAGCGTATATATTAGCAGCTGTCATCATGCTGACATTGGCAGCCCTTCACTGCCCCTAGGCAACAACATTCAGTTTACTGTCGTTTTTCAAGGTGAAACCATGTCGGATTCGCGGCTGTCCAATTCCGCCGCTTTTTAGCCCCATGCAAAGGGCCCTGTGACCTCTACCCCTACTAAACATCATGTGGGAAGGGGTAAAGGGCTAACTGACTGCTGTGGAACGTGAACTGGCTAGTTTATCAATGAAAGTGATGGACAGTGACTTCAATCTTTCTGGTGACTCTAAAACAGTGCAAGTGGAAATGTAAATAACGTGTAAATAATGTGTAAACAGCAAGTGAAAGCAATGAACGTAAATATAAGTGAACAATGGAAAATAGTTTTATAAGTTACTGCAAGTGACAGTGCATAACATAGTGTAAATAAAATAGAAATGTAAATAATGTAAATAAAATAGAGAATGTAAATAGAAATGTAAATGATTAGTAATATAAGAATACGAGTATATATACTAGGAGTAATGAAAATGAAAGTTTCACTCTGGCATGTATGAATACTTTGAGTTATGAAAGTGAAAGTGAAAGTGACAGATTCGCTCTCAACGCTAGTATACAGGAAGAGAAAGTGAATGCCTGGAGTGAAAATAAACTATTAGTACTGAAAGAAACTTATAGATATATATTGCATATATAAATAAGTGTAATAAAGTACTAGGAATATAAAGTGTGAGTGTGTTTATAAAGAATAAATGACAGCTCCACCTCAGAATACCATCAGGGAACCAGCACGGGAGGAAAGCTCATATGATCTCGTAATTTACATTGCTTTCACAGTGTTTTTTTTTCTGAAATATGGATTCCAAACTACTTGAAATTCATAGAATAGTGTTTGTAGTTATAATACCAGGCAGTGGTAACCATATTACGGGGTTTCAGGAAGCGTAATGTGGAGACTTCGTTACCCAAATTCAGAAGTCTCCACAAGTCCTACGGTACTCGACAAAGGCTCAACAAACATCCCAGGAGAAAGCTGAAGGTATGTGCCATAGGCATATTTAATTATAATATTCTAGGACTAATAACTGATTTTTGGCAAATATTTTTATAAAGTCTGTCGGAACGCAAATATCCTAGCAGGACACGCAAGTCGAGCCAAAACAACCCCCCGGTTTAGGGTTTAAGGATGGACGTATGACGCACCAAATACGTTGCTTTCACCTATGTCTATACCGTCTGATGTGTCCCCTGCTCCAGTAGAGGTGCTGAAGCTGATCAAATGTGGATGTTCTCCCTCACAACCCTCTTCAACATCCCGATGTAGTTAAGCCTCAGCCCATATATTGTGCTCCATCTTCTGTGCGTGTTGTGGTGGTGATGAATGCACAAACCAGAGAACAGTTACTGCAATTTCAGTAATAATGATGATAATGAGGATTTTGTATAGAATTTTGAGTGGCTGGAAACTAGTGACAGTATATCCTGACAAATGGATTGTTATGAAACATTCTAAATATTATGCTATTTTATCAATGTTTATGTTTCCCATGATAGTGTAAATTTAATTTGTTCTGTTTTTAATGGCATACTATGCAATTAAGAAAGATCATCTCTAGACGTTATTTGAGGATATGTGTATAAGAGATCTCTAAGTCAACTGAGGGCTTTTGTAACCAAAAATGTATTCCAATAGCAACTTTATTTTTGCCAGTTGAAGAGAAGTCTAGTAAAATGTTACTAGATGTTTATGATATATGCTTCAATCGATTCCTAGCCCCTGAAAACATAGGAAATGACACCAAAATCAAAACTCTACGACAATAACAGGCCGAGTTATGGTCACAAATGTGTGTTGACGGTGGCCATTTTGAATTTCTGTAATTCAAAAATTTCCTCAGGGATGCGAACTTTGCACTTGACTCATTTATGATCAGTAGGGTCAGATTTACCAGAAACAGCAATAAAACATTGTATATGTCTCAAATTCGGGTTCCACCCCAAAACTCTGTTCTGCCACTGGACTAGAATTATATGTAGAGAGGATGAGAGGTGTGAAAAGATTAGCAAGAGATATTAAGAAGAGACTGGATGACGAATCTGGAAGGAATTTGAGTAGAGAATGTAAGAAATTTTTCTGGAAAAAGGTAAAGAGAGTTGGACAGGGTGTCAAAAAAGTTAGTCGGGGAGTGAAAGACATTTTTATGGTAGTTTACTAGTGGTGACGGGAGAAAAAGTGAGCAGATAGAGAGAACAATTTATGGATTTGTTGAACATGGGGAACGAAAGTAGTGTAAGTATAAGTGGCTGCGGAATGGCTGGGAGACGGAGGGTTGTGAGAAGAGAGGAAAAAATCTGTAGGATGGAAGCTGTCGAAGTAATGAAGAAATTCAAAATGGGGAAAGCCCCAAAACTGATGGAGTGTGAAGTGAAATGCTGAAGCATGGGGGAGAGATAGTAGAAGAATGGATGTAGAACATGTGCAGAGTGGCCTGGGAGGAAGGTAGGGTCCCATATGATTGGAGGTCAGGTGTAATTATTCCCATGGAGAAAGGAAAAGGGGAAAAAGTAGTGTGTGGTAATCATAGGGGCTTTTGTCTTCTTAATGTACCGTAATAGGAAAGGTGTATAGTACTATACTTACTGACAAAGTTAGGGAACTAACAGAGGAATTAGTTGGAGGAGAACAGGGAGGTTTTAGGAAGGGAAGAGATGGTGTAGATCAGATAGTCATTCTTAGATCATTAGTGGCAAAGTTTCTAGAGAAGGAAAAGAAGTTGTATGTGGCCTTCATGGATTTGGAGAAAGCAAATGACAGGGTGGATAGACAAGGATTGTGGAAGGTATTAAGATACTTGGAGTAAATTGGAAGTTGTTGAATCCCGTGAAGAGTATGTATAAGGGTGCTAAGGCTGTAGTGTATGTGGATGGTGAACTGAGTGAATTTCTCTATCTGAAGGTTGGATTGAAACAGGGATGTGTCATGTCTCCACGGTTGTTCTATCTGAATATAGATGGCATTATAAAAGAGATACAAGATAGGACAGTGGATCAGTGGCGTACCTCGGGGGGGGGGGGGCGGAGGGGGCTGTTTGAAACTGCCTCTTGGGCCCCTAGTTGAGGGGGGCCCCAAAAAGACTTAAAAATTTATAAGCTTTTTATTAATAATAAAAATTATATGTTTATCATCCCGACAATCCCGGCTGAGATATTAGAGAAGTTTTGAGAATGAGATATCTGGCAACTCGTAGCCAAGCGGTAGGCCTAAACTTTCCGATACATTCGAGACACGTCTCAGTCATCACCTGACATTGAAACCGGTGAGTGCAACGCCACCGGCTCTTGAAAAATGGCTAACAAACAACAATACTGTTCTACGACTAATTGTGAGTATAAAATATTGGAATTACTTTCTATTGTAAGAGCGTATATATACTGGAGAGAGAGAGAGAGAGAGAGAGAGAGAGAGAGAGAGAGAGAGAGAGAGAGAGAGAGAGAGAGATCGTTTTTGAAATTTTATAGAGCTGAGAGGGTTATTGAACAATATTCAGAAGTTGCCATAACTGGTTTTTAATGACCAAAAAACATTTTCCTGATGTGCTTTACAATATTATTAATGCTTTAATGAAGCTGATAATTGTTTTTGGTGCTGATGATTTAGGTTTACCTTAGATTAGGTTAGGCTGGGTAGGGTGAGGTTAGGTGGGTTGCTACATCGTAACATCACCATCAAAAATTTTTACCAGTATCATTAATAACACTGTAAAACACACCCGAAAATTGTACTTTGGTAATTAAAAACCAGTTATGGCAAGGATTACGAATGTTAAACTGTTTTTCTATAAAGCCTGCCCACAGTTCTCTTCCAGTATACCTAAGGCAGGCCCTAGCTTTTGAGGGGTCCCTTATATTTAGATGTTGAAGGAGGACCCCGCAAAGAACCTAGCCCCCCGGGCCGCCAGATCTCTAGGTAAGCCCCTGCAGTGGATGTTGGAGCGGCCCTAATAAGATAGGGCAGTCTTTGGAAACTCCCTGCACTGTTGTTTGCAGATGATACTGTGTTGTTAAGTGAAGATGAAGGACAGCTGCAAGGCTTGGTAGATGCGTTTGAGAGAGAGTGTAAGAAACGGAACCTAAAGGTAAATGTAGGGAAGAGTAAAGTTATGGTCTTCGAGAGAAATGAAGTCAGTGAGTATACAGTGAGGTTGGATGAAGAGGAAATGGAAAATATGAGTACGTATATATATATATAGGCCGGTCCTGCAGTGGACACTCAACCGGCTAATGAGATGAGATGATAAATAAATATATATATATATATATATATATATATATATATATATATATATATATATATATATATATAGAGAGAGAGAGAGAGAGAGAGAGAGAGAGAGAGAGAGAGAGAGACCAGCAGCCCAGAGCCCTGAGCCTAGATGAACTAGGTACCAATATTCCATGGAGTATAGGTACATCTTTGAAGTAGCATGAAATGCACTGAAATGGATTTCTGCCGGGTACCCCCTGCTGCTTGTGATCCCTGGGAACCCTGAAAGTGGTCCCTATAATGAGGCTAGCACAAACATTGGAGGTACCAAACTGAATCACATCCAGATTGTGCACATTGCTAAACCGATGGCCAATATATGCCTGACAGACATGCCAACCACTGTGCAGGACCCGCCAGACCTCCCCAAAAGAGCCCAAAATATGTCTTCTCGCACAAACATTGTAGGTACCACATAAAACCAATTCTGTGTAATCAAGTACATTCCCCAGAGTGTCAAATGACCCTTGACAGAAAAATTTTCCACTGCGTTCGCCCTACCAGACACCCTGAAATGGGCCCCTCTGCCCCTGTGGAAGAGCTGGGCTAGCACAAACAACCCAGGTACCACATACAACCAATTCCAAATAAACAAATACATTCCCCAGAGTGGAAAATTACCCATGCCAGACAAACTGTGTGCTGTGATGGCCCAGGCACCAGACACCCTGATGCTCCTTTGGCCCCAGTGGATGGGTCACCAGAGAAAATCAAGTGATTTTGTATGATCAGTGAGAGGTACCCACAAATGGTGATAATGAAAAATACATAGGTTTTTATCTTATTTCTTTAATCTGTTAGTTATGTGATGACTGGAAGTGAACAGGAAATATATGTCATGTCACTTGCAGCTGGTTATGTCACCACAAGTCACATCCCTGTTTCACTGTCTGAGTCAGCACTCCAGAGTGGTTCCGAGTTTGCATCATAACCGTCATCAAACATGCTGGCAAGGTCTGGCTTGTCATCTCCATTACTGTCGGATCTCTCATCGACAATGCCATTGTGAAACAGATCATCAGGCATTTCAGGGCCAGAGAACCAGTCAGGAGCATAGCACTCATCTTTCACTTTCCATTCGTACTGCAGGGGATCAAGACCCTGGCCCGGATGTGCAGAATCTGCATTCCCCCACACCATGCTTAGCTACAAAGTGTAAACTTTGGATCTTGGGCAGGGTCTTCGCACAAGGTGGCAAAAGTGCACAGTTCACATTCTTGATATTGGCCATAGGGCGTTCCTGAAAGTTTTCAAAAAGATAAGAAAACATAAACTTACGGTATGCCTAAGTGGCCTAACAGTTTTTCTAATAGATTTGCTTGAGTTATCGAATTTTAATTATTACTTCTGGATTGTAGTAAGCATGGAAGCAATCTAAGTTTCTGAAGGATGACACCAACAGTGTCATTTTTCAGGTCGAGTTACATGTCTGAAGGAGGGTACAATTGTGGTAGAGCTACGACACTTCTACTGTAGTCAAGTTAAGGCATCTTTTGCAGGACTGCTTTTAGTTGTCACTTTACATTAACACCAACTCATGTTAGGGACATTCTTAACGGATTTACTCTTCCCTTCATCTCGATCAGTTTAGCATGCCTAGCTTTATTGATGTCCTTTATATGTTTCAAACCATACAGTGAGCTTACGAACTCTTCAACCCTCATCTGATCGGGTGGGCGGTCTTTCGATGTCAGGCTGTTGAAGAACTCTATAAATTTCCCTTCATAGTCTCTCAAAAGTATGTTCAGTGTCTTCATTTTGCCCTTTCTGTATAATGCAGCTGTGAAATCACAGCCTGTGAATGCATGGAGACCTGGCATAGCTGCAGAAAGTCCCTCCTGTTTCTCCTCTAAGGCAGAAGCAATGCATCTCACATCACTATAACGATCATTACCAGTGCCACAGTCCATGATACAGTGATCAGCTGACGAGTCACCCATTTTCATTTACCTTCCAAGCATTCCTAGAAGAATAACCAAAACGTCGGTGTCTGATGCTCTAATCACGATGTTTCCAGCCACAGTCGAAGCATGGAAAGCAATGAGGGTATGTGCCTCTTCATGTATGCCATGTAGGTCACCTGGGTATGCCACACCAATCTTGCCACCAGTCTCACTGACTGCGTGACGAGCACAGTAGCCTCCATGTGTTATGACCAGCAACTTCTTGCCAAGGACGGGACTATAGTGGTCTTTTTGCCATTCTTTCTGAAGAAAATATGCTAACTGATCTTTGAAAATCCCATTCTGAAGCAGCTTCTGGCAGTACTGCTTTGGGGTTTGTTCAGGACCGCTGATGACAAATGGATGATCTGCTCCACGCAGTTTTCTTTCTCTCTTCTTGAATGACATTGGTAAGAAGGTATCAAACAATACGTGGATTTCTCTTCCACTGTGGTTGCACACATATGACAGGCTAGTTTCCCATAGGAGGCAATGTTTCCGACGGCTGACAGATATGAGTGCAGTGATAGCCCCCCCATCTATCAAAGTTGCATCAGTGGGAGGTAGTGGCATTTGGTCAAATCCAGTTTGCATTGCCTCAAGCTTCTCCAACAGCTTGCTCTTCTCTGTTGTCATCCTCGACCCATCTGCATGTGCGATTAATCGTGATTGATCACCCTGCCCAAAAATAATGAAGCAATATGAACTATAATTACCCTAATGTAAATAAGAAACTGGGGCAAAGTGCCCATATTCAGGGTGTCTGTTGGGGCCATTACAGCACACAGTTTGTCTGGCATGGGTAATTTTCCACTCTGGGGAATTTAATTGTTTATTTGGAATTGGTTGTATGTGGTACGTGGGTTGTTTGTGCTAGCCCAGCTCTTCCACAGGGGCAGAGGGGCCCATTTCAGGGTGTCTGGTAGGGCGAAAGCAGCAGAAAATTTTTCTGTCAAGGGTCATTTGACACTCTGGGGAATGTACCTGATTATTTGGAATTGGTTTTATGTGGTACCTACAATGCTTGTGCTAACATACATATTTTGGGCTCTTTTGAGGGGTCTGGCAGGTCCTGCACAGTGGTTGGCGTGTCTGTCAGGCATGTATTTGTGATTGGTTTAGCAGTGTGCACAATCTGGACGTGTTTCAGTTTGGTACCTCCAATGTTTATACTAGCCTTATTATAGAGACCGCTTTCAGGGTTCCCAGGGATCACACGCAGCAGGGGGTACCCGGCAGAAATCCATTTCAGTGCATTTCATGCTACTTCAAACATGTACCTATACTCCAATATTGGTACATCGTGCATCTAGAATCAAAGCTCTGGGCTGCTGGTCTAATATACTAGCCCCTCTAGGACTATTGGATAGGTCCTCCTTCGGGCAGGCTGCATCTTTGGCCCAGATTGACTGTCGGTTAGTTAGTCACGTCGATTTATTAGCAGTATTCTAGAAAATGAGCATTTCCCATAGGTGCACAGCATATAATATAGCTGTATATTGACAGTAAGGAAGACTTTCATCCTCACCCATGAGGCATCTTCCGGGGCTCGTTTTTAAGGAAATCCTCTTGGCCGAAACTGCCACCAGTCTGAGAAATTTGTGTGTGATAAGCTGTTGTTTAGTGTACTCTTGGACCACTTTGGTGCTCAAAACATTGGCATGTTGTAGCAAGCTGTTCTGATTGTAATTCACCATGAACTAATGAGTTGTTGGCGTGCATTGCTTTGGTGCTCAAAACACATCACTGACAGATAGCCAGCTTCAATGGCTCAGTTACGATTGGTGGCGAATGTTGCAGCAGGCTCCTCTCTCTCTCTCTCTCTCTCTCTCTCTCTCTCTCTCTCTCTCTCTTTCTCTTTCTCTCTCTCTCTCTGATGCCACGAAAATTCTCGAAACGCCTAATGCGTTTCCTTTATGCTTTTTCTTAGAATTTCGCTCATGGTGCACACCATTGATTCTTCATATACTCCATTACGGTCGCATTTATTATTAAAACACTTATCTATTGCGTTTACTTTATACTAGCAATGTCAGACCTTCATCATTTCAACCATTAGTCGATGCAATAAGTAAGTTTTCATAAACTGTTAAACAAAAAAATCGCTAAATTAGAATAGCTATGAAGCTCAGAAGTTCAATGTGCTCAGCACGTGGTGGGGCTGGTATCTTTATGGGGCGGTGAGAGCCGTTAGCCAGTGGAATATTGACCTTAACAGCGTGGCTGTCGGCTGCCAAGGTTGTAAGCATTATATAGGCACTAGTATATATCTCATATCACAATGTGCAGGATGTAGTGTCTGCTGGAGACATACACAGCTTCTCACTAGGAATGTCAATCCACATAATGTATATCCACAATCTTGTTCTCCCAGACCATTAAGAATGTCTTAACACATGATGTATCTCAAACAATCTCTTTTTAGTCCAGACAACCAAGATTTTCATGACATATTCAAACACGTGGGGAAACCAGCTCTAGTCGGTTAGCCCATATGAATGGAAATTTACCAGACACTATATCACACACACACACACACACACACATCCTCTCCGAGCTGTATATAATGTTGAAGAGATTCCCTTCAAGTCAAGAGGGAGAGAACCCAAGAATATGATCCAGGGCGGAAGGCAGGAAGTAGGGTCAGCTAGGAAGTTTTGTCATCATGCTATGTTATGTTGTCAATCACACTTCGATATAACTGTGTATAATAAACTCCATAAACCAAGAGTGCTCTGTAACTCACCTAGCCAATGATACACAAACAGAGAGAGAGAGAGAGAGAGAGAGAGAGAGAGAGAGAGAGAGAGAGAGAGAGACCTACTTTTTCCCTCTGGTCGATGACCCACCAATCTACTATGCAGCTGCAAGTTTGAGCCATATGATGCCTCATGACAATCTACAACAACTCCCTATCTCTCTCTGTCTCCCTACAGCGACGCTCATCGATATTGGCAGGAGCGGTGAACAATGGTTAAATACGATAAACTATGCTCATCAATATTGGCAGTAGCATTGAACAATGGTAAACTATGATAAACTACGTTGATCAATATTGGTGGCGGCGGTGGGATGAACTACAATCAAACCACGTCTAACGAGTTTATGCACAGCAGATGACTCTCCTGAACCACTATAATGGTAAACAACAGCGGTAAACGAAGCCGATTAACGTCTCGATCAACAATCAACGAAGATTTTACAGTCAAAACAATGTATGACTTCTCTACAAGCAACAATCATGAATCAAACAACAAGCAAATAAAGTAAAAAACAGAAAGTGAGAAACGACAAGCAGCATCACGCCTGTTGATGCCAGGCAGTAGATATGTGTTGAATAAGGGGTGGAGAAAAACTGAAAGTGAACATTGTTTAAAGTGCTGTATGTTTGCATGTGACTTTTTTTGGCACATCTGGAGGCGTGTGGTATACTGGGTGGAAAATGACTGTGGGAGCAGCTGCAGTCTCTCTCTCTCTCTCTCTCTCTCTCTCTCTCTCTCTCTCGCCTGCTCACAGTTGCAACGACAAAAATATGTAATATATATATATATATATATATATATATATATATATATATATATATATATATATATATATATATATATATATATATATCCCATCTTTCCTGTCACTTCATATTGCTTTTCTTTCCCTTGCAGGTGGCTTTACATCGAGTGACAAGCCAAATGGTTTCATGTAAGCCAAGAAACCATTTACAACGCTGGGTGGTAACCATATAACCAAACCATACGTGCTCCCTACGTGTCAACAAGTGGGTTCGTGGAGGGTTAGTGCCCCTCCCCGTAAAACAAATAACTCAAAGTGAAATGACCACCCCTTACGGGATTTTGGCATCTGGCAACAGATGTATATATATATATATATATATATATATATATATATATATATATATATATATATATATCATTTCCTGTGGCACCCTCGGGGATGCATAGAGCCTCGATGAACTCACACCACCACATCCTATCTTGTGCTAACTCCTCAAGATCTCCCCAACACTCATCTCCAGCTTCCCGTCTCATTGTCCTCACCCACGTCTCTTTTGGCCTTCCTCTACCTCTCCTACCAAGTGCCACCCACCCTGGTGTACCTCGTACTATTCCCTGTCTCCTATACACATGTCCTAGCCACTTCCATCGTGAAAACCTAACATATTCATCGACCGGCTGCACTCCCGTTATTTCTCTAATTCTACTATTTGGTATCCTTTCCCACCACTTAACTCCTAATATTCTTCTAAGTGCTTTTCTTTCAAACACCAAGAATTTATTTTCCATAGTCACTGTGCTGTACCAAGACTCGTGTCCATAAATTAAGATACTCCTAACCATTACCTTATAAAGTTTGATTTTTGTATGCACAGAAAAATTTTTATTATTCCAAATTTTTTTAAGCATTCCCATTGCCTGATTAGCCTTCTTTAACCTTTCCTCGAATTCAAAGTTCAAAGAACCATCCTTGGCTAAATAAGTACCTAAATATTTAAACCTATCAACTTGCTTTACAACCATACCTCCAATTACACATTCCTGCGCATTTTCCATATTCATATTGATTATTTCAGTTTTTCCACAATTAATAACCAAACCCACCTTGCGACCTTCACTCACCAAACAGTCCAACACTCTCTGCATCTCTTCTGGCCCATCACAAATCAAAACTATATCATCTGCATAATCTAAATCCAAAAGTTTCTTGTTCTCTCCCCAAAGTATACCTGCACCGGTTTCTGTTTACACCCTGCCTAGGCAAACTCTTTCGCCTTTGTCTGTCAACTTGTACCTTTCCTTCTTGCTGGAAGTTTGCTCTCATTCAGCCAGTCCCAAAGAAGGGTGACCACTCCCAACCCTCCAACTATCGTCCAGTTGCTTTAACGTCCTGTATTTCAAAAGTTTTCGAGTCAATTCTTAATAGAAAAATTTTAAGGCATCTTTCCTATCACAACCTTCTTTCCGATCGTCAGTATGGGTTCCGTCAGGGACGCTCCACTGGCGATCTTCTCACCTACCTTTCAGACTCCTGGTCATCCTCCTTTCGGGACTTTGGCGAAAGCTTTGCCATTGCACTTGACATCTCAAAGGCTTTCGATCGAGTCTGGCATAAATCTTTAATTTCCAAAATGCCCTCCTACGGTTTCTATCCTTCTATCTGTGCCTTCATCGCTAGCTTCCTTTCTGGTCGTTCTATAGCCGCTGTTGTAGACGGCCATCGTTCTTCTCCTAGATCTATCAACAGTGGTGTTCCTCAGGGCTCTGTCCTATCACCAACTCTCTTCCTTTTATTCATCAATGATCTTCTAAGCTGTACATCTAACCCTATCCACTCATACGCTGACGACTCCACCCTTCACCTTTCCATTCGGTTCCCGCAGCGCCCATCTCAACAGTTACTTCAACAAGCAAGGGATGAGGCTGTGGCACACCTAATGTCTGATATGGCTCGTATCTCTGACTGGGGTAAAAATAATATGGTTGTCTTTAATGCATCTAAGACTCAGTTCTTACACCTATCAACCCGACAAAATCTTCCACAGGTATACCCACTAATGTTTAATAATATTCAGCTTAATCCTGCATCATCCTTGAACATGCTTGGGGTTTCATTTACTCGGGACTTATCTTGGAAAGATCATATTACATCTCTTGTAAAATCTGCTTCCAAGAGATTGGGTGTGCTAAGCCGACTCCGCTCTTTCTTTACCCCTGCACAATTGTTGACTCTATACAGGGGTTTTATCCGCCCCTGTGTGGAGTACAACTCTCATGTGTGGGGAGGCTCCCCACATACAGCTCTTCTCAATAGGGTGGAGTCAAAGGCTTTTCGTCTCATTAACTCTCCTCCTCTTACTGACTCCCTTCAACCTCTGTCTCTTCGCCGCACTGTTGCATCTTTATCTCTTTTCTATCGCTACTTTAATGATCACTGCTCCTCTGAACTGTCTGCTTGCATTCCTCCACCTCTACGACGGGCGCGTATCACCCGTCTGGCAGCAAACTCTCATCCTTTTTCTGTCCAACTCTCTAATGCAAGAGTTAACCGTTACTCCCAGTCTTTCATTTATGCAACAGGTCAGCTCTGGAACTGTCTCCCTCTGTCTGTATTTCCTGCTGCCTATGATCTCCAGTCTTTCAAACGCAGTGTGTCCAGGCATCTCAAAATGATTGGATCTTGAATTTGGCTCTCTATTGTATTTTGTTTTTCTCTTGGAGGGAACTGTTACTGCGGGCTCATGGCCTTTGGTTCCTTGTTCCTCGCATTAAAAAAAAAAAAAAAAAAAATCTATGACCAATATAAATAGTAAAGGCGATAGAACACCACCTTGAATTACTCCGGACTTGACTTCAAACGAATCACTCAGACAACCATCAACCATCACTTTACAATATGTGTCCTCATGCATGTTCATAATGACCCTCACAAACTCCACTGGTATTCCATAATGTCTCATGATCTTCCCCATAGTCTCTCTCGAAACACTATCAAAAGCCTTTTCAAAATCAACAAAACAAAGACTTAACGGTACTCTCATTTCATTAACTTGCTGCATCAAATGCCTAACTATAAAGATCTGATCATTGCAACCACGTCCCTTTCTAAAACCAGCCTGTTCATCCCTCAGAATACCCTCAACCACCGGCTCCAACCTATTTAACAAAACTCTACTGAAAACTTTCTAAGCTATCGGTGACAAAGAGATTCCCCTCCATTTACCACATTCACTCAGGTCTCCCTTCTTCGGAACTTTAACAATTACACCATTCTTCATATCATCATCATCTTCAGCCATTGCAAGACCACCGCTGAACAAAGGCCTCTCCCAACCTTATCTAAAAATTCCTTGCCTTAACCAATCTCTTCCACGTTTTGCCTGCAAACTTCTCTATCTCATCTCTCCTCCTCCTGTCTAACCCTTTTCTGCGATGTTTACAATCTCTTTGAGACCAGGCAGCCAGTCTCTTGTTCCATCAGTTACCCTATATACCGGTACTTCCTACATGACCTACCCACCTTCATATCCGTTCTTACAGTATATAACTTCCAATATATCTTTGATTTTATTCTGCTTTCTCACCCAAGTTGATCTTTTCATCTCTTAAAGATATTTCAAACATTGGCCTTTCCATTCCTGTCTGACAACAAATTAGTTGATTTTCCACCAGTTTTGTCAGTTGTCCAGGTCTCAACCATACGTCGTAGCTGAAATTATACATTAGTTATATACTTTTCGTTTCATACAAATTTTACACACACACACACACACACACACACAAATATATGGATGAAAAGATGCCTAACTCAAGAGCAACTTCGATTACTAAAAGAGAAGAGGGAGGAGGCAAGAACAAAGAATGAGGGAAGATCAGAGGAAGAGAAGAACACATTTTTTTACAAAGTAATTGGATTGCAGGTTCGAAAGTGGTACATAAACAGGAGGGAGTAAAAAAGCAAAAGATAGTAGATCCAAGTCATGACAAGTATGTAAACAAGATGATTAAGTTGCCGTACTCTAATGTAGATGGAATGGTATCTAAATTACTAGAGATGAATGATTATATCAAAGAAATGGAACCACATATTGTTTGCCTATCTGAAACAAAACTAACACCAATTATATCAAACGATACACTAAGCCGAGAGGAATACAATGTATGGAGAAGAGATTGGAACTTAAAAAAAGGAGGAGGAGTTATAATATTAACAAAGAAAAATTAGCAAGTCAAGGAAATAGAACTAGATGTACCCTCACAGGTAGAAGTGATTGCAGTAGTGATTAGTACGTATGAAGGGAAAGTAATTGTGGCAAATTAATACATGCCACCCAGATCAAACATTTGGGAAAAAGGCGAATATGAAGACCCGGCAGAGAAAATAATTAAAAGTTTAAGAGCATTACTACATAGAATAGAGGAGAAATCTGAAAGAATTATACTACCTGGAGATTTCAATACAAATATATATTGGAATACCCTAGATATAAAAAGCCAGGAAAGCTGTTGGGACCAAAAGCTTCTGGACCTTATCTAGGAGTTTTTCCTAACACAACACATAAAAGAAAGTACCAGAGAAAGAGGACTTGACATACCATCAGTACTAGATCTTATATTTACTAGGCAAGAAATTGATATTGACAGTATAAGGTATCACCCTCCATTCGGCAAAAGTGACCACGCAGTACTAAATTACAACTTCAGGATTACATATGACGTAGTTAATAGTAATGAAAATTACAAAAAGAGCCTTAACTACAAAAAGGGCAACTATCCTGACCTAAAGAAATTCTTCTTAGAAACAGATTGGAAAAAAGAGCTTAGAAGATAAGATTTAAATGTTATATAAAGAAAATTCTGTGAACTTTATGAAATACGAGTCCAGAAGTACATCCCACAGCACAAAGAACAGAGAAGAAAATAAAGAAATGGTTTATTACAGAATGTAAAATATCAAAAGAAAAAAGAGGTTTGTTGTGGAACAGATACAGAAGACACAATAGTGAAAGGACATATAACAACTATAAACAGGCAAGAAACGATTATACAAGAATAAGGAGGGAAGCCCAAAAACAGTTTGAGGAGGACACCGTAAATAAAAGTAGTGATCAATCGAAGCTACTTTACAGCTACATCCGAAGCAACACCAAATGAAAAGATAAAATACAGTCCATTACAGATGAGGGGATCACCTACACACAAGAGAAGGATATTTATTTTGTGAAGTACTAAATAATTTCCAACCAGTTTTTACAGAAGAAAATAATTTTGAAAGGGATTATATGGAACACGAATGCCCACACATACTACCAGATATACAAATATCAGAAAAAGAAATACGGGAGAACTTAAGTAAATTAGAGAAAGGAAAAGGAAATGGTCCTGACGAAATTTCATGATGGGTGCTACATGAATGTGCAAAGGAGTTAAGTAAACCATTATCTTTAATTTTTAAGGAATCCTTGGGACAAGGTAAACTACCTGATATTTGGAAGAAAACAAACATTGTTCCGTTATTCAAGAAAGGGAACAGACAAAATCCAATCAACTACCGACCAGTATCAGTTGTAAGCAAGGTAGCATATTAGAAAAGCTGATAAGAAAAGTTTGGGTAAATCTTCTAGAAGAACACAGTATGATAACTGAAAGACAGTTTGGTTTCAGAAAGGAAAAATCATGTGTTACTAATTTGTTGAGCTACTATGATAGAGTAACAGACACATTACAGAACAGAGCAGGATGGGTGGACAGTATCTACTTAGATTTCAAGAAAGCATTTGACAGAGTTCTGCACCAAAGACTTTTATGGAAACTGTACCATCAAGGAGGAATCCGAGGCAAACTGTATTGTTGGATGCAGGATTTTCTCAAAAACAAAAAAGAGAAATGAGAACAGTACTAAGGGGAAAACACTCATCATGGAGGGAAGTGACTAGCGGAGTTCCACAGGGCTCAGTGCTGGCACCAATTATGTTTTTAGTGTATATAAATGATAGAGATAGTAACACTGGAAATGAAAGCTATCTAAATATGCTTGCCGATGATGCAAAAATACAAAGCAGAATTATTAACACAGACTTTTGTAAAGAGCTACAAGAAGAATTAAATATACTTCATGAATGGAGCAATACATGGCAAATGGAATTCAATATGGACAAGTGTCATGTAATCAAGTTTGGTAAAGGTGGAAAAAGACCTGATTGGGATTATATGTTAGGAAGTAAAACCCTTCACACATCAGAGAAAGATGTTTCATTTACGTGATTGTTTGTTATTAAATTTTATCTCAGTTTGTAAGCTATATAATTTAGAGTGTTATGGAGTGTACGAAAGCTCTTGCCTGTTTTGAATGTCATGAATTTGGTAACTGTAGGTGCTAGAGCATACTAGAAGCTTTGAGAATAATGTAAGGCTTAAAAAAGGATGGAGAAGTGGCTTGAACAGTTTCAGATTTCAGTTCAATTTGAATGTAGTTCAGTGAAGATTATAAAACTCCAGAACTTGTGAAAACAGTGGAGTTGTCAAGCATAAATTGTAATTATTTGGAAAATAAGAACAGTGAACTTAAGAACCCAATGTTTACTTACAACGCCTGAGCCGATCTTGTGTGCTGTACACCGAAAGGGCTGACCACTGGAAGAACAACTCACTAGGCAATGTCCTTCCTATATTATACTACTGCTGCTAGAGCCTGTGGCAGCGTGGGACGGGAATGTAACAGTGGTGTCAGGAGTGTGGATCATTTGAAAGCGTGCAGTGAGACAAACCTTTGACATTGAGGCAGAAAATGTACAGACAAGAGGCCAAGCTAGACAAGTAGAGGCACCACTGGCTGCAATTATGAAGCTACTACAAGCCAAAAAATACAATTGCTATGACAGAATAAAGTACAGAAAGAACTCAAAGAATAATTACAGGCAAAAAGTGTACAACTACAGACACAGAATGAAGGATAGAAAGAACTCAAAGGACAGTTACAGGCACAAAATGAAGAAATCAAAGAACAAATGCAAGCATAGAGTGAACAGCTAGATGCACAAAGTGAAGAACAGAAAGAACAATATGAATAGGATCAAGAGGCATTAGATGCACAAAGTGAAGAACAGAAAGAACAATATGAATAGGATCAAGAGGCATTACAGGGGCAACAACGGGAATTACAACTGAGAATGCAAGGACAGCTGGATGCTTTCATGGGGGAAATGAAGGAAGACCAACAACAGTTGAAGGGGGAAGTATACGCTGAGCTATGGCAGCAGAAGTATGAGGTAAGCAATAATGAGATGGAGTGCAAACAGCATGTAGACGACTAGTTCAGACAATTAGTTAGGGAATTGTGATGGAGTGTAGACAGACTTTAGATAACCAGTGGAAGCATGTAGTCAACCATATGAAGATAATTAGCCCCTAAAAACCTGGATTCTTTTGACCGTACCAGCGTGAAAATCTGCATGTGGAGCCGATTTTTCAGCTTATACAGAAGTAAAAATTGTTATGTCCGAGGGTTAGAGCTTGAATTTACACACCTTATTTCGCAAACTAGAGCATTCTAGACCAATGGTTACTGAGCTATAGCCTGTCAAAGATCATCAGAAACTGACACTGGCAACCTTGCATATAGGGAGAGAAAAGAATATTGCACCAACACTATCTTTGGTATTATAAAATGAAAAATCTTGATTTTACACACCAGAAAATGAATTTATCATTCTCATATGTCGAATGTTTATCACATACCCACAGCAAAAAAGTAGCTGGAGGTGGAGAGAGCATGAAGAGGTGGAGGGAGTATGAGGGAGGATGGTGGGGGAGTGTAGCATGGAAAAATCAGCTTTATAGAGTTGATAGGAGGAGCTGTGAGTCCAGTCACAAGCGAGGCAGGGGGACAGGGAACAAAAGTTTGGGATAGAGGTAGGTGGTGAGTAGGCGTTGGGGGAATCATCCCCCCCCCCCATCATGGTTAGGGGCCTGGATCCTCCCCCTTCCCTACTCAGGACTTAGTTCTCATTGTTTGCATCGATATACGTCATAATCGGGCCGAAGCCTAGTGTCCTCAGTTTTTTACAAAGGCTCCTCTATCAATCCTATTAGGCATCAAGCGAAATTCTGGAAAAGGATCGATCACTCCTATTAGTACTTTAGGGGTTAGTGAGAAAATTGAGGCTGTAGAGAAATATTGGACTACTGAGCCTAAGTGTACAAGGAGCATATGAAAAGAATGGACAGTGTATGGTGAATCTTGACAGATCCCAAGCATCTAATGCTAGCATTACAGGGCTGAATAATCAGAATGCAGAAGTTTTAAGTCCTGGACTTGATTATTATGCCCCAATTTTTAGGTCCCAAACCAGTGAAGTGCATGACTATAATGGGAGTACAATTAAAAAAGAAACCTCAGGAATTTGATGGCAGAGCATCTTGGGAAGCTTATTATGCTCAGTTTGAGTTACTTGCTGATTAGATTGGTAGAGATGATAGGCAGAGGGCAGTGCAGCTTGCTACTAGCCTCAGGAGTGCAGCAATGGAAAATCTGGGCCAGATGTCAGTAGAGGAGAGGAACAGTTATCAGTAGTTAGTAGAAGTAATCGAGTGCAGGTATAGGACCATGTACCAGACTAAGGTTTACAGAGGAAGATTCCGGACTCGTGCACTGGCTCAAGGCAAATCCCTCCGGCAGCCTGCTCATAACCTGCAGAGTATGGCATACAAGGCATACCCTACAGCAGCACCTAACCTCTTGGCTATTCTTCTGAGGGACCAGTTCATTGATGCTCTTAATAGTGCCGAGTTCAAAGTGCAAGAGAAGCAGGCACAACCCAGAAGCATGCAAGAAGCACTGGCCGGGGCTCTAGAATTTGAGTCCTACGTCAGGTCCAGTATATCCACTTTTCAGGCACATTGTAGTGCAGATTATGAGATAAGGAAGGGCCAGGTACATGAAGTGGAAGAATTTGAAGGAAGTTGCTGGTATTGTGAAAAGCCAGGACATAGGAAATAGGACTGCTACAAATGGAAGAGGGAACAGAAGAAGACTAGAGGAGGCTGTTCATTCTGTGGGAAGGCAGGACACAAGAAAGACGATTGTTACAAACAGAAGAAGGAGCAAAAACAGAGCAGTGAAATGAAATCTACAACTGTAACAAAATTGCGTTGGACATGTAGTGATGTGGGATACTTCCGTTCTGAGTGCCCAAAGATGAAAATGAGGGATAAGGAGAAGGCTGCAGAAGACCAGAAAGATGCAGAAAACTACTGGGGGTTGGTGTTAAGGGGCAACCCCCAGCCAGCTTTTCCCAAGTAGCCCCACTGCCGAGAAAATGCAAGAGAACTGCAATCGACAGTGTGTGAGTAGATAGAAGAATAGATTCAGTCTCAGAGCAGACTTTTGTGAGGTCTGACGTGTTACATCATCAGGATATGCCTGAGTCATCAGACCAATTGTGTGGCGCAACTGGACACTGCACAGAACTGAGGGGACCCTTGGATGTCTGGACTGAAGTGGCAGGGAAAGAGGCCACACTTTCAGTCTAAGTAGCCAAAATAGAGGATCCTTTCCTTCTTGGTATGGACTACCTGATGTCCATTGGAGGTGAGCTGGACTTCTGTTCCATGAAACTGGAGGTCCGAGGATATTCAGTTCCTGTCATGGCAGTGAAATGTACCGGTTCTGGTGGTGAGGTCAGGGCTCTCTGCATTACAGTGATACCCCCAAGATCAGTACTATTGCTCCAGTTCAAGGTGAGTGGCTCTATTGACAGCTGTCTAGGGATGATGGAGCTTGATGTACTGAGCAAAACAAAGACTGGAGTGATGGTGGGGAGAACTTTGGTGGAAACAGGTGCAAGTGAAGTGCCGGTTGTGGTGGCCAGTTTCTCCTGAAAGCCAAAGAAGATCAACAGTGAAGAAATTGTGGGACTGTGCCAGGTGGTGGACCCTGAGTAGCATTGGAGGAAGGCCTGTAAAAGAAGTGTAATATAAGAAGTTGGGTATCTGCCAGACCACTTACAGGACCTATATTCAATGAGTTGCCAATGCCTGGATGACTCAGAAGTGCTGAAGTTGAGGGAGCTGCTAATGTCTTTTCCACCGGAGACCTAGACCTGATCTGGTGGAACATTGTATAGACACTGTGGATCACCGCCCGATTAAACAACCAGAACAGAGGATGGCACCAGCCAAACTGCAACAAATGGAGAAGGTGATGGAGAATCTCCAAAGTCAAGGAATGATAGAAAAGTCCAGCAGTCCTTGGGCATCAGCAGTGGTTCTGGTAAGGAAAAGGATGACTCAGTAAGGTGCTGTAGAGATTATCAAGCCCTGAATGAAGTGACAGTGGAATATGTATACCCCTTGCCAAGAATTAATGACACCCTGGATGCTCTGTCAGGTGCCAAGTAGTTCTCCATGCTAGACATGAAAGCACAGTAAAATCAGTTAAAGGCTGCAGAGAAGGACAAGGAGAAAACAGCCTTTTCATATGGGTGGGATTTATGGCAGTTTAAAGTGATGCATTTGGCCCATGGAATGCCCCAGCTACTTTTGAGCGTCTTATGGATCGTGTACTGGAAAGTCTGCACTGGCAGACAGCTCTCAGCTCTCTAGACGATGTAATTGTGTTTGGATGGACTTTTGACCAGGAATTGCAGAGGGTGTCAGAGGTGCTACAACAGGATCTGAGCAGTGCACCTCAAGTTGAACCCCAAGATGTGCTACTTGTTCAAGAAGGAAATGAAGTACCTGGGACACATTGTAGGCGAGGGTGGCATCCGTACTAATTCAGAGAAGGTACCAGCTTTGGAAAACTGCTTGGTTCCAGTTTTTGTGAAGGAGCTACAGAGTTTCCTGGGCTTCTATACTTAAATCGGCATTTTGTCAAGGACTTTACGATAGCTGCACCTCACAACAAGTTGTTGAGGAAGAGGCAGAAGTTTGTGTGGACATCAGTGACTAAGAAAGCCTTTGATGAACTCAAGCATGCGTTGGCAAGCTCTCTAGTGTTGCCATACTCAGATCAGAATAAGCCATTTATCCTGGACTATAATGTTAGGGACCATGGTATTGGTGGAGTCCTGTCACAGAAAAAGGAAGAAAAAGAGTATATAGTGGCATATTTCAGCAGGAAGCACAGCCCACTGGAACGGAACTACTGCATGACCCATAAGGAGCTCTTGGCAGCGATGAAGAGCCTTGATTTCTTCCATCCCTACTTGTATGGGTCCTACTCCATCACCAGGACAGACCATGCAGCATTCAAGTAACTGAAGATGTTGAAGAAACCAGCTGCCTTGGAAAGCTGGACCAGCACAACTATGAGGTGCAGCACTGTCCTGGTTGGGTACATGGAATGCTGACAGCCTGGACCGTCAGTCTTGTGGCCCATAATGCCAAGAGTGTAGTAAAAAAGAAGATCGTAGCAAGAAATGTGGCCGCATTGCAATGACAGGGCCAGTGTCAGCTGAAGAAGACCTGATGAAGATGCAGATGGAGGATGCATTTTTAAAACCAGTGCTAGAGTTGCTGCAGCAGAGTATAGTGCGACCATCTTGGGAAGAGGTTTCCAGATTAAGCCCTACAACTAAGAGTTACCTGAGTCAGTGGGACCTTCTTCATTTAAACAACGGACTACTGGAGCATCAGTGGGAGACACCCAATGGCCTCAGCAACTGGTGGCTTTGAAGAAAATGAGGTGTGGGATGCTGGATGAGTCTTATAACCAGATCACTAGTGGGCACCTGAGAGTGAAGAAAACTCTAAACTGGCTGCGACAGAGGTTCTACTGGATTGGTATGGATCAGGATGTTGAAGAGTGGTGTCGAAACTGTGATGTATGTTGTCCCAAGTAGGGACCCGAGAAAAGTGGTTGCACCCCTCTCTAGCTGTACCAAGTGGATGCAATGATGGAAAGAGTTGTGATGGACATCGCTGGACCTTTGCCACTCAGAAAGAGGAAACCGGTAGATTTGTGTCGCCGTGGACTACTTCACAAATTGGCCAGAAGTCTATGCCATCCCCGATCAAGAGGATGTGACTGTGGCTCAGATGTTGGTGGACCAGTTTTCTGTTGTTTTGGGATGTCACAAGGACTACATTTAGACCAAGGTAGAAACTAAGAGTCTGCAGTGTTCCGTGAGGGCTGCAAGTTACTGGGGATCAAGAAGACCAGGACGACTCTACTAAGGTCACAGTCAGATGGGATGGTGGAGGAATTCAACTGGACCCTAGGACAAAAACTGGTCAAGTACCGCATAGAAGTACAAGCAGAATTGGATAAAAAATTACCTGCATTGCTGATGGCATGTCGGTCACATCCCATGAGTCTACCGACTACACCCCAGCAAAACTGATGCTGGGCCACGAGTTATGTTTACCCATTGACTTGTTAATGGGAATACCAACTGCTGAAGAGCTGCCTACAGACACCTCCAGCTATGTGAAGCATCTTCAGGAAAGGCTAACTGAGGAACATAATCAAATGCGAGGAACCCTCAAGTTTTCAGGTCATAATAATGATGCGACAAGGAAACAGACTCGCAATCTAGGCTCACTAAATTTAAGCATGTCAGGTTAGGTTAATTTGGGCTAGAGTAAGATATGAAGTTAATATTAGATTTGACCCACTTCATTTCTTTTCATTTATAAGGGCTCCAACCTGCTTACATGCCTAGACCTTGGTCACCTAATGGCAGATCTCCATGAAGCTCGATCTCTGGCAGCCTCCCTATTCAGTCCCTAATCCATGAGGTCACAAGCTTTGACTTTGTCCCAGGTCTTTTTCCATCTGCCTTTAGCAACCCTACCCCCAAATTTCACATTTCTCATTTTCTGCACCCAATTATCTTCCCCATTCTCTTTACATAGCCGAATCGGTAGAGAGGCGGCCTGCAGTCCTAATGGACCCAGGATCGAATCCCGGCTGGGACAGGGAACAGTTAAAAGATTTGAATTTCTTAAAAGCAGACTTTACTGATCTACCAGAAGACCGAAAAATACCGCCGCTAATACCAGTACACCAGTCCTGCATGAGACAGCCCTAGCATGTATTTAATATGAACTGTGGGTGTTAGCGCCGAAGTGGTGACATGTGGAGGTGTGTAGGAGGACTACTGGGCCTTGGGATAGGCCCTGAAGCCTTTTCCAGTATCAGACACATTAAAATAAAAAAAATCCACCCCTCCTTCTCACAACACCAATACACTCCAGTCCTATCCTTTCTCTCAGCACTTCTATCATAAGTCTAGCCTCTCCCAGCCTTGCAGTCATGGATGTGCTGTACATCCATCTAATCGCTGTCATTTCTGTATGTCTGAGTCTATGGATATCGTCTTCCTTTACTGCCTAGGTCTCACAACCATACAACAATATACTCCTCACACATGCCGCATACAGAAATCCCATAGCATGGAGGATGAGTCCTTTCAATGTCCGGAGAGGCAATGGTTCCCTGAACATCTTCCAACTACTCCTCACGCTTAGCAGCAGAGCTAACTCCAGTCCCACCTCCAGTACATAACATGTCTTCCGTGGAACAAAACTCTTCCACACACTCACGAGAATCACCAGCAAGATCAATCCTTTCATGCCTAAGAACCTCCACATGTTCTCCCTGACACACCACACAAGTGAAATCAGCATTATTTCACAGGCTACCTGTAATACAGCTACATCTGTTATTAACCCACTCATCACAAATATTGCACATGATGAAATAAATTCCCACACCCTTGTGGCAGACCACACGTGGCAACTCTCCCTCCTTTTTGACAGTGCTGCCACCAGCACTAGATACCATCACTTCTGTTTTATCTGCATTTACTCTCAATCCCTTGTGCCCGATACCATCTCTCCGTCTACTAATCTCTCCCCCACCTCCCATTCATTCTCTGCAATCAACATTAAATCATTAACATGCAGTATCTCCCATAGAAATCCATTTCTACTTCAAGCAAGGTACCTTGATAAACAATAAGGGGCTCAAGGCTGACCCTTGATGGACACCAACATTCAGAGAAATCTCATACTCAGATCTCCATTCAGTCTCACCTGGGTACCGGCACCTACATACATAGACATTACGACTATAACCATCCACTCTTTGATCACGGATTTTCTCTTTGGTTATTTCACCGCCTCCCTAGGGACTATGTCAAATGCCTTCACCAAATCAACAAAGTGCAGCTCCCTTTTCTTTCCTACTTGTTTTTCCTAAAGCTGTCGGTCAATGAATATGGCATTAGTGGCTCCTCTCCCTGCCATAAATCCAAACTGTATCTCATCAATATTCACTCATTCCCATATCATACCTTCTAGAACTCTCTCCATTACCTTCATTATCTGGTCCAAGAGATTTATGCTTCTTTACTTCCCTCCTTCCAAGGCATCTCCCTTCCCCTCTTGCACAATTTCAGTCATACTCTTCAGCTAGTCATATGAAACAACACACTCATGTATAATCATATTTATCAAATCCATAACTAAGCCCATTCCTACATCTCCTGAGGCATTCAGCATTTCAGCAGTCGAACCACACACACATCTGCCACTTTCCCCAGTTGTATCCTGTTAATTGCTTTGCTCACAGTAGCAGCATCAATCAAAGGCCAGGGGCCAAACACTAGACCTGCTGACACCAAACCCTCCCTATTCCAGTCAAACTCCTAATTCAGCAACATGTTATAATTTTCTTTCTTTAACCCCCATCCACCAGGTAACACATATACACATAACAATTGGGCTGCTAAGGCGCCGCCGGGTAGCAGCTATACATGCAAGTGTCTTCCCACCGCTGTTTGAACCAGCTGCCATTTCATCTCGCCACTAAAGGGCAGGGAGGGAGTCCCTCTTTACCACACAGGCGAAAGGCAGTCTGTCCCTTGCCTTTGTCAGGTATACAGTGATTTCTTCAGGTTCCTTTTTGTCTGATTCCATCTGCACCGCCTGTAGCCAATTGCATCATCCACTCCTGCCAAAGAGACTAGAAATGGGCTCAGTGACAGTGCCATTAGGCATATCTTGGAGGCAACAGTGATTAGTTTATCTAGACAAACCCATAGTTATTGCCGCGGGGAGATGCACAAACACGTCCTGTTCTCATACTGCTCTCGCGGCGAAAATTAGTTATATTCCGCACATCATTGCTCATCAGCACAACGACCTAGAGACCTGGGGATACTTTCATTAGCAAGAGGAAAAGTTATCGATTAAATTGGTTATTAATTTGTTTCCCTAAGTGCTATAGTTTCCGAGATATTACGGTTTGTAAACAAGCAATTTTCTGCGGTTTCCCCAAAATTGCCTGTAGTGAGGTGACGACTGTGTGAATTATTGACCTGCATGTGGGGGTTAATATTTTCATTGTCTAACACTACCTTTCCTTCATCATTCATCACACGCTGCTCACCAATGATTTCCCTGTTTTCCCTCTCCATCTGATTTGCCACCTTAAATATCATATTCTTCCTTTCAACGGTATTTAGGTTATCCAGTAAAAGTCCCTGAAACTCAGATTTTGCAGTGTATACCTCTTTTCTACAACCTAATTAGATTATTTGTGTTATGTGAACAATAGCTACCGGTAATGGGTTCTTCACTTCACTGGGAGCTCTGTAGGTATATCTCCTGTCTTTTTGTTCTCCAGTTTCCCTATGGATCACACTCCCGCGATATGATAGGGAAATCTAAGGAAGTCTGCTTGTGTTGACGCTGAACAGTCTGGGTGGAACAGCTGCAGCATCCACTCGGGTATCAAACATCCTCATTTCCCTGTACCTCGCCGTGGGAAGGACGTTGATCCTACCTGGATGAGGTGCTGTCTGCCACAAGAGAGTACCAGATCCCTACATGGTGTATGCACTGCACCGAATCTGTATGGTGGCTTCACCGAAACATTTGCTTACCTGTGGTCGACGGGTCTGATCAGCCACACAGAGAGGGTTTAAACAACAATTTCTACCGGAAATCTGGCTCCGATGATGATGATGATGATGATGATAATGATGGTGACGATGATGGTTTCCTTCCCATGACCCACCACATTGTCTACTGCCTTCCGTGCTACCTTCTGGTTTTTCGTCCACTTTTTTGGCTGGACTTGTTAGCGTCCTTGAGGTGGCAAAGTGTTATTATTGTGACGGGATTGCTAGGAGAAGTAGGAGACTTTAAGTCTGGGTAAGGTTAGGTTTGGATTAGTTAGTTTAATTTATGTTAGGCTGGAGTCGTTATGGTTTGTATAGGTTGGGTTGATTAGGTGAGGGTCGGGTAGGTTTGGGTCAGTAAGATTAGGCTGGAAGAGTTAGGCTGGTTTAATTAGGTTGGTTACTTTAGGAGTCTAGGGTCTGGTAGGGTATGTTAGATTGGTTTAGTATGGCGATATTAGTTTATGATATGGCTAAGTTATGTTTATGGTTATGTTAGGCTAGTTTTGGTTAGCTTACAGATCTGTATGGACAAAAAGCTTCGTAATATTACAGGCATACAGATGTATTCTGGATAATACTGCACTTTAACATTTTCTTGTACTAAGCTGTATTAATATCGACGCAGTGTTCATTAGTAATCAGCAGGAGCTCAGTAAGGTGTTCTGTTCTGAATATGTTGCTAAGGAAGAGGCTCTAAGAAAGCTCCAAGCAAATCAGAATACGTCCCGGAATTAGGCCATACAGTAGTTGGTGAAACGAAGATGGAGAGATGAATTAACCTCTTGAATCCGATGTACATGCGAGTATTGCTGTTTCCAGACGATCTTATTCAGTTTAGGACTTTTCAGACTGGAAGGATTTAATAATGCCAACATTAACTGATTTCTTAGGCGGGTGTTTTCCTATGTTTGAATAAGATATTTTGGTAGCAGCAAAACTTTATTACAAAGGTTAATCATTTGTGCGGGAAATTCCTACATTGCGTTTTATTTCGGTTAACGCCAGCATTTTTTAATAAGCCTAAGAGAAACCCACAACATCAAATGTGCTCGACACTTTTTTTTTTTTTTTTGTATGTGACCGACTCTGGGCATAGGCTTCACAGCCTGCTTTCAAGGCCCAGTAGTCCTCCTACGTACCGCACACCTCTACATGTCACCACTTTGGCGCTAACACCCACCGTCCATACTGAATACATGCTAGGGCTGTCTCATACAGTACTGGTGTATTGGTATTAGCTGGGGTATTATACGACATGTCGGCGGGCCTTCTGGTAGATCAGTAAAGTCTGATTTTATGAAATTCAAATCCTTAAACTGTTCCCTGCCTCAGCAGGATTTGAACCTGGGCCCGTCAGGACTGCAAGCCAACTCTCTACCGATTGGGCGGTGCTCGAAACTATCACAAATATTGTTTTCAGCAGCCTTTAAGACGTTCGCATTTTATTTTACTTTACGATAGATGATTTTATTCTCGTCACAGAAATTCAATGTTTACAAAACATCAATTTCGTGAACGTGGTTAATAAACGTCATATGTAACCGCTCCCGTTCGAAGTCTCTCCGAAGTTGTTTAAAATCGACTTAACGTTTTATATTCTTCTCTTCATTCGTTAGCTGGCTGCCGTCGAGGGGAAGTGGTGCCTGAGGTATGACTAGCAAAATGATGAAAATGATGATGATTATCATGATGATCACAACGACGACAGCGAGGGTCTCTCTAATGGTTACGACTTCCAGGTAAACACTAATATTCATTCTGCTCATCACCAATTTTCATGATAAAGATGAAAGTCAAGATAGCGACGGCAGTGGTTACAATGATGAATGTGAAGAAAATAAAGCAAGTAAACATGATGTTGCCACTGAGAGAATTGGACGATGATGACGATGATGATGTGATGATGACGATGAAAGCGATGATGATGGGATGATGACGATGAAAGCGATGATGATGATGATGATGATAATGATGATGATGAGTTCCTCCAGTGGATCCTCAAAGCTCCTTAAACATTTACATATTCATCGTGACTGCCACTAATTTCAGGTCATTAGCACTGACAGATTTTTACACTGTGAGAGGATCACCACCACCTGCAACCAAAAATAAAAGGGAGAAGAGAGATGAGGGAGATGAAAAGGAAAGGAGGAAAGGATAAGAGAGAGAGAGAGAGAAATTGAATGAATGAAGAAGCTAGTGCCAGGCAGCCACGGCCACTTGGTACTAAGGCAGAAAACATATAAGACGATCAGGTCTGGTAGGTGTTATCAAGGGAAAGAGATCAAACAGAGGGAAGCAAACGAGTACACTATAAAAATGACACAAGATGAGTAACAGAAAAGAAGCAGGATTCATCAAGGAGATACAGTAGGACAGTGACAGCGAGCGACCTAAATCATGAAGGAAAGGGAACGCACGACTACATTGAACAGAGTATTGAGGACAGCATACTAGAAGATGCGCTACAGTAAGTCGAACATGATTAAATGAGCAAAGAGGACGTGCCTCACCTGACATCAAATGACCATGTGTAACACGGGTATGTCCCAAACGCAAGCGCGCTAATGCAGTCTCCCACCGTCTGCTGGGGGATATCGTACAGGACGCCGCCTACCGGGCCAGAAGATCTACCTGCTCGTTTCCAGCAATACCAACAGGACTCAGGACCCAACAAAAGATGACTAGGTGGCAATCCTGTACATCCACTCCTAGATTTCAGGGACCAATGGGTTGGCTGCGGGAATGGTCTTTAGGGAAGAAAGGGCACTAAGGGAGTCCGTGAAAACAACAAAAGATGATATTGGTTAAGGAAAAATATATTGAACAACAACCAAAAAGGCATACAATTCTGCAGTGAAGACACTGGCAGCATCAAGGAGACGTGACTGCCATGAACTGTCGGGAAATGAACACGGCAAAAACTAGTGCCAGTGGATGATTTTAAACCATCGGTATAGATGGGAGCAGCCGACGAATTACAAGACATATGACTAGAGGAATATATTAGGAGGTGGAGGACTTAGTGATAGGATGGACAGATGAACACATATTAGGGGGAATCCACGGAGGGAACGTACAAGGACGGGTTGGAAGTACCTGAGGAGAAGGAAGAGGCAATGAGTGGGACAAACTAACTGCCCTATTAGAAAAAGATGGAAATGATGGAAGGGATGTAGGAAGGAAACCAGACGAGGAATGTTGATGAAGCCTGTAATATCAACGAAAGGTCAATTCATCACTACACTGCAACAAAGAGGGCAATCCAGGTTCAGTATACAGGCACTGAACTGGAGTGGAATGGAATGTTCCTAAAGCAAGACGAAGCCCCTCGTGATGAACAGTATCCAACCTGCGAAGAATAGTACTGGATGCAGAGGCATAAACTGTACAACCATAATTAACAGAAGAGAAAACCACAGGAACATGTACGCGTAGGAGAAGAGAACGGCCAGGGCCCCAATTGCGATGATTCAAGGTTCATAGAAGTTGAAGCCTCTGAATAGCAGACATCTTTAGGATAGCAGTATGTGAAGACTAAGTCAGCCTTAAGTCAAAAGACAGACCCAAAAATATAGTTGTAGCATGGTAGGTAACAAGAGGCATAGAGATAAAAAGGCGGCCGTGGGATATTAAACCGTCTAAACAAACATCGTGGCACATTATTTAGCTGGCGAAAAACGAAGTCCATGAGAAGTCATCCAAGGGGACACAGCAATTCTTTCTAACTGCATGTAACAATGGAGACGAAAAGCAACAGCATCAGCTAGATAAACTGCAAAGCCATCAACATATAAGGCGGCACGAATCCCCAAATAGAGAGAGAGGAGAAAATACCAATGCTCGTTATGAGAAAAAGAATGGTACTCAGAACACACCCTGTGGAACGCCCTCATTTGAAATGGAGGCCGATTAACTACTGCAAACACGCCCTGAAAAGTCTGATGTATCAAAAAATTAACTAAAAAGATATCCAAATTACCATCCATCTCAAACCTAACTAGAATATGAAGAACGTTGTACTTCTACGTAGTCTCAGGCTTTCTCAAGATCAAATAACACTGCAAGAACCGACTGCTTGTGATGAGAAGCCTGACGAATATTAGACTCCAACTTCACCAAGGGATCCAGAGTACTGTGGCTCTTGCGAAAACCGTATTGGAAAGCAGAAAGAATACAACTAAATACCACACCAAACGGGCATTAACCATCTGTTCCAAGAGCTTACCAAAGTAAGTAATAAGGACAATTGGACTATAAACCTGGGGAAAATGACCAAGACTACCAGGCTTTAAAAAGGGAAGCAAATATGCCTTCCTCCAGACAGTAGGAAACACACCATCTCTCCAGATCTGGTTATAAAACGATATGAGAAAGAACAACGCTGGTAGAGAAGGTGCTCTATCATCTGGTAATGAACACCATCAGGGCCCTCACAAGTGTTACCACAAGGTTGGATCCCAGACAGAAGCTCGGACATAGAATATGAAGTGCTATATGACTCAACAGATGACAAAACAAAATCCACAGGAGTACAGTCAGCATCTTGCATATACATTGTGGAACTCCCAAGAGAGATGGGAAGCTTTGCTAATGTCAATGAAATGGTCCCCAAGAATATCAGCTACCCTAGCAGGGTCTGCAACAGATGCACCATGGACACAAAGTACTGGGGCTGGCGGAGGAGTGTATATGCCCTAAATTCTGTGAATACGATTCCATAGGACATGAATTGGCATATAAGATGTAACGGAGGACACAAAAGATGACCAATTAGACTTTCTAGCAGCTCTAACTGTCCTGTGCAAAATGGCACTGGCCTTTTAAATGCTAGGAAAGCAGATTGATGGCCCTGAGTTTTAATCCTCCGATGGTAGGGTCCTCAATCGAGCCCATATGACCTGAAGAGATCTAGCACAATCATTGCACCTGGAAAGGACGTATTTGGATGCAAAGGAGCGAGTAGTCTGGAGGATGGACTCCACTGAGGTGGCCAGTACAAAGTCCGTAAAATAAGAAACCATATCATCAATGCTAGAAAAGGTAGAGGGATCTTAAAGGGATTTAAAAAAGAAGTGAACACATCCGACTTGGCATGCTCAAAACACCAACGAGGGGGATGGAGAACAGGCAAATAGGATGCAGTACAGTAGTGACTAAAATGGGAAAATGATTACAACACAGATCAGTTAAAATATAGAGATAGAGATCCTGAAGAAAGAGAGAGATACATAGAACAATATGTATGGGTGCGAGAATCATGATGAGTAAAGCAAGCAGAATTAAGAATATGGAGATCTTGATTAGAGAAGAAAAATTCAAGCAAACAGCCTCTAGTAGAAATGATACTGTCACCCTATAAGGGGTGCCTGCAATTTGTCACCCAGTAACAAGATGGGCTGTGGTAAAAGAAAAAGACGTGAAAGCTAGGGGAAATCTATATGGATGGAATGCAACAAGTAGAGGGAAATTACAGTAATCCATAGATGAAGGAAACCCTTCACCATAGTACACTTAAATGGCGAAGAAACTGAAGTAAGTTCATGGGGACTGCAGTGTGGACGAGGATAGATGATTCAGAAATCGAAGTAGGTGTAATAACCAAAGTATAACCCGGAATTGGAGCAGGGGGAGTGGAGAGGCGGGGCTCCTGAAGGACAATACTGGGCAAGAAGGCATCGAAGGTCGGAGCGATTCGAATGAAAACTTTTAATGATCTACTGAACGAAAGCCATAATTAAAAAAAAAAATGATATTTGGTATATACACTGAATGGAGAGCAATAACTACAATGGCTGGTGACAGGCAGAGAGAAGGAACAGAACTGGGAGAAGGTAAAACAGGGGGAGGAACATTGCTAGGAACAATGGGGGGGGGGGGGGAGTTATTGTTGGATCAGGGAGAGGGGGGAACATGGGTAGGTGAAGAAAATCCGGGACAAGATGCATCTCTGTAGATGTTAGCAAGTTTTGGAAAGGTCCTCCCAAGAAACAAGATGCAGGATGGGGGGACAGCAATCTGGAGGAAGGTCCATAACAAAGGACACATCCACACAAGACTTGGCAGGTCGAGAGACACATGTCGGTGATGAACACTGTCATTTCACACTATCAGGAGAGGGAGATGTTGAAGAGCTGGGGTAGGCAGACCGCTATCGAGAAACTGAGGACGAAGAGGAGGTAGACTGGGAATGAGGAACACGAACTGCACAGGGACAACAGCGAAGAGGAGTTTTGCTGGTACATGAAGCAAGGGAAAGGGGAACATGACGAGGAAGGCGGGTAGATTGTCTATGGGATACAAACAAGGACCGACTGGGCGCAGCAGGCTGAACATGGACCTTGTTGGCAAACTTTGGTAATCGGGCATCGAAAGACTGATGGGGGGAGGCAGAAGTTGGACAAGGCTGGACAACAAGGGAAGGGGCTGATGTCGAAGCTGCAGGGATGAAGGAAGTTGATGATGCAGGTGGATGGGAAGGAACACTAAGAGCAGAAGCTGGTGAGGAGGTAGTAGAAAACGCTCTGACTGACCAACAGATGTGGTCTGCATACGAGGAACAGTCATCAAAACCCATGCTATGACCAATATGACGTGCCTGCCTATGTAACATCCGTTCACGATCACAAGTATGAGAGACTTCACTCTCAAACATGAAAATAGGACAAGAACAGATGTAAGCTGGATGACCACTATCACAGTTAGGACAACAGCATGTAACAGCGGTGCAGCCTACCTCGGTATGACCGGGCTGAGCACATCTAGGGCAAGTAGCCACTGAACAACACCATTTACTGAGATGGACATAATGCCAGCAGGATCAGCACCGATGAGGAGGATCAATAAATCCTCTCACTGGGAGTTTCATACCACCGATAATAACATGATCAGGAAGAGACCTTAAATCGAACGAGATCTGAATATATGGTGAACAGTCCGAAAAATCCCTGTCACCCAACTGAATATATGGAGGGACCGCAACGGTGTCAACAATAGAACTGAAGGGCAAATTTCTGGAAGTCGGAATGGGAGAACCAGTAGTATCCAACAGAGAAGTTGTAGCATCCACCTGGGCTTTATTCTGGATGGTAACAATACGAGATCCATCACGCAGGGAACAGATGTCACATCGTTCTCAACATGAAAGGGCAAAAGTAAGTGGAACTCTATATAATCCGAAGAATATGGGGCATGAGGTGGACTGTTAGAGAGAGAGAGAGAGAGGAAGAAGAGGAGGAGGAGGGGGAGGAGGAGGAGGAGGAGGAGGAGGAGAAAAAAAAGAAAAATAAGCAGAAGGAGAAGAAGGAGGAGGAGCAGAAGGAGGAAGTGGAGTAATAGAGGCAGGAGTATAAATCATCGCTCCTCAACTCTCTCTCGTCCGGATAATGAGAGACGTAGAGTGATGAAGAAATATGTAATGAGGAAGAGGTGCAGGAGAAGGCAGGTTCATAGTAGACGAGAACAAAGAAGGCGATGGCAACGGAGATGGAGACCATTACTGGATCACAATGAGACAAAGTCACGCATGAATACGAAGACGAAAATGAAGATGAGGAAGTCAAAGTTGAAGAAGTGGAATAGGATGAATGAAAACACGATTGAGAGGTTAAGAGGAGAAGAATGAAAAGAAGGAACAAAAAGTAGAGGCTGAGGAGAAGATGCCGACTACGACGACGGAAAAAGAAGAGCGACGAGGAAAATGAATACGAAGAGAAACACGAAGACAAAGACTTGGAGAATAATGAGGACGAAGAATCATAATGTAGCTAGGCCTTTCTTCTCAGGTAAAAAAACAATCGAGGTAGGAGTACTGTATAACACTCAGCTTAACCCTCTCTCTGCCGCATAACAAGACCTATATATAGAGTAAAGAAGCAGGGGAGGAAATGGAGGGAGGGAAGAGAAAGAGAGGAAGACGAAGAAGAAAGATACCTGGGCGAAGAAGACAGAGAATACAAGCCAAATACAAATACGTAGAAGGTGGAGATGACACAAGCGAAGAGGATGATGACGACGGAGCTGGAGACAAAATATCAAATAAACACGGACAGTTAAATCATTAAAAATAAAGACAAAGAAGAGCGAAAAGAAGAATAAAAGCGCGGATTTTATTTTTTCTTTTACGACAGAGTTAGAATTATAAAGTGTAGTTCTTCAATCCTGTCTCACCTATACAGTGAAACATGTTGAGTGAAAAAACAGTGGTAGAAAAGGAAATGGGGAAGAAGAAGAATCGAGGAGTACAAGGTGTAGCTTTTCTCCCTCTCTCACCCGGATAATGAGAGATGTAAAGTAAGAACTCGTGCTCTCATTTCAGAACAAAGAGGCTTTGTGCTTGGGGTCTTAGGTGCTGTTAAAAATGATAAAGGGAGCGTAAAGAGAGGAGTAAGGAGAGGGGGAAGAGGCAAATAGCTGTGGAGTGGGTAGAGAGAGAGCTAGAATCTCTCTCTCTCTCTCTCTTTGGATTTACTTCCTCTGGGGATGTCCTCATAATTTTTTCCTTACCAATTAAAGATGATTTTATTCCGCTTGGGGAGACTTTTCGAATTGCAACAGTTACTTTTAAAGCCATCATTGACCTCTTCACTACTACAAATCATTTTCAAGTTGAGGAAACTCGCCTGGAAGCAGCACAAGTGTAGCTCTATCAAGTGAAAGATACGATAAAGGAAGTGTACAAATGGGGGACAGAGGGAGGTAGTGGTGGAGTGGGTAGAGTAACGATCTGGGTTTGACACTGGCTGTTGCAGATTCGTGTTTGTGGATTTGAACTTATAATGTAAAAATAATAAAGGATAGTCATACACAAACGAGGACAAGAGGAAGGAGGGATGTAGATGTAGCAGTGCTGGAGTGGAGCTAGTAATAAATTGGGTTCGATTCTGGCTGTTGCAGGAATATGTGGATTTTAAGATAACACTCGACTTTTTAAGGTTTAATTTGGTTATCTCCAAATTCTTTGTTTAAATTTAGGGGGTATTTTCTGGACAGGAGGGATATGTCATTTTACTACCAAGGTGCTCTCACAGGTTCAATTAAATCGTTTGGTATCAGCAAAGAAAACATTTTGTGAAGTGCATTAATTGAGCGGGACGAAATAGTTATCATCGGTTTTTAACGCTTCAGTCTAAGTATATAGTATTTCTGCTCTCACTATAATTCTTTATTAAGCATATATATTTTTGCAAATAGGGGTTAATTAAGGCTAATATCTAACCGCACCAGTTCGAAGAGTCTCATATTGTGAACAGAATCATCCGGAGAAAGAATGGACAAAATGCAAAATATGTCAACAGGCGTTTGGGGTTTAGAGATAGTCGGTTCTAATTTCTGTAAAACCGTACATTTGACACTACATTTTACCGGGATAAAAAATTTCAGTACGACAACGCCGTTTTTGTTAAGTACTCTATCTACTTCCAGTTGTTCTAATTAAATCGTAAGATTATCTAGCTTAACTTTGAAAGGGCGTCTTATCTTGACGAGGTTATTGGAGGGCAGATTTAGACCATCCAGTCGAAAATTCTCTAATAAGCTGAGTATGGTATCATGATGGTAACAAGAGCGAAGCAAATAAAAACGCCTTCCTCTTGTTGTTGTTCTTGTTGCTGGGTTGCCCGTAGGGTTACTGAGGCAGAAACCGGAGCAACATGGGAAACCGATCGACCACATCGTATCTCAGGCAAAAAGATCCAAGGAGATCAGTACCTTTGCCCTGCACTCCCTATGGGTGGAGATGCCCCGCGACAGCAGCAGCTCTGGGGCACCACACTCCGCCTTGACAGAATAGTCCGGCAGCCAAATGCTGCTTTAAGAGTGAACCTTTTTGTGATGTCTTAAGTTTTTTTCATGGTGGATTTTCCTTGCTCACACCTTCTGTTATACGGTTATCTTTACTGGACAGCAGTCAGAACTGAGTAATTTTAGATACAATACAAAGTATGAAATGCCAAAGAAATTTCTTGAAAAAATTAATCGCTTAGTATTCCTTATATATTGTGATTTATTTATTTATTTCTTCTCTAAGTTCATAGCCATGGTCAGCAGTGTATGGGCATTAACATCCATGATCGTCTGAGGCACTGGGAGCTCCACATAATATTTGTTCAAAATAATTCACAATGTCGCAGGTCAGATAAAAGTGTCCGTATCCAAGTCTATTTCCACGCCTTCTTCCAAGATTAGGAGGAATCCATAAGCTAATGAGTGTTATTGGTGTTGCTGGAACGCTGATGGCAGAATCTGGTCTGGCAGAAATTTCAGAAGCTGTATTTGGAGGTGTAGGAAAAATGCTAAGTGGAAATAAGTTTCCAGTGAATGTGAGAGCTCTGAGCTTATTGACTAAAGAGCTGCTTAGAGATATTGTGAGTTACGATGAGATAACTTCTCACGATGACCTTTTGGCTGTACTCGAAGGCCTGGCAACTAGCAGTCGTACTGCAAAGTTGGGGATTGATGTTTGGATTAAACCGGTACTGATAATGATGCTATTTGTGAAGGCAGAACGAGAAGGTGTGTGGCCTCTTCACCTGTATGCAGCTGAACTCATGTTATCATACTTCTTTGCTTCCAGGCATGTAAATTGTGCAAGGTATGACATATACTATCTGAGAAGCATGGCAACCTTACCTGAAAATGTCCTTACCGACTTCATGAAAGGTTCACGTGTGATGAGGCACAAGCAAGGTGTTTGGAATGGCATATGGAGTGACATGTTTATAGAAACTACCTTTATGCGGTCTGGTCATGGTAAAGTTGGAATAATAGGAAATACATGGAGACCTGAAACTCTAAAGACCTGGGCACTTAGTCTGCATGTTTGTGGTAAGGTAGTTAAACATATATCAAGCATGCGAGAGAATGAACCGTCACCTACTGCAGCATGCAAACAGTTCACAAAGAGAACGCCAGTGCAAGAATTAGTGCTGATAAAGCTGACAGAAAATGATTAAAGCAAAAACTCAATCTCTGCATTGCCCCACTAAACCCTGAACAGTATCCAAAGGGCATCATTAATGTAGTGGGAGGAACTATTGCACCACCATCAGTGACAGAACAACTGAAATTGGTACTAGACAAATGGAGGAATTTGAACGGAAACTGCCTCAAGGATTCTATGATACCATAATAAAGAAAACATTAACAATGGAAACCACAAAGAAGTCTATCAATATAAATGGGTGTCGCGTTTATGATACAAACTTAATATACTCTATAGCAATAGGACTTCAAGCAAGCTCGAGAGATATGAATATTGAAGAAGTTATCTCATATAAGATCGTCTCAAATTCAGGGCGTTCAGACCATTTAAATGATTTTAAGTTCTTTTCTAAAATATTTTAAAATGCTCAATACTGACTGGTGTCCAGTAATGCATTTTATCATGCTGATGATCTAGGCAAGCAGACACCACAGAAAAAAAAAAAATTAAGACGTCAAATCAAGGTGGAGTCCCCCGGCTGCTGGACTAGAAGAGTTGGGACGGTTTGGCTCCCAGGAGATCCCCTGGGAGGTAGTGCCACCACGAGGAGGCGTCCTCTGTGACGTACTTCGCATTATTTTTTTTCCAGGGCCTCTAATTCGGCTTGAGGGGCTATGCGAAAAGGAATTAGGCAAAGGCTTCCTTAATCCTTTCACTAAGGAAGATAGTCTCTCTTGAGATGAAAATATCGTCTGGAGGTGGCCAGAATAAACTGTACCAATACGTCACCGTACCGCAAGGATTTAATCAGTTTTGAGGGAGTCGATCCTGATTCAGATAAAAAAAAAAAAAAAAAAAAAAAAAAAAAGGCCCGAATTTCAACTTTAACATCGCTAGCTTTACTTTCACCTAATAACCAATCCAACGAGCCTAACCGACTCACCCAAGACTAACAAACTTAATCTAACCAGCCCATCCAACCAAACCTAACTAATCCTAAACTCCCCGATGTGCAGCCTACTTTTTTGCCGGGCTTAAAGTTGGGCAAGACCATGACTAGCAAGCCATAAAGCTGGATGTGACATGAAATACAACTCAGCCCATGAGAATCCATTTCTAATCCTCGGAAAACATACGAGTATTTCCTTCCCATGAATTTTAAACATCTTGCAGCCAAAGTAGTAAACGGTTCCACATATAGATTGCAACTATTCGCAGTGATTTAACGTCTTTACTATTTTTACTACTACTTGGCCGTTTTATTCAACATATAACTGGACTACTTTATTAGTACAGTACGTTTAATAGTCCATGACCAGCCTATGTTACTACCTTTGGTTGTGTTACATGTTCGAAAAGTCTCCACTCATACCTTGGGGACTGAACCTATGGAAGAGTTCCATTCCGACTGAAGTGTACAATCCACTAGATCACCAAGCGTTACCAATTAAGATAATTTAAAAGTTATTGAAAATACATTAGTGGTAGGTGGGGGCGCTCACCATCCACTCACTTGAAGTAGTGCTGCTCTCAGGTGTCTGCTCCTTCCTCTCCTCCATCCTTCTTTCCTTCCATCCACTTCTGTCTTTCTTTCCTTCATTCTTTCCTCGTCCTTCTGCCTACGGGTGACTTTACACTCCCACTTCTTTCCTTCATTCTTTCCTCTTTGTTCTGCCTGTGGGTGACTCTACACTGAGTGACAAGCCAAATGGTTTCCTGTATTCCAGGAAACCATTTACTACGCTGGGTGGTAACCATATATCCAATTATGGCGACTGGTGGTTTAGTGGGTAATTAAGGCGCTCCAATCGGACTGAGCCGGTGAAGGTTTATATCCAAGTGGTGGTTGGGGTTTATTGCTCACGTAATGCCACTCAGGGATGAGTGAGGCTGGTCACTCTCATCTTAAATGTTTGGACCAACTTGCCTAGCCCCGGGCTTCGACGCTTCTCATGGGGCAACGTAGGATTGGATGATGGATGGATGGATGGATGAATGAAAGTACATGGTTATTAATTCCCATACGTAATATTAGTCGAGACAATTATCAGTCCCACTTTTCCGGCAGGTTTCTGAGTTAATCAGAACATTAGGAAGGAATTCTAAGCTCTTAAGTCCGCTTAAACCGTAGATCACCGTAGGTATTAACCAGTTTCCTGCGGTGTGCTTCACTAAGCTGAATGATATCGCCCTGTATTAACCAGAAAAAAATCCAAGTTTTGCATTCCGGTCCAAAACAGCAGGAATCTCTGTGATGATAAAATCGACTGAAATTAACTCGAGTCAAATAAGAAGGTCGAAGTAATATCATTTAGCATTTCCTTTCCGTGATTACACCCGTCAGTCCAGCGCCACTGTTCTTCACCACTTCCATATCAACTTAGCTAACTAGCCTGGCACGTCCGACGCACCCACTGCGTGCTCCCTCGCCTTCTTTCAACCCTACAGCCTGTTCCTTTTCTGCATAATCCTCCCCCTTCCTGCGGTGGCTGAATCAGTAGAGAGGTGGCCTGCAGTCATGTTGAACCCAGGTTCGAATCGCGGCTGGGGCAGGGAACAGTTTCAGGATTTGAGTTTCATAAAATAAACATTACCTATCTACCTGAAGACCCGCCGACATGTAAAAATACTCTTGCTAATATCAATACACCAGTCCCTTATGAGAGAGCCCTAGCATGCATTCACCATGGACGGTAGGTGTTGACGCGAAGTGGTGACATATGGAGGTGTATGGTATGCTGCAGAGCCTCTGGGCCTTGGAAACAGGCTGTGAGGCCCATGCCCAGAGTCGAACAAAAAAAAAAAAAAAAAAAGCCTAACCTTCCATCAAGCCGGTTCCCTTCCACTCCTCCCACTTTTCCAGTCCGTACCTTCAGTCTTCTCTGGCTCACTTTACTGCTACTTCACTCAAACCTCTATCCCACACACTCCAACGCACCCTCTCCTCTCCACCTCATAACCCCCCCCCCCTCGCCCTCCTTCCAATCTCGCCCTCTCCAGCCTCTTTTGCCCCCTAGCTCTACCCCACCATTATGAGTCTCTCTCTCTCTCTCTCTCTCTCTCTCTCTCTCTCTCTCTCTCTCTCTCTCAACACCTTATTATTAAAACCAGCACCTGTCGTGTGGTATTACTTCCTCCAGGAGCTCTCTCTTCTTCTACCCCTCACCCACATATTCCCACCCCACTCACTACCGTCACCTCCTCCTCCTCTCACCCTCGTTGTCCAATCTCACCTTCACAATTTTATCTTCCTCTTCTTTTCTTTTCCTCCAGCTCCTTCACTTTCTCCAGCTCCTCCCCACCACATACTATCCTCTCATCACCCCTACACGTCACCACTTGAACTCCCTCCACTTTTTGCCACTCCTCCTGAGCCTCCCGTCTTTTCTTTCTCTTCCTTTTCTGCTCCTTTCATCTCCTTCATTTTCTCTTGCTTATCTCCTTTTATTTTCTGTATTAATATTTCTTCGTTTTATTATCTCCTCTATCCCCCTACACCCCTTCTCACTTCTCCAAGATATCCCAACCTTCAATTTATATCTCCCTCTCTGCTTCATTTCCTCTCTTTTCCCTTATCTTCTTTTTCTTCCTTCCTTTTGTTGTTTATCAACTCCTTTGTTTTCTCTTTCTTTTGCTTCTGTTATCACTCAATCTTACTTTTTTAGTATTCTCTCTATCTCCCTCTTTCTTTTCTCTTTTGTATCCTTTCGTTCGTATTCTCTCTTTCATTTCCCTCCCTTCCTCTTTTCTCTCTTATCAACTTTCTAATTCCCTCTTTTATCATCTTTCCATCCACTTTTCTTCTTCTCATATACCCTGATATTAATACGTATTTTCCTCCTCCAACTACAAAGGTGTACAAGTGCTGCGAAAGGGTGTGTGGCATTTAGAGCCATCATTTTATCCCCTCCACCCACCATTAAATTTTGATATGAACTCCGTATGCTAGGAGGTAATCTAGGGTGTAAGGACCGTCTTTATGGTACTTGCTCTCGGTCTCACAGACTTTCTCGTCTAAATTGTTCCCCTTAACCTTTTCGACAGTATATGTCTCCCTCAGTTAAGCATAACCGTCTGGTAACAATTGATGGAGTACGTACTCTGTTTAGGGGTAGATTGGAATGGACATTTAACCATTAGACAGCAGGGGCCTCCATCAGCTGAACAAACCAACTGGCAGTATGTATGTATGTATTGTAGTGGCCGGCTTGCACACGCCTGGCATCGGCTGGCAGCTCTAATATACACATTCCAAGCAACAGTCATGGAGTGTATTTTCGCTAGTCGAGATGGAGGACAGTGGAGTGGATATACTGTGTCCACCATACTCGTGTTTTACGCGTCGTGAAAGGCATGTCATCCTTTAGGCCGAGGCACACCATTTGCTATATCTGTGGAAGAGGCACCCCACCCAGTGATTCATGCACAGGGAATACAATCGGTGCGGAGGGTTTGGGGGGACTACATGTGAAAATTGCAGTGGAGAGGTTGTGTTTGTGGGAGTTTGTATACAACACGGAGAGAACATCGGGAGGGCTCAAACATAGAACACAATCCTCGGATGGAACTGATCTCGGAATAAGATATCTGATAAACTTACACACTCCACCAAAGTGTTCATCAGCAGCACACAGAATGAAATACCTGAGTGTGTACCATCTAATAATATAAAATACCTGAGGGTGTATATATGTACAAATTTACACACACACACACACACAAATGTATAAGGTCGTCCCCGCTATAACGATCAGATGCGATGAGCTGAGGCATCATTAAAAGGGGCCGTTATAACATAGAAAGTAGACGGATGTGTATGGGAGCCTTGGGATTCCCCCCACCCCCCCAGACAAGTCCAAAACCCACCCAGATGAATCTAGAAACAAGTTTCTAGCTCACCTTTACCGCCAAAATAGCTATAAAACAAGCTAAACTAAGTCTAAAAGCAGTTTATAACTCACCTAAACCCAAAAATAAATCTGAAAATCATCAAAAATAGGTCTGGAAAAAATCAAACTTAGTAAACTGTCCCCCCAAATGACAGCATTCACCCGACGAAAGAGTTAAACGCATTAAAATCTAAACTCTGTTTATAAATCAACTTCATCACAAAATTTAAGTCTAAAATGTAATCAAAATCGGTAAAAGAAGAACAAAACCCATCGCATAACCGGGGACGGGCCATGGTTAGGCAGGGAAGGGTGTTAATTTTCCTTTCATCGCTTAGAAGGGCTATCGTATAAAGCACCGGAGTGCATATATATATATATATATATATATATATATATATATATATATAGAGAGAGAGAGAGAGAGAGAGAGAGAGAGAGAGAGAGAGAGAGAGAGAGAGAGAAAATGAGTTTTACGCCAGGTACCCCTTTTTTGGATAAGGGCTAAGGCGTTGCCCCTGGGTAGAGGACTTTGGTTTGGAGCGTGTAGCATTTTATGACCGGAAGCCCTTCCTGACGTCTACCAATGACCCTTGGGTGGATTTGATCCTCCGACCCTTCGGTCAGAGCAGAGCGCTCTAACCCACTGAGCCACTATATATATATATATATATATATATATATATATATATATATATATATATATATATATATATATATATATATATATATATATATATATATATATATATATATATATATATATATATATATATATATATATATATATATATATATATATATAATTATTTATTTATCATCTTCATCACCATCCGGACCTCCTTTCCCACCTTAGGGCAGGGTGAACAGTAGCAATGTCCAGACAGCCCAAATTGCCCAATCCAATGGGCCAAGCTTCCATTCGCTCACCAATCAAGCCCCCGGAATCCTGGCTCTATCAGATACGCCAAAAACATTCAACATGTTCTGTAGCTTCACTTAAACTTATCCGATAGAGTCAATTCGGAAGCTCTCACGTTTAAAAGGGGTGCCAAAGCCCTGATCATGCGCTTCTCCTCACAATATTCACCCAGCCAGCTCGATCTCTTGTCAATCCCCTATACTCCGTTCTTTTTATCGAGGCGAAGATGCACTTGACAGATTGGTGATTATCGGCTGAATGCAACATTGCTTCATAATCTAGCATTATTAACTGACAACAAATATCTGAGGGGGAAATTTGGGTTAGTAAATATTTTTTGGACATGTTGCATTCAGCCAGTCATCATCAACCTGTCAAGTGCATCCTCACCTCAATAAAAAAAAACGGAGTATAGGGTCACCGACTTCCAAACTCTCTTCCTCACACACTCATCCACCATATCCCTCCACCTTCTCCTTGGCCAACCTCGCCTCCTCCCTCCTTCAGATTCACTCAGATATACTTTTTTTCACCACTCTATTGTTATCAATTCTCTCCACATGACTATCATCTCAGTACACTCTCTTCTATTCTGGTGTCCACAGATTTCCTCACTCCACATCTTTCACGAAAGGCATTACAGTATTTCCTATCCTACCCAAACTCTGTACTCCGGATACATTCCTCAGCAGTCCCATCTCCACTGCTTTCACTCTTGACATTTCATTTTCTTGCCACACCATAGTCTCACACCCATATATTAAAGTTGGCACCAACACTCCTTCATGTAAGCTTCTTGTAGCTGCAACACTCAAGCCTCTGTTTCTCATCAAGGCCTTCTTTGCACAAGCTACTTTCCTTCCCTGTGTCACTCTACTTTCCACTTCTTTTGCATATTTTCCTCTCTATTCTATCACTACCCACGTATTTGAACTCTCTCACCAATTCCAGTCACTCTCCATTCACTGTAACATCGCACTGGGAGTCACCTTCTCTCTCAATAACCATCACTTTACTCTTTTCTACATTTACTCTCAAGGCACGACGCTCACAGACATCAGCGAAACTCTGCACTATACCTGTAGTCTACCACGTTCTTGCCTGGTATTTGCAAGTAGTACTGCATCATCAGCATACAACAAATTTGAGATAATCCATCCATCACCATTCATTACCAACGCTATCCCCCTCTCCATTACTCGTGTTTTTTTTTTTTTTTTCTGTCATCACCCCATCCATATACTGTATATATTGAACAACCATGGGGACATCACACAACCTTGTCGCACGCCCAAACCGGTCGTGAACCATTCACTTAGATGCCCATTAACCCTTACACGAGCATATATATATATATATATATATATATGCTTGTATTCTGGCTACTGTAAGGCGATTATACTTTCCTGACGGAAATATCTGACCTCTGATAGGTTTAATTGCCACACCATGCATACCGTGCATGAAAAGAGAAAAGGCAGACAGCAGTGAAAAGTCTCTCTCCTTTGAAGTCTGAAAAATAACTGGCACTTGTGCATATGAGTTTCGATTTGACACACAAACAGCAATATAAACGGCCTGTGTTATCAGTAGTATATTGTGGACTAAATTACTCGCATTACAACAAACCACCCTGGCCTTCTACTAGGTTCTTGGTGCGTACTATTGTCAGCTGCGGTGGCTACCTGGCTCTTCTTCCTTATCAAAATATTTATGCATATGACACGTTATTATCAACTTTTATGTTATATAGCAGTTATGAAGACAATAAAAAAGAAAGAACCCATACAAGAAAATACTAAGTAGACAAAACATTCTGCGAAGCAGTGGAAAACCTGCAAACCTATCGCTCTGGTGCGGCCTGTGGACCCTCCAAAAAAACGTCGTCTCTGGCACTTTGGAGCTGAAGATTGGGAGGCCCTCATGCAGTACTTCTTTGATTTTCCCTGGGATGATTATTGCTTCCATGGACGGGAGCCATCTGAGTGTGCCTTGCGCATTACGGAGGTTATTCTCTCGAGCATGGAAGCATACATTCCTTTCTCATATCCATTGACTAATGCAAGAAAGCCTTGGTTTACTCACGCTTGTTCTAATGGTGCCCGCAGCAAGGAGAGAGCCTATAAAAGGTACCAGAGCCAACCCACCCCTGAATCACATCTTTTTTATGTTTCTGCCCAGAATCGTGCTAAGTCTGTTCTTTGCTCTGGTAAAAATAACTTCATCCATACTAAATGCTCTCAACTCTCCAACTCAGATTCTTCCCGCTTCGTCTGACACCTTGCCAAAATCCTTTCTAACAACTTTACCTCATCATCCTTCCTGCCTCTTCTCTACTCTGATGGTTCTGTAGCTATTTCTTCTACTGATAAAGCAGAACTCTTCGCTCAGACTCTCCTCCAATTCCACCTTAGACAATTCCGGTGCTGTTTCTCCATCACTTCCCCCCTCTGACTTCCTCATGGCTGACATTAAAATTTCTTCAACTTATGTATTTTTTGCCATCACAGGCCTCAGTACTAACTAGGCATATGTGTCTAATGGAGTCCCCTCCTGTTGTCCTCAAGAACTGTGCTTCTGTGTTTACACCCTGCCTAGGTAAACTCTTTCGCCTTTGTCTATCAACTTGTACTCTCCTTCTTGCTAGAAGTTTGCACTCATTCAGCCAGTCCCAAAGAAAGATGATCATTCCCAACCCACTAACTATCGTCTAATTGCTTTAACATCCTGTATTTCAAAAGTTTTTAAGTCAATTCTTATTAGAAAAATTATAAAGCATCTTTCCTATCAAACTCTCTTTCTGATCGTCAGTATGGGTTCTGTCAGGGACACGCCACTGGCGATCTTCTCACCTACCTTTCAGACTCCTCATCCTCCTTTCGGGACTTTAGCGAAAGCTTTGCCATTGCACTTGACATCTCAAAGGTTTTCGATCGAGTCTGACATAGATCTTTATTTTCCATATTTTCCAAACTGCCCTCTTACAGTTTCTATTCTTCTATCTGTGCCTTCATCTCTTGCTTCCTTTCTGATTGTTCTATAGCCACTGTTGCAGACGGCCATAGTTCTTCTCCTAGCTCTATCAACAGTGGTGTTCCTCAAGGCTCTGTCCTATCACCAACTCTCTTCCTTTTATTCATCAATGACCTAAGATGTACAAATAACCCTATCCACTCGTATGTTGATGACTCCACCCTTCACCTTTCCATTCGCTTCCCGCAACGTCCATCTCAGCAGTTACTTCAACAAGCAAGGGATGAGGCTATGGCACACCTAATGTCTGACTTGGCTTGTATCTCAGACTGGGGTAAAAATAATCTTGTTGTTTTTAATACATCAAAGACTCAGTTCTTAGACCTATTAACCCGACACAATCTTGCACAGGTGTACCTACTAATGTTTAATAATATTCAGCTAATCCTGCTTCATCCTTGAACATGCTTGGGGTTTCCTTCACTCGCGACTTATCTTGGAATGATCATATTACATCTCTTGTAAAATCTGCTTCCAAGAGATTGGGTGTGCTAAGCCGACTCCGTTCCTTCTTTATCCCTGCACAATTGTTGAATCTATACACTGGGTTTATCTGCCCCAGTGTAGAGTACAACTCTCATGCGTGGGGAGGCTCCCCACATACAGCTCTTCTCAATAGGGTGGAGTCAAAGGCTTTTCATCTCATTGACTCTCCTCCTCTTACTGGCTCACTTCAACCTCTGTCTCTTTGTCACACTGGTGCATCCTTATCTCTTTTCTATTGCTAGTTCAATGGTCACTGCTCCTCTGAACCTTCTGCTTGCATCCCTCCACCTATACTTTGGGTGCGTAGCACCTGTCTAGCAGCTAACTCTCATCTCTTTTCTGTCCAACTCTCTAATGCAAGAGTTAACTGTTACTCCCAGTCCTTCATTTATGCAACAGGTCAACTCTGGAACTGTCTCCCTCTGTCTGTATCCTCTGCTAGCTATAATCTCCAATCTTTCAAACGCAGTGTGTTCAGGCATCTCGAAATCATCAGGGGCCGGATGCACTAACGCAGTTGCGGTCCCGTAACTCGCTACGGGCGGGGGAAAAGGGAGCGGCGTCGGATGTTGGCATTCACTAAACACTTTCGGAGACCTTACGGGAGCCGGAGTTACGAGCGAACGCTAAGGGTGGGCCCGACCAACCTTAGCGTCTCCCGTATCTTTCAGCCACCAGAAAATAAACTGAATTAAGCATTCTCTCGTGTAAACGAATTATTTCACTATACTGGGTAGTTAATAGAAGTGCTGTACAACAATATACAGTGCGCTGAATTGTACATTAGTGTAAATTAGTGGTTTCAGTATCAGTGTTCATTAGTGTTGTACTGTATTATATGCACATCAGTGTTGTGTAGTACTATAAATTAGTGTTTTATAGTATTAACGTATTCTTTAGGTTGGTAGAAAATTATAGTGTGCTTCAATGTGTGAAATAGTGTAAGGTGTAGTGCTGTAGAGTAGTATAATATGTTCTGTTGTGCAGTAGTGTACACCGTCAGGACTTGATCCTTTAGGAGAAGAGCCTAATAGGTCAAGCCCCTAGAACAAACTCCCCTTTCTAATATAGTTTCAAGATAGGTTAGGTTAATTTAAAATCAAAGTTAGGTTATTTTTGACTAGGTTATTTTTCGTTAGGTTAGGTTTGTTTATTTGTGGATTGGATTATTGTAAGGTTAGCTTAGCTTAATTTTGGCTCATGTAAGGTTAGGTTAGCACTGGGTTAGGTTAGGTTAATTTAAGAATTAGCTTTGGTTAGGTTATATGTTGGTTAGATTAGGTTTATTTTTGTTAGGTAAGATTTGTTTATTTTTGGATTGAGTAATGATAAGGTTAGCGATGTTAAACTTAGGTTAGGTGAGATTAGGTTAGTTTAAGAATTGGGTTTAGCTTTGGTTACTTTTAGCTTAAACTTGATTATTGTAAATTTAGGTTATTTAAGTCAGGGTAGTTTATTACTGGAATGGGTTGGGTTAAAATTAGCTTAATTTATTAGGCTAAGCTAATTTAAGTTTAGGGTTATGTTGAGTTAGCATATGATAGTTGGGTAAAGAGGGCAAGGAGAATTTTGACATTTCAAGGGGGCAATTAATTAAAAAAAAAAAAAAAAAAAAGCCAAAACGGTAATAAAAGCCTTTTATGTTGGTTAGATTTGATGGTTTTTGGCTTTTGCTTTGTGCCTTCTAAGAGTAAGGACAACATTTGGATCCTCACATAACTGTTATGCCCACATAAAAGTACAAAATCATTATATAAACCGAATATACCAAAAAATTCCCTAAAACCACTAAATTCCATGCCATAAAAATTTAAGATTAACTCGAGTATATATTTATTCAAAACTTCCAAGGAGGGATGGAATCCCCTCTTGGGAGTTAGAAAGGAATTATTCAGTATATTCTGGCAAAAGTGAGGAATGACTGAGCACAGTATATATGTGAATCTCAGACCAAGGTTAAGGTTAGATAAATTTAGCTCTGTTAGGTCAGGTTAAGATTATTATTATTATTTATATTCTGTTAGGTTACGTTATTTGGTTAGGTATGGTTAGGTTGTAATTTAAGGTTAGGTTGTTAGGTAAGGTCAAGTTGTTTGGTTAAGGTTTGGTTAGGTTAGGCTGGTTGGATTAGCATAGGCTGTTCAGTTACCTTAGGTCAGGTTACTTTAGGTTGTTAGGTCAGGATAGGTTACTGTTAAGCAAAAAAAATAAAAATAAAAAACTACACAAATTTATTTTCTTTGCTGGAGCTTTTATCCAAGGGTGCTTTTCCTAGGGTGCTTTTGTTCGACATAAAATGTCAGGTACAGTTCTGTACAGTGCACAGCAGTGTCAGTTTAGTTTTGCACAACGCACATTAATGTCGTAATAGTGTTGTACAGCTGAAATGTTATATATAAGAGGAATTTAGTCTGTACAGTATACTGAAGGCATTTTAATGTACTTGTACATTATTGTGTAATAGTAATGTATAGTACTGCTGCACAACATGCAGCAGTAGGTATGCTGGTAATAATGTGAGTAATGCTTTCTGCTTACTGCACTTCCCAAACTAACAAACACATCATATTTCGTTCAAGCCTGTCTTCTGTTTTGTTTTTGAGTTCTTCTCAGCTAAGAGTCGTGTCACCAAACACGATGATTGGCTGAAGCGTCTAGGCAGAGAAGCATCCTGTGTTGTGATTGGCCAAAGCGACCATCAGCTGAGCGGGGAAAAAATCCCCCAAACACAGCGAGTTTTCCCCCGCCCTTAGCCTTACGGTCACCGAACGATGGTGGGAGAAATGTTAGTACATAACAGAACACAGATCATCGTACGGGGACCATAGAGGCGGCACCCTTACGGGAACCTTACGGGGACGCGTTAGTGCATCCGCCCCCAGATATTGAATTTGCCTTTCTTGTATTTTGTTTTTCTCTTGGAAGGAACTGTTATTGCGGGCTTGTGGCCTTTGGTTCCGTCTTCCTAGCAAAAAAAAAACAAAAATACGCACAAGAATACGACACTTGGACTATTTTACACACCACCCACTACCATACATTGTGACATGTGAGTAAAATAAATGAATCCAGTACATAGCACAGCGACCCGAAGTGCATGAAAATGCAACTGTACTTACCGGTTGGAAGAGAAAGAATACATATTTTTACTACATTGTGTTTGATTTGTCCTGGCAAAGACACTTAAACCTTGTTAGCTGAGCTGATGGCCAAGTGTAGGCAGACTGAGGGGTAGACGTGACTAGTGCTCAGCTTTTTTTCTACCTCAGCACTAAGACTCATCAGACTTTATGCAACAACTTATTATACGTATTGTAGACGTGCCATAGTTCCATCAGGGAAAAGGAAATGGGCTGTTGATCGCATTTCCTTTTCTTATTCTCTTTTTACTTCAGTTTCTCTCTCTCTCTCTCTCTCTCTCTCTCTCTCTCTCTCTCATGATGTACTACTGATTTTTTTCCTTGCTTCTTCTCAACAGTTTTATTCAGCTCAGGAGAGAATTTGAAATATGATTGTTTAGATACACACTTTATTAACCACTACATTAACTTACTGCTCTTGGAAGAATTAACCCGCCGCATCCCGCTGACGTGTGGATACGTCACCACGTTTTGTCATGGTGACAACCGTTGACATATCAATATGTTTTGCAATTGCAAGGTCCATCATTTGCAAATTTTTCAAGTTTTGCGTGTGATTTTTGGTACATATACGCGGGACACCTTCCTTTACCCGCCACCAGGAGGGAACACACTCCGACCCAATGTGACCCACATGAGGCCTTGTCTTGGTCACTCACCTGTTAGCAGTGACCCAGTACAAACATGGTCGGCTGAGTTCTGTCAGATGACGAAATTCAAGCAGCCTTTGACGTCTTTTCAGGTGACTGAGTCCCCAATCAATGACGATGTGGAGGACAAGGACTACGTGCTGCCTGGTGATGAAACGAGCAGCAGTGATGAAGAGGTACCGTCACCAAGGAAGTGGCGGTATGTTACGTACTGTAAGACTAGGGAAGGCCAGCCTTGACCCCAACCACGTGCACACACCTCTCTCCAGTCCCTAGAGGAAGGGTCTGATGAGGATGAGGATGAGGACGGAGCCATAGGACGTGGTGTTACCTCGTATGTGGGGAAAGAAAGGAAAAGGAAGGGAAAGGGGAAGGGAAAAGGGAAAGGGAAGAAAAGCATGAGTGGGGAAGGGTGCTGGTCTCCACCTCCCCAACCACCCCCACCACCCTCTCCACCACACCCCGACAAAGGCAACGATAGAGACGAAGCTGGAGACGGCGGTGTGTCGTGGGACTGGGAGAACGGGAGTGACTTCACGCCTATTGTTCACCAGTTGACAGAGGAGTGGCGGTCTGGCTGTACTGCTCCTGGACTCCATGAAGGTTCTGCCAGGGTGGATTTCTTCCACCTATGCTTTGGTAAGGAGTTTGTGGGCCGAATTATGGAGCAAACCAACACATTCGCAAGCAGCCAGTGCCATGAAAGTGAGCGTGAAGGTACAAGAAGCAGGCACTCCCAACAATATGACTACCCAGTTACCACAAGTGAGATGTTTATCTTTTTAGCCCTGGTCATCTTGATGGGTACTGTACGGAAATGTCAAATTCTGGGATACTGGTCTACAGGCCCTATGACCTGCACACCTTTCTTTGGGAAGGTAATGGGCCAGAATAGATTTCAGCAGATTTTGAGCTGCCTTCACTTTTACGATCCCAACTACCCTGTAAATGGAAATAACACAGATAGAATGAGGAGAAAAAGGATGGTATTTCATCACCAGCAGGAAAAGTTCCACTCATCCTTCTACCCCTACAGAGCCCTTGTCATAGACGAGAGTCTTGTATTGTGGAGATGCAATATTTCTTTTTGGCAGTACATTCCCAGCAAGAGACACCATTTTGGGTTCAAGATCTTCGTTATGTGTGACTGTAGAACTGGCTATGTGCAAGACATAGTCTTGTACACCTACTCACAGACAGTCATAATAGAAGGTCGAAGTATTGGACTCTCTGGGGCCATGATAAAGACAATGATAGAGGAGTACCTTAATCATGGTCATGTCCTGTACCTGGACAACTGGTACACTAGCCCCCTTCTCACTCAGTACCTCCACCTTCACGACACCAGAGTCTGTGGCACAGTCAAGAAAAACTGTCGGCATATGGTCAAGGTTGGGAGGAAACTTGGCAAGAATGAGGTGTTTTCTTTCAAGGCAAATATCATCCTCACCACCGTATGGAACCACAACAGGGAAGATTTCCTCCTGTCAATGGTACGCTGCCCCTTTATGCACTGCATCGACTCTGTGGATCACTGCAGCGAGAGGAGGCACAGCGTTTGGAAACCGGAGTCGGTACTGGACTACAGTGTCAACATGAGGCAAGTAGACCAGTCTGACTCCATGATATCCAGTGTGGAATGTCAGGACCACCATGAAGTGGAACAAAAAGCTATTCTTCCACTTGCTTGACTTCCCAGTCCTCAACGCCCGCTATCTCCACACCTTGGCTACGGGACCCTCAGAGACCTTTGAGGGGTTTGTGAGGGAGCTGTCTCGGGAAATCATTGTGAAATATGCAGAGGACAGGCCCCACCGCCGCACCCATCCTGTCACTGCCGCCCAGACTCCACTATGCCTCATCGGACGCCACTTCTCCACCGCCATCCCTTCTCAACCGAACCATCCTAGACCCCGGCGCTGCTGTCATGTATGCTGTCACTCAAAAGTAAGACCAACCACTCGGAGAAAAGACACTAGGTACAAGTATGTGGAATGCAAAACTGGATTGTCCATTGAGCCATGTTTCAAAGAATACCACACCTTAGTACATTACTGAAACTGTGTGTGCTTGCGATAATATGACGCTCATGATATTAATAAGTGCTGTGAATATGCATTAATATGACACTCATGATAATTGTACGTGCTGTAAATATGCAATATTATGACGCTCATTATAATGGTAAGGCCTGTAAATATGCGATAATATGATGCTCACTATAATAGTAAGGCCTGTAAATATGTGATAACAGTTATATAAGGTGGATACTGGTATGATACTAGTGGAAAAGTATAATGTGAGTGGAAAAATAGACAGTAAGTTGAAACAACATTCATAGTGAGTCATATGTGCAAATTTCTGGCAATTTTCATGTGATCGCTGTATGGAACAACGCTTATATCTCCTATGTTTTTGTTTGAAAACAAATATATTCGTGTCCTACATGTAAATTTGTACCAAATTAAAAAATATCTATCTATTCTGAGTGGTTTCCCAAACTAATCCATACCATAGTAAACGTGACAGCCGCAGCGCAGCTCCAGAGAACACGGTACCAGGTGTGTGGAGGGTCACCTGTTTAGACCACTTCTAAGCTCAGATGAGCACTTCTGTGATTTTCCATTGTTTCACACAAGAAAACGAAAGTCTGAGCCAAAAACAAATCCCAAATCTGCCAGGATTGTGGGGGGGGGGAGGGTTAGTGGTGAAAAATCTGCCAGGATGCGGGGGGCTAAAACACATGGAGATCCACGTGATGAACAAACCTACATCTTTTCTATACTTAATGACCTAGTGCAGCTTGTACAGTACTGTACAAGCTGCACTAGGTCTTGGAGAGACTTCCAACGTACTTGAACTCTTCATTACAACTAATCCTTCTGCTTACGCTGTTAATCTTTCGTCTCCGTTGGGGTCCTCTGATCACAACCATATTACTTTAACCTGTCCTATTGCTCCAGTACGGCCTGTGGACCTTCCAAAGAAACGTTGGCTATGGCACTTTGGAGCTGCTGATTGGGTGGCCCTAAGGCTTCCATAGCTGGGAGCCATCTGAGTGTGTCTTGCGCATTTCGGAGGTTATTCTCTCAGGCATGGAAGCATGTATTCCTTACTCATATTCACTGACTAGTGTAAGAAAACCTTGGTTTAATCACGCTTGTTCTAATGCTGTCCACAACAAGGAGAGGCCCTATAGAAGGTACCGGAACCAACCCATCACTGATTCACATCTCTTTTATGTTTCTGCCAAGAATCGTGCTAAGTGAGTTCTTCGCTCTGCTAAAAATAATTTCATCTGTACTAAACGGTTGTGTGATGTCCCCATGGTTGTTCAGTATATATATATGGATGGGGTGGTGAGAGAAGTAAAGACACGAGTAATGGAGAGAGGGATGGCATTGGTAATGAATGGTGATGGATGGAATATCTCAAATTTATTGTATGCTCATGATGCAGTTCTGCTTGCAAGTACTAGACAGGACCTTGGTAGGCTAGTGCAGAGGTTTGCTTATGTCTGTGAGCGTCGTGCCTTGAGAGTAAATGTAGAGAAAAGTAAAGTGATGGTTACTGAGAGAGAAGGTGACTCCAAGTGTGATGTCACAGTGAATGGAGAGAGACTGAAATGGGTGAGAGTTCAAATACTTAGGTACAGTGATAGAAAAGAGAGGAAAATATGCAAATGAAATTGAAAGTAGAGTTACACAAGGAAGAAACAGAGGCTTGAGTGTTGCATCTGCATGAGGCTTACATGAGGGAGTGTTAGTGCCAACTTTAACATATGGGTGTGAGACTATGGTGTGGTATGAAAATTATAAGGCAAGAGTAAGAGCAGTGGAGATGGGACCGCTGAGGAACGTATGTGGACTTCAGAGGGTGGATAGGATATGAAATAATGTGATTCGTGAAAGGTGTGGAGTGAGGAAGTTGGTGGACACCAGAACTGAAGAGAGTGTCCTGAGATGGTATGGGCATGTGGAAAGAATGGATAACAATAGAGTGGTGAAAAAGGTATACCTGAGCGGAGTTGTAGGAGGGAGGAGGCGAGGTAGGCCAAGGAGAAGGTGGAGAGATATGGTGGATGAGTGTTTGAGGAAGAGAGGTTTGGAAGTCGGTGAGGCTAGAGAACTGACAAGAGATCGAGCTGGCTGGATGAATGTTGTGAGGAGAAGTGCGTGATGAGAGATGTTGGCACCCCTTTTGAGCTTGGCAGCATCCGGATTGACTCAATCGGATATGTTTGTGTGAGGCTGCTGAATGTGGTGAATGTTTTTGGCGTATCCAATAGAGCCATGATTCCAGGGGCTTGAATGATGAGTGAATGGAAGCGTGGCCTATTGGATTGGGCATGTTCGTGCTGTCTGGACATTGGTACTCCTCACCCTGTCCTTGGGTGGGAAGGAAGGTCCGGATGATGATGATGATGTTGATGACTAAATGCTCTCAACTCTCCAACTCAGATTCTTCCTGCTCTTTATGGCACCTTACCAAAACCCTTTCTAACAATTATACCTCATCATCCATCTCTTATATTTTCTACTCTGATGGCTGTGTTGCTATTTCTTCAACTGACAAAGCAGGTCTCTTCACTCAGACTTTCTCCTCCAATTCCACCTTAGATGCTTCCAGTGCTGTTCCTCCATCTCTCACCCCTTCTGACTTCCTCATGGCTGATATTAAATTGTCTTCAGCGGACGTATTTTCTGCCATCACAAGCCTCGATACTAACAAAGCATATGGGCCTGACGGGGTCCCTCCTGGCATCCTCAAGAACTGTGTTTCTGTGCTTACACCCAGCCTAAGTTAACTCTTTCGCCTTTGTCTGTCAACTTTTAACTTTCATTGGTGCAGGAAGTTTGCTCTCATTCAGCCAGTCCCAAAGAAGGGTGACCATTCGCAACCCTCTAACTATCGGCCACCTCCTTTAACATCGAGTGTCTCAAAAGTCTTTGAGTCTATTCTTCACAGAAAATTTTTAAAGCATCTTTCCTATCACAACCTTCTTTCTGATTGTCAGTATGGGTTCCGTCAGGGATGCTCCATTGGCGATCTTCTCGCCTACTTTTCAGACTCCTGGTCATACTCCTTTCGGGACTTTGGCAAAAGCTTTGCCATTACACTTGACATCTCAAAGGCTTTCGATCAATTCTGGCATAAATCTTTAATTTCCAAACTGCCCTCTAGCGGTTTCTATCCTTCTATCTGTGCCTTCATCTATAGCCTCCTTTCTGGTCGTTTTATTGCTGCTGTTGTAGACGGCCACCGTTCTTCTCCTAGATCTATCAACAGAGGTGTTCCTAAGGGCTCTGTCCTATCACCAACTCTCTTCCTTTTATTCATCAATGACCTTCAATGTTGTACATCTAATCCTATCCACTCATTCTCTGATGATTCCATCCTTCACCTTCCCATTCGGTTCTTGCAATGTCCATCTAAGCAATTATTTCAACAAACAAGGGATGAAGCTCTGGCACACCTAATGTCTGACTTGGCTATCATCTCTGACTGGGGTAAAAGTAATCTTGTTGTTTTTAATGCATCAAAGACTTAGTTCTTACACCTATCAACCCGACACAGTCTTCCATAGGTGTACCCACTAATGTTTACCAACATTCAGCTCAATCCTGCATCATCCCTAAACATATTTGGGGTTTCATTCTCTTGGAATTTATCTTCGAAAGATCGTATTACATCTCTTCTAAAATCTGCTTAATCTTCGAAAGATCATATCACATCTCTTCTAAAATGTGCTTCCAAGAGATTAGGTGTACTAAGCCGACTCCATACCTTCTTTATCCCTGCACAGATATTGATTTTATACACAGGCTTTATTCGCCCCTGTGTAGAGTCCAACTCTTATGTGTGTGGAGGCTCCCCACATAAAGCTCTTCTCAACAAGATGAAGTCGAAGGCCTTTCGTCTCATTAGCCCTCCTCCTCTTACTGGTTCCCTTCAACCTCCGACTTTTTGTTGTACTGTTGCATCTTTATCTCTTTTCTATTGCTACTTCAATGGTCACTGCTCCTCTGAACTGTTTGTTTGCATCCCTCTACCTCAATGACAGGTGCGTAATACCCGTCTAGTAACAAACTCTCGTCCGTTTTCTGTGCAGCTTTCTATTGCAAGAGTTAACCGATACTCCTAGTCCTTCATTTATGCAACAGGTCAACTCTGGAACTGTCTCACTCTGTCTGTGTTTCCTACTTCCTAAATCTCCAGCAGGGGCATGTTTACCCTAAGCAGGGCCCAGGGCACTTGGTGTGTTCTCTCTCTCTCTCTCTCTCTCTCTCTCTCCCTCTCTCTCTCTCTCTCTCTCTCTCTCTCTCTCTCTCTCTCTCTCTCTCTCTCTCTCTCTCTCTCTCTCCACGTAGTCGACTGAATAGATCATTTTATCTTATGCAGAGGGGAATGAGAGCACGGGGATTATTTGTATGGCAGAGTTAGATCTCTGTAGTATTGTTGTAATTAATATGAATTTACTTAAATATTTGAATGCGGTATGCATTTATTATTTTTTTTTTGTTATATGCGAGTCCCCATGGACCGCGGGACCTTGGACACGTGCCCTATGTGCCCTGGGGTAAACATGTCCCTGATCTCCAGTCTTTGTAATGCAGCGTGTCCAGGCACCTCGTAATGAACCGATCTTGAATTTGGTTCTCTGTTGTAATGTTTTTTTTTTTTCTTTTTCTAGGAAGGAACGGTTTGCAGGCTCCTGGCCTTTGGTTTCTTCTTCCTTGCATTAAAAACAAATATATAAATAAAAAATATTGTTGGTGAACCGATCGAACAGGGCAGTACACACCATGTGAGTGGAAAGCTGAGGATAGGAAGAGCTAGAGTTCCCATTTCATCAGCCTTTAAGACTAGCTTCTGACTATTCCCCTTTGTAAAACTGTTTCAGTGTTTCAGTAATGCAGAGTAGGCCAGCAAACTCTCCTCTACAATTTCCTCCAAATGCCAATACTAAACTACATGCACATTACACTCCACACTTCATTTTCTATTAAAAAAAAAAAAAATCAACACAGCTTCGGGGTCCCCAGAGGGGCGTGGCATTAGTCTTCACCATCCGCCTCTCTCTGGGTGACATCCAAGAGAGATGCATGTAACCACTGACTGACTCACTTCTTAATTTCTGCATCATTCACAGCCTTTCCTACAATTTCCTCTCTGTTGAACACCACCTCTCTTCCTCTAAACCACACCTTCTCATCCTTACTGAGATTCAGCTGTCTGAGGCAAATGATGGCAAACCCTTCTCTATCACCCTATTTTCTCTATGCTCACTTCAAAGTCAAAGGTGGCTGTTGTGTTTAACCCCTTTAGTGCCCCGTGTCCCCAGTATAGAACAGAACTGGGCATTTTCAAAATTTAACAAAGAAGGGAACCCCGGAGTAGGGACCTATGAGCATCACGACTATGAGCCAACAGGTGGAGGGTGGTACACCTAGCTCCCTTCCAGTAAAATTCCTTGCACAGAAACTCTGGGAGTTAAGGGGTTAAACACTGACAAATCTAAAAGTTTCATTAACCCTTTTGCACCCCGTGTCCTCAGTATAGGACAGAACTGGACATCATCAAAATATAATAAAGAAGGGAACCCCGGGGTAGGGACCTATGAGCTTTGCAACTATGAGCCGATAGGAAGAGAGTGGTGTACCTAGCATCCTTCCAGCAAAATCCCTCACACAGGAACTCTGGGAGCTAAAAGGGTTAAGTACACAGCAATATAACTTGCTCTCCTCTTTCTGAGCTTGAGTCTTCTGAATTCTCTACTCTGGTTTCAGTCTCTGTCATTCTCTGACTAAATATATCTGTGCTGTGTATTTATCCCCTATTTCTACCGATTGTGAAATATTCTTAGACTAACTTACTTCTATATGGGAACAAGTTACTCCTTTCTCTGAAATCTCTATTCTAGATGATTTCAATGTTCATCATCACCTTTGGCTCTCCTTTTGCCTACATGTTTTCTATCCTTCATAGCCTAGAACAGCTTGCAGAGCACCTTGCCTATGTCTCTAACCGCACTGGAGAGAGTTCCAACAGACTTGACTTTTTACTTACAACTAATTCTTCTGCTTACACTGTTAATGTTCTCTTTCCAGTGGGCTCCTCCAATCACAGCCTTATTACCTTAACTGGTCCTATCACTCCAGTAAGGCTTATGGACCCTCCCAAGGAATGGCAACTTTGGCATTTTGGAGTTCCTGACTGGGAGGCCCTCAGGCAGTACTCCGTTGATTTTACTTAGAATTATTGTGACTCCCATGGCTAAGAGTCAGCTGAATTTGCCTTGTGCATTAAGGAGGTTATTCTCTCGGGCATAGAAGCATGTATTCCTTTCTCATATCCTTTGACTAATGCAAAAAAATCCTTGGTTTAATCACGCTTTTTCTAATGCTGCCCACAACAAGGAGAAGCCTTCAAAAGGTACTGGAGCCAACCCACCCCTGAGTCTCATCTCTTTTGTGTTTCTACCTCGAATCCTGTAAAGTCTGTCATACACTTTGCTAGAATTAATTCTATTGATATTGGTCTATTTTGCCTGCTGCTTCTGGAACCTTGCCAAGAGCTTTTTTTTTTTTTTTTTTTTTTTTTTTTTTTAAGAACAGAACAGAGCAAAGAAAAACAGATGAATAAAAAAAAATCCATACACCTGATTACAGGAGTCCCCCATTCATAACAAATCTGTAACAGTTGGACTTGAACAGTTGTAGGTTGAAGTTTGCGGGGAAACCACACTGTGGAAGCGAGTTCCAAAGAGATGCACTTCGGGGAATAAAAGAATTCTGATTGGCAGAAGTTCTGCAATGTGGGAATGAGACAGTCCAGTCATGAGCAATATCAGATGCCCGTGTAGCACGGCAGAAGGCGTGGAGAGGTGGCACAATGGATGCAACTTCGTCTGGGAATTTGCCATAAAAATATCTATAAAATAATGCAAGGCAGGCAATATTCCTTCTTACTTGAACGGGAGGTAACTAATTTGTAATACAGTAGTAGGGTTATTAATATTTCTAAGAGCCTTGTCATTAATTTTTTCCAGTCGTTTTAGTGTTACCTCTCTACTTCCGTTCCACAAGAGTGAGCAAAATTCCAACTGAAAGCACACATAACTCTTATAAAGTATAGCTGGCTGTTCGTCAATGAAGAAGTTACGGACTCTGTAAAACAATTATCCAAGTTTCTTTGAAGCGGTTTTAGCAAGTGATCTAACATGAGAGGTCATGCTGAGGGTATTGTAGCTGTTTCTTCTACTGATATTAATATTAGTAGTACTGAAGGTAATATAGGACTCAAGCAATATCTGTCTATTAGTAAATTGTATATATTTGGTTTTATTAGCAGTAAATGAGACAATGTTATTTTATCCTCATTCAGTGATCTTTGATAAGTCTTGATTTATGGGGATTGCTGTACTGAGCTGTGAACTAGAGATACTGAACTTTGTGAATGAGTGTTTAAGTGTGAATGAACTGTGAAGTATGGAGTCATCTGAACAAGAATGGATGGGATTATGGGTGACATGTAAGAGATCATTAATATGAATTAGGAATAGAATTGGAGCCAGAACTGATCTTTGCGGCACACTGGCGTTAATCAAGTGGAAATTGGAATATACATCATCTACTTCAACTCTTATCTTTCTGTCGCTGAGATATGAGGAAATCAGAGGAACAAAGGACGTTAGGCCATAGCAAGGGAGTTTGGATAGCAGGGAACAATGCCACACTCTGTCAAAAGCTCTAGAAATATCAAGGGCTACTGGGTGAGTCTCTTCATGTTGATCAATTGACTGATGGATAAGTCAGAAGATTGAGTACAACAAATAGTGGATCATTCGTGGCAAAAAACATACTGTTTTATCACTAGTTAAGTTGTTGGATTCAAGATGTTTAACTCTGTGCTTATTAATTACAATCTCAAACACTTTATCAAAAGATGTGATAGCTGTTGGTCTGTAATCAGAGGGGTCAGAGGAATGTCCTTTCTTCGGAATTGGGTGGATATTGGCTTCTTTCCAGGAATCAGGAAATGAAGAAGTTCGTATGCATAGTCTGAATAATTTAGCTAGAACAGGAGGAATTTCAGGGGAACACTTTTTCAAAACAATTGGAGGAATTCCATCTGGACCTGGAGCTTTTTTAGTTGGTAAACTGTCTAGGACAGATTTTACATCTAGTGTGTATCTTAAGTGTAGCAATTTCTGGAGAGTCAAATTCTAGTACAAGGACGTTTTGGTTAACATCCTCTAAAGTAAAATTACTGGAAATATATTGGAATGGATGTTTGCTTTACTACACAAGTCATTTGTAATGTTGCCATCTGAAGATTTTAGTTGAGGAATGGGTGATGACTGTTAAAGTTATTATTGAAAAAAACTGAGAGTTGACCAGACTATTCTACTGTCATTAGATTTGTTTAACCAGCTGCATCCCGGCAAATTTTTCACCAGCGACCCCCCCAATCCCGGCAGATTTTCAAGAAGTTTTTTTATTGGCTAAAGCCTCCACTTTTTATGACAAACATCGAATATTCAGAGAGAAAGTGCTCAGTTGAATTTAAAAATACCGATACAGGTAACAGCACCCTCACCTTGGTATAGTGTTCTCTCAGGCCAGGTTCCAAAGAAGACGTTTTCTATGAGATGGGTAACTATTTCAAACCACTCATAATAGTTAAATATTTATTTATTTGGTAAGAATTTATGTGTAGTACAAGAGTACATTGGTTTTCACACAATAATATATGCGATATAAGCGTTGTTCACTAACCAAACACAGCAACATACGACACCTTCTTTTACAACATTAACGCCTCATCACTTCTGCTTGTTTCTTTCTCTGGCTTGCTTCTTCCTTTGTCCTCCACCTTAAGAATCACTTTTGCCTTGAATTTCATCATTGGAGAGACCATGGCACAACATGTTTTTATTGACCAGGTCACTGTTAACAGGTGAGTTGCCGAGAAAATGGCGTGCGTGGGGAAGGGGGGGTCAGGTGCGGCCAGGCATTATCCTCACCTAGCGGTGGATAGAGGAAGGTTTCCCACATATGCTTACCAAAAAATCATCCGTGAAACTTGAATAATGTGCAAAGGATGGACCATGCAATTGCAAAATGTATGAATACGTCATCGGGTGTCACCATGAGAAAACGTGGTGATGTATCCATACGTCAGTGGGACATGGGGGGTTAATAATTTGGGTGCTTTGTTGTGAAAAAAGGTTTAATTTAGCGACATATATTACTGCTTTTGCATGGTTTCTAGCAATTTGAAATTCACTGAGCAATTCAGATGATTTTGATTTTAAGTAAGAGTTATATGCTAATGACTTTTGGGTTGTAGCTCTGGCACAATTGCTATGAAACCATTTTGCGGAGTCCAGTTCTTTAGTGAAATGTTGAATTGGTATGAGCATTTCCATACCAACTTGTATTAGGTCATTAATGTGCAACTGGGAAGGACTGATGTCACTGGAGAGGGAAGACTGCCATGGATCATCAGCAAGATAATTTCTAAACCATCCCAGTCTGCCCTATGAAAGTGCCATCTGGTCACCCCAACAGGTTCAGGACGGGGATGTTTGGGGTAACAGACTAATGAGGCTTTGATGACACTGTGGTTGGAGGATCCGAGTTGACAGTACTTCTATCCTGTATTGCTCTGGATTATTTGTGAGGAATAGGTCCAAGAGATAGGCATTATGGTCAAGATTCTCAAGTATTCTGGTTGGTTGTTTTGCCAATTGTGTGAGATTAACCGATTTTGCAAACAGCTTGCACTCTAGACCAGTATCATCAGTCCTGGCAGAATGCAATAACCATTGTACGTTATGAATGTCAAAATCACTCAAAACGGAAATTTCAATACTAAGGGTGAGGTTATGGTTAGCCCACTGTGTGGATATGGAGTCAAATATGCTGTGTTCTGATGAAGCTTTGGGGGACCGATGAACTACGCAGATATACTTGGTAATATTTAGATAATTTAGTTTATATAGTGGATAATCAACATTAGCTGAAGTGAAGTTCAAAAAAGTGTCAACTGCAAATTCAGTTTTGATATAACAACAGGTGCCATTCATGTTACGGAGGTTTGAGAGGAGTTGGTAACCTGGAAAGCAAAATGGAGATATTGCAGTAGAGGAAGAGATTTAGGGTTTTGTGTGGAACTGAACTAGAGGGGATACTGACTGATGAAAGAAGTGAACTGAATTTAAATTGGTACTTAGACCACAGATAGCCTATAACTGAAATATAAGGCTAAGCCTGCACTTCTCTGCTGACGAGAATGACTGTGTGTGTAAGAGCTGTTGTCAGCACAGTCGCTTGATGTCAACCAGGAGGACTTGACTTCATAATTCCCTCCTCTTTTCTGCTCTGATGACTCTGTAGCTGTTTCTTCTACTGATAAAGCAAAACGCCTTGCTCAAACTTCCTCCTCCAGTTCCACCTTAGATGATTCTGGTGCTGTTCTTCCATCACTATCCCCCTCTGACTTCCTCATGGCTTACATTAAGATTTCTTCAGTTCATGTGTTTTCTACCATCACTGGCCTTGATACTAATAGGGCATATGGGCCTGTTGTGGTCCCTCCTGCCTTTGTCGATCAAATTCTAGATTTCCTTCTTGCTGGAAATTTGCTCTCATTCTGTTCATTCCAAAGAAGGGTGACCACTCCTAGCCCTTTACCTATCGTCCATTTTCTTTACCATCCTGTATTTCCAACGTTTTTAAATCTAATCTCAAGAAAAAATTTCCATCACTTTTCCTATCATAAATTTTTTCACATCGTCAGTATGGGTTCCACCACACTTGCCACCATATTTGGCCAAAAGAAACGGGCAGCTGTCTAACAAAGTTGCACAAGTTTGAAGGCTCTAGGCCAAATTGTGTATGAAATATCGGAGTTTTAAAATTAATAATAATAATAATAAAATAATAATAATAATAATAATAATAATAATAATAATAATAATAATAAATAATAATAATAATAATGATAAGAACAAATTTCCCAAAGGGATGTGAGAAGTTTTAATAATAATGATAACAGTAGTAATGAAAGAAATGCATTTGGGAACCAAATGCTAATCGCCTGCCAGAATATGCTGTTGGCCAGGTTACAAGATACTTACAAACCAGATGTGAAGAAAATTCGCAATATTCTACGGACTTCAGTTACCGCGTTTCACAATATCCCAATCCATATTAGAGAGCAATTGACATTTGGCAGCCATTTTGGTGACACTGACCTTGTTCCCGAGTGCCCATTTTCGAACTAGTTCATGATTTTGGTCATATCTTGATACCCTGAGGGTTTCATGCTAATAGCTCAAGCCGTTGATGAGATATTATGGTAACAGATACACAGACAGTAGTAACACACACACACACACACACACACACACACACACACACACACACGTACAGACGCGGGCAAAAACATTATCGCTCCGCCTTGTTAAAGGCAGGCAAAAATAATAAACCATTAGTAATTTAATTTGCACTCCCGTCATTTCGGCAACGAAATCTTCCATAAGCTACAAAACTTATCCTTCACCATTGAAGAACTTACATTATGAGTGTTACTACAAGTAGATTCTCTCTCTCTCTCTCTCTCTCTCTCTCTCTTAATAATGTGCCTAGCACCTATTTCTGGACTCTGCATCCTCCTCTACTTATCTGCTGATTTACTAACCTTCTGGCTACCTCTACCTACCTCATTTCATTACCTAGTTCTTCCTTTAGTTACATTCTTGCTTACCTACCTATTTAACTTTCTTCCTACCTGCCTACCTAACTATCTACCTTATCTCCGTGTTCGGCACCTATTTCTACATTCCTCAACGTCTTTACCTACCCACCTACATACATACTTACAAACGTACATGCCTCATTTTCTCCTTCCGTGATCACTTCTCTCCCTTTCTTCTCCTACTGACATTCCTACAACAACTGTCTACATTATTGTCTACCTACTGTAAGTACCCACCTACTTACCTCCCCCATATCTCTCATTTGTACAGTATATACACACCTGTCCCGTCCTATAACCTACCTACCCACAGTACCTACTTTGCCATCTATCCACCCAACAACTTACTTTACATCATATCAGTCAGCAATGCTTATATCCCTTTCCCTCTCTCTATCTGTTTTTCATCTTACCTCCCTGAGTACTTACCTTACAACTTGCCTGCTTACCAACCAACGAAATTGATATCCATCTTCAGTACCCACTTTTCTCCATCATCCGATCTCTATAAATATTTAATTACCTCCCGACCACCATCTTACCAGCAGTAACTTCCTAACTTCTGAACCGCGAACCAACCTAAATATATAAGCTTAATATACCTCTTTAGTACTTCTTTCCCCATTTTCTCTGTTTATTTACTTATCTAGGAAACTTACTAACAACTAACCAACCTACCTTCCTACCTACATTCATATCCCATATACGTCTTCAGTGCTTAAATCCCATCCCGTCTCTATATTTACCTACCTACCTTACTGGCTACCTAATTATCAGCCTCCCTCCCTCCATGCATACCTCGCTTCTCTCCCCCGGCTCCCCTTTATGAATATTTAACTACCTACCTGCCTACAATACCTACCTGACTATCAACGTAACCTACCCAAATAGCAACCTGCCCAAAATGCCCTTCTCGTACTGTGTACCTACATAATTTCATCTTCGTTGCCGGTTCCTACAATTCACTCTCTCACCCCTTCTCTTTTTATACAACCTTCCACTTCCATATCCCATTTGTATTATGCCTCTCACCCTTTCTCTCTTCCCTCCTTCCCAACTCCACCTCCATACCTCCTTCCCTCTCCCTTAGGAGAGAGAGAGAGAGAGAGAGAGAGAGAGAGAGAGAGAGAGAGAGAGAGAGAGAGAGAGAGAGAGAGAGAGAGAGAGAGAGAGAGAGAGAGAGAGAGAGAGAGAGAGAGAGAGAGAGAGAGAGAGAGAGAGAGAGAAAGAGAGAGAGAGAGAGAGAGATCTACAAAGTTCGCTCACTCACCCTTCCTAATCACATTACCTGCCCAATAGGACTGTTAATCACATTGTGCACTCCACTGGCTGTGGCTTTCGCTTAATTACTATCAGCGTACGACTATGAGAGTACGAATATAACGGCATTCACATTTCTGTTATACTGTTGTAATTACTCTCAGCGTACTGGCGTACGAATATAACGGCATTCACTTTGTTGTTATACTACATGTAAGTTAATATCGCAACTAATTAGCCAAATTTTATTGTACATATGCTGTATAATAACGCATTGTATTATTAACTGAATCATTATTATGGCTGTTAGCATACAAAAGTGGTTGGCTGTTTATAACACAGTGAAGTCATTCATTGTTAGAGTACAGATGTAATAACGGTTTGTATTGCTGAACGTATTCTTGTTACTGCAATCAATCAATCAATCATTTCCTGTGGCACCCCACGGGATGCATAGGGCCTCGAGGAACTCTCTCCACCAATATTTGTCTCTTGCCATCTCCTTCAGGTCCCACCAACACTCCTCTCCTCCTTCTCTTTTCATAATCCTCAACTAGGTTTCCCTCGGCCTACCTCTACCTCTTCTTCCTCTAGCAGTCTACTCTGGCACATACTGTATTAAAGTGCCTTCTTTTCTGTATATGTGCCCCAGCCACTTCCAGTGAGACAGTCTCACATATTCATTAACTGGTTCCACACTCGTAATTGCCCTTACTCTTTCATTTGTAACTCTGTCTTGCCGCTTTACCCCAAGAATCCTTCTCAGTATATTCTCAAATTCTAATACTTTCTGATCTATTGCAATTGTACTGTACCATGACTCATGCCCATGAATTAAATTTGGTCTAACCATGGACTTGTATACTTTCACTTTAGTATGAACCGAAAGCATATTATTATTCCAAACAGATTTCAACATTCCAACAGCTCGCCAAGCCTGTCTAATCCACTCCTCAATTTCATTGTTTAATGATCCATTAGATGATACAATCGTTCCCAGATTTTTAAAGTTTTCTACATTCTTCACCACATTATTCCCAATTACACAATCGATTTGGTTCTCCACGTTCATATTAATAATTTCAGTCTTTCCACAATTTATTACCAATCCCACTTTTTCTCCTTCCTCCACCAGACAATCAAGCACCCTCCGCATCTCGTAAATACTTCTGCAAATCAGTACAATATCATCAGCATAGTCCAAATCCATCAGCTTCATATTTTCTTTCCAGTTAATTCCTGCATCTGTTCTCCTTACAATCTTTCTTATAACATAATCCATAACCAAAACAAACGGCAATGGCGAAAGAACTCCTCTTTGAATCACTCCTGACCTAACTTCAAATGGATCACACAAAGAACCACCCACCATTACCTTACAAAAAGTACCTTCATGCAGGCTTCTAATAATATTTACTAACTTTACTGGTATACCATAGAATCTCATAATTTTCAACATAGCTCCACGTGAAACACTATCAAACGCCTTTTCAAAATCCACGAAACACATACTAAATGGCATTTTCATCTCATAAGCTTGTTGCATTAGATACCTTACAATAAAAATATGATCATTACAACCTCGACCCTTTCTAAATCCCGCTTGTTCTTCTCTTAAAATTTTATCAATTACTGGCTCTATTCTGTTCAACAAGATTTTGGAAAAGACTTTTGCAACTACAGGTGTCAAAGTTATCCCCCTCCAATTGCCACACACTCTTAAATCTCCCTTTTTTTGGTATTTTTATAATCACTCCATTTTTCCACTCTTCTGGAATTCCACCATTATCCCAAGCCACATTAAAAAGTTTCAAAAGCGCATTCATCAACTCATCATTTTCCACCTTAAGCATTTCAGGAAATATTCCATCCTCTCCTGGGGCCTTAAAATTCTTTAACTCCTTTATAGATTTTGTTACCTCTTCCAAAGTTATATCCCCTATTTTTATCTGCAAATCTCTCTCGGCTGGCAAAATGTCCTCTTCAGCTGTGATTGGTCTATTTAGAACAAATTCAAAGTGCTCTTTCCAACTTCCTTTTATATCCAAATCTTTAGTCATCAAATTACCATTTCTATCTTGTACAGGTATTTCCTTCCTTCTCTTTTCAGTCCCATTTAACTCTTTTATGGCCTGATACGCTGCTCTTGTGCTCTGACCGTCATTTTTACTTAATTTAATTTTTGTCTCTGTTGCCTTTTCATCATATAGCCTCCTCTTATCACGTCTAACGAGTCCTTTTACTTCAGAATGTAAACTCCAGTACTTTGCTCTAAGTACTTCAACTACCTGGCCATCAATATGTTGTTCTTCACTTCTCAACTTCGCCTCTTTCCCGTTCTAAATTGCATTCCATGTTTCATCTGACATCCACTTTTTCCTTCTCGCTTTTCCCTTTTTCTTACTGCACTGCAGTAAAATCATTAATGCAATCACTTCATTTATTTTTTACTGGTGTCAACTTTGTTAGCATTTAATATTAAATTATATACCATATATCTATCACTCTAGATAGATAGATAAGATAGATAGATACGGCAATCAGTTATACTCGTATGTAGTACAGATGGCTGCTGAAATAATAAGTTATTATACAATCAGCTGTTTTGTCCTGTACAAAGCAGTTTTAAACTTATTCCAAAACTAAGGTGTTTTGCGTCGCTATCGGTGTACAGCCACTTTCACCTGTTAAGTGCTTATCTGGGAAACATTCTCTCTCTCTCTCTCTCTCTCTCTCAGCATAAGCAGCAGACACATGATGCCAAATGAGAAGCGAATGAGGTATTACATGGGGGATAATGTTATACTGACGAAAAATACGAATGTGAATAGACACAGTGTATATAATATCGCGTTAAGCAGGAGGTGGGGGAGAAAAAGAGAACAGGAATGAGGAATGGGAAGACAGAAGAGGCAGAGAACGAGCACAATAAAGGAAGGGAACCGGAATGAAAAGGAAACTATTGGGCACATCGAAGAAAAGGAAACAGAGAGAAGAAAAAAAAAAAAAAAAAAGGAAGAGGAGGAGATGGACAGCATAAAAGAGAAGTCAGATAGAAGAAGACTGAAAAAGACTAGTACAGCAAAGATAAGAGAAGGGACACCAACAAAGAATAAAGGTAGACAGAATAAAGATGTTCAGGGTAACAGTAAAGAAGAGAAACCAGACGGAAGAGGGGGAGTTGTTAAGTAAAGTGGAAATATCACTTAAAGCCAAAGAATGAAATGAAAACAACCAAGAGAAAAAGTCATTTAAAGACAATGAAGAAAGTGAACACAGCAAAGGGGAAAAACCAGACAGGAGAAAGGGAACAGCCAGGAGGCCAAAAAGCAAAGATGAAGCATTCAGGAGCGAAGCCAGCAAACAAACAATGGAATTCAGGAGGCACACAAGAGAAACACCCAAACAAAAAGCATCAGACGCAGGCAGGGTTTATTGATGCAGGAGACCAGAAGGCAAGAACGGAAATTGATGATTGGATTGGCGCCCTTGGGTAATCATCATACTTAGAAGTCACCCACCCTTTTGCATACTGATTCCAGGTTACTCCCGTCCCACAGACTTCAGGGACCCCTCCACTCATGTCTGACCTTCATGATCTCTCATTTAATCCCTTCAGACGACTAGGTAAAATATAATTGAGTTAAAAATCACACACACACACACACACACACACACACACACACACACACACACACACACACACACACACACACATTTTCTCTCCCTCTTTCTCTCTCTCTCTCTTTCTGTATATATATCATATATATATATATGGCTGGGGACAGTGCGACGTGGAAGCGATTTGTTTGTGGCCACCCCGGATGGGATTCAAGCGTCTGGGAATATATATACATATAATATATATATATATATATATATATATATATATATATATATATATATATATATATATATATATATATATATATATATATATATATATTTGTTTGTGGCCACCCCACACGTGATTGTGGCGTCTTGCAATCGATATATATATATATATATATATATATATATATATATATATATATATATATATATATATATATATATATATATATATTCCCAGACGCCTTAATCCCATACGGGGTGGCCAAAAACAAATCACTTCCACGTCGCACTATCCCCAGCCATTTCACTGCCCTGCTTCCAGCTCACACCCCCCTCTCCCATATACCTCTCCACTTCATCCCTCCATCACATCCCTGGCCTTCCCCTCCCTCTCTCCCCCTCCACCTCACTCACATACACTCTCCTCGTCAGTCTCTCACTCTCCATTCTTTCCACATGGCCAAACAATCTCAGTGTTTTCTCCTAACGCTTCCTATCACATCCACATCCACACCACAACGTTCGTTCACTTCCTCATTTGTCAGCCTGTCTCTCCATGTGACTCCACATGCTTCCTCTCAAAGTACTCATTTCCACCGTTCTCACTCTTGACTTGTGTCCCTCCAACAAGGTCCAAGCTTCATTTCCATACGTTAGAGTTGGTATCACAATACTGTTCATGTAGTAACTTTTTCACTTCCATGCTCACTTCCCTGTTTCTTATCATTTCTTTCAAGGAACCAGCAACCTTTCTTCCATGTTGTACCCTTTCAAGCACTTCACCCCCCAAACTTCCATCATTACTCATCACACTACCCAGGTACTTAAACGTACTCACATTTTCCATTTCCTCCTCAACCAACCTTACTGTACATTCTCTGACTTCACTTCCCTCGAAAACCATCACTTTACTCTTCCCTACATTCACCTTTGGATTCCGTTTCTTACATACTCTCCCAAACTCGTTCACCAAGCCAACAGCACCCCTCTGTCTTCACTTAACAACACAGTATCATCCGCAAACTACGAGTACAGTACACAGATTCCGTTTCTTACATACTCTCCCAAACTCGTTCACCAAGCCAACAGCTCCCGTCTGTCTTCACTTAACAACACAGTATGATCTGCAAACAACAGTATAGGGAGTTTCCAAACACTGCCCTCTCTCATTAGGGCCACTCCAACATCCACTGCCTTACCGTGTATCTCTTTTATAACCCCATCCATGCACAGATTGAATAACCATGGAGACATGACACATCCCTGTTTCAACCCAACCTTCAGATACAAAAATTCACTCAGTTCACTATCCACACACACTGCAGCCTTTGCCCCCTCATTCGTACTCTTCACAGCATTCAACAATTTCCCATCTACTCCATTCTTAATACTTTCCACACTTCTTGTCTATGCACCCTGTCATATGCTTTCTCCAAATCCACTAAAGATCTAGGAATCAATATCTGATCTACACAACCTCTTCCTTTCCTAAAACCTCCCTGTTCTTCACCAACTAATTCCTCTGTTATTTCCCTAGCTCTGTCAATAAGTATCCTACCACATATTTTTCCTATTACACTAAGAAGACAAATGCCCCTGTGATTACCACATACTTCTTCTTCCCCTTTTCTTTTGTCCAATGGAATAATTATACTTGACTTCTAATCCTCCGGGACTCTACTTTCCTCCCAGGCCAATCTGTACATCTTCCACATCCATCCTATTACTATCTCTTCCCCATTCTTCAGCATTTCACCACACACTCCATCAATTCCTGGGGCGTTCCCCATTTTGACTTTCTTCATTGCTTTCACAACTTCCATCCTACTGATTTCTTTCTGTCTTTTCTCCTCCTTCTTTCTCCCAGCCATTCCCCAGCCACTTATACTCGCATTACTTTCATTCCCTATATTCAGCAGTTCTTCAAAGTGTTCTCACTATCTACTCACTTTTTCTTCCCTCTCCACTAGTAATCTACCATTTTTATCTTTCACGCCCTGCCTAACTTCATTGCCACCCTGTCTAACACTCTTTACCTCTTTCCAGAACATTTTCTTAGATAGATAAATAGATAGATAGATATATAGAGAGATATAGATATAGATATAGTTATAGATATAGATAAAATAGCGTTCTCATTATGATGATGCAGTCACTTTATGACTTTTTGGCGTAATCATCATCATTTTCATTATCCCACTCCTATTACCGCCTAAAGAATCTATTAACAAGATGTTACAAATATCGAAGATTCTATGATACCTTCTGCTCCCCTCCTCTTATCGTGCTCTCCACTCTGTACACTTCAGGTAGTAGAATTAAATCGTCAGGTGTTGGAAAGAACTGTTTATACAGGACGTTATAATATTCTACGTGTTCTCTTGCTTGGTCTTCTAATCAAACATAAAAAAAATAATGATCTGTTACCAGCAATAAATTTACATTCTAACGTTCTAGCACTAAGATATCGTAATTTTCATTTTAGTCAAGGTACCACCAGAGGACATGAAATATTAAGAAGGAATTTGAGGGTTAAAAGACGTTATATTTGTCCTGTCCATTCAAAAAGTCCATCTTAATCTGAATCAGGTCGTATGTGGAGAGCAAGAAATAACACTTAAACCCAATGGCGCAATTTTCATTTAATTCGTGGCATCTCCAGACTATTATATTCAGCTTTTAAGAGGCGTTTAGAACAGTTAGACAGAGCCTTTCTTATCCATCTCATTACCTGAGAGCTCTCCTATACTACATCAACTCGTCCTTAACCCTAGATAGGTAATGTGGGGTCTCAGAGACCCCAGTCCCCGAAATTTAATTTTAAAAAATATGAGCATAAGGTCTACAGATCTGTCCGTCTCATTACCTTCCTGCCTAGTGATGCTCTTCATGGGGATGATGGGGTCATAGCTGTACCTGGCTCTGATTTTGCTCTATAGAGCCATTAGGGTATGTTAGACCCCAGATTACCTTTAATGTAACCTCAGTTGAGCCCTCTTGTGATTTTTTTAATTTCAATTTGCTGTCTTTCTCCTTTTGTATACAGAAGGTCCCAACGTCGGTCTACTGCAGACCACTCAAGGAATCATGATATTACTTTTCAATTTTGCAAGATTTAATTTTAAGATTTTTATACCTAAAATGTAACCATTTTTGTATAAACTTTAAAAAAATATATATTTTTTCGATTAAACTTTATTTTTTCTGGCCCTATTTACAGAAAAGGGGTTGAATTATTTGTGTATTGAAGCATTTTGAAATATCTCAAACGGAAGTATTTTTTCAGACCCCACGTTACCTAATATAGTAACAAAATCAAGATTACCTATCTAGGGTTACAACAAGAATACACAACAAAAATAAGTCATTGGATTTAAGGAGTTAAACATAACAGACGCTATCCAGTTCTTATCACATTTATTAATCTCAGGCGCCTGGAGACATCAGGGTTTCTTCTGCCTAAGTCTTCCCTTCAGGCCGTCTTTTTAAACTTTATTAACCAATACCATGGTTTCCATTTTATTCTTGTTACTCCTTAACAGTTTTTTCACGATTTGTGTGTGTGTGTGTGTGTGTGTGTGTGTGTGTGTGTGTTATAACTGACTTACTCTTTTATTACGCCAGGTCTGTTTTCATCCAGCGGTCTGCACCGTTGAAGTATTTCATTCAAAGGGTTAATGGAGCCAATATATAACCACACCAGTTCGAGAAGTCTCTACTAAGATTAATAAAAGCGTCTGATAGGAACAGGACTAAAAAAAAAAGTTACTACATGCATTATGGATTAAGATTATGGCCTGTAGCATTATATTCTGACAAGTAGAGACAACCTCAGTTCCATTTAAGCCCTTCAGTACGATCAGCTCTTGAATTTTGTTTCTGCTACCACTGTACGATTTTATTCAGCTTAGGAGAAACTTTCCAATTGGAGAATTAACCCCTTCACTGCGACACCACTCCTCTAAGCTGGATGAAATAGTCAGGAGGTGACAACTTACAAGGAGGTAGATACAAAAAATATTAGGATGAAGGGGTTAGAGAGGCAATTATAAGTATTCTTCAAGGAGGAAAGGAGCTGAAAGTTATTGAAGAGGAAGCGGGTAATCAATTTTTTTCAATTGCAAAGGAGGACAGTTTCATAAAGAGGGGAATGGAACCGTTAGAGTTCCAGATAAGAGTGAGTTTCATTCAAGAGGAGGGAGAAGATTAGTCTTTATAAAAGAATAAGCGGATAGTGAGATAATTTCTTTAAAGAAGAAGGGGCACTGAGTATCATTAAACAGGTAAGGAACAATGAGAGAGTTTCAACAATCAAGAGAACACTGGGCTTGGTTAAAAAAGAGTTTCCCCCTTTACACTTTTGTTTATTATTTCTCTCCTTCCCACACTCCAGTTTACTATATGCACACACACACACACACACACACACACACACACATATATATATATATATATATATATATATATATATGGAGCCTCTGTGGTACAGTGGTAAAGTGTGCGTTTTCGTACACTGAAGAACGAGGGTTCGCTCCCCGCCAGGGTAAAAAACTTTGGGAGCGTTCATCTGGCAACGTACTGCTTGGCGGACACAAGGGGTGCTGTGGTTGAACTAGTGTCGCATACTATAATGTATGCTTGCACCCAGTCGGCTTCCGCGGGCCGATTACACTTGGTTGACAGACTACACACACATCCAAAGCCACTCCAACACAACAATTACACTTACTGTACACGCACTTCTCACCCTACATACAATCTCTGCTAGACAGGTTAAGCCACTTGGTAGAGATACATTGACTGTATCGCCCGACTTCGGTCGGGATAGGCCGGTCCTGCAGTGGACACTAAAACCCTGATGAGATGATATATATATATATATATATATATTACCCTGTTCTGTCTTTCTTCATTTTTTCCTCGACCTTCTGCCTACGGGTAACTTTACACTCCCACTTCTGTCTTTCTTCATTTTTTCCTCGTCCTTCTGCCTGCGGGTGACTTTACACTCCCACTTCTGTCTTTCTTTCCTTCATTCTTTCCTCTTCATTCTGCCTGTGGGTGACTCTACACTGAGTGACAAGCCAAATGATCTCCTGTACGCCAGGAAACCATTTACTATGCTGGGTGGTAACCATATAACCAAATTATGGCGACTGGTGGTTTAGTGGGTAATTAAGGCGCTCCAATCGGACTGAGCCGGTGAAGGTTTATATCCAAGGGGTGATTGGGGTTTATTGCTCACGTAATGCCACTCAGGGATGAGTGAGGCTGGTCACTCTCATCTTAAATGTCAGGACCAACTTGCCTAGCCCAGGGCTTTTACGCTTCTCGTTGGGCAACGTAGGATTGGATGATGGATGGATGGATGGATATACAATTATGCACACACACACACACACACACACACACACACACACACACACAGAAAGGGAGGGAGAGAGAGAGAGAGAGAGAGAGAGAGAGAGAGATCACCGTAACCTATTAATTTCAGCTCTCATTCTAAAACACTTTTCTCTTTATCACCCATTCCCTCTCTCCTCTCCAATTACCCTCTCTTTCACCCTTCCTACTCCACCTCACTCATACCTATACCACCCGCACACAACGCTCCTGCACCAAAACACTCGACCAGGCCCCTCTACCACCGTGAACATTACCTACTGATCCCATCCGTCACCTTTCATCTTACTATCCTCACCTTGACTCCTACCTCTTCATTTTCACTAGACAGCCTAACACACTTTCTACATCTACCCTCATTCCTCACGTTCCTCGTTCACTTTCCTCTTACACAGGACCCTCAGCTTATATAACCGAATCACACAACACTTTCTTCCAACTTCATAGTCCCCTCTATTTGTACCTCATAATTCCTGCTTACCACCCTCACTTTCACTTACGCCGTTGCAGTCCCTCTCAACACCCTGCTGTCACCTTGCTCCCTATCAACCTTACTTTCAGTTCTAATCTTCCTCGCCTTCCTTTCCCATAGCACCCTCACTCCACACTCACAACACTTTTCTGCCATCCTGACCCTCCTTTCTTTCACACTAACTCTCACCCATGTCACCCTTATACTCCAGCACCGTCGCTTTCAAATCCTACCACTCTCATACAACATCACCACACCTAGACACATCACTTCTGTGCTACCACCACCCATCACCCATCACCAACATCTAAACCACACTCACGCCCTATACCAACATCACAACTGCAGCTCTACACCAAAACACCGAATCTCCATGTTCACTCTCCGACATCTACATCCAGACACCTCACCCATTCATCGCTTCCCGCACCACTCAGTTCCTGTTCAACATGAAGAGGAGACGAAATTTTACAGGTCCATATCGCCAAATGCACACGCAGTCCTTCCACCTTAACAACAACCCATTCCAGTGTTACTACTATGGTGCTCTTTTTTTCACTGTTGCTGCTCTGACAACTACAAGGATATATCCATCATCATTATTTTTGTAGTCCCACTTTGCTTGTAAAAGTAAACTGCAGTCATCATCACCGTCACCGTCATCACCAGCATCACAACGTGCTTCTAAATGAAAGCTAGTGTTTAAGTGTTACAGTACTGCCACGTCACCATCATCATCATCATCACAACGGCGCCCTGAAAAAAGATCTCAAGTGTTACAGTACTTCCATCAGCAGCAGCAGCAGCATAATCTTCATTATTATTATCACCATCATCATCATCATTATAATCATCATCACAACTCTCATCATAATCACAACGCTGTCCTAAAAAAAAATAATAATAAAATAAAAATGTTGCAGTACTGGCATCATCAGCATCATCATCAGCAGCAGCAGCATCTATTGCTGCTGCATGTTCCGTGATAATTACTATAACAATTTTATCACCTACCATTATCAACATCACCAAGATCATCATTATCATCATTTGCAACTGCTGCAGTTGCTGCTGCTTCTTTTGGTATGAACACAGTTTTAACCCCCAGGTTCTTATGTGTAATTCTCAGTTGAATGAAATACTATGTCATTAACAGGAATAATAATACTGAACTAGAGAAATCCCGGTTATGAGTGGGTTAATGAAGACTGTACTAACATCCTGAGGCTTACAGTATATACGTCACTCAGCTTCGTTAAAAAATGTGACATTGACAGGAATAGAATTCAAAAGTAATCCTTACCCTGAAAGGCTTAATCAAAAATATTTTTTCTATACAAGGCAAAGCAGTTTTTTTTTTTTCCTGGCCCCCCCCCCGCCTTTTAAGTTGTTTCCTTTCATCCACTGCTGCTGTATCCCTCTATTGACACTTTTTTTTTTTTTTCTTTTTTTTTCATTTATTTGAATCTAGTGACCATTTTTTTTTTTTAATATTAGTATTAAATTATATCTTCCCCC